>NC_090343.1:2075344-2445344 GCF_035084215.1 Heptranchias perlo
GAATCATAGAAAAATAGCAACATAGAATCATAGAACATAGAATCAGAGAATCGGAGAAACATAGTCAAAAAATCATGCAATCATAGACTCACAGAATCAAAGAAACATAGACTCACAGAATCAAAGAAACATAGAAATATAGAAAGATGGAATCATAGAATAATGGAAACATAGAATCATAGAAAAATACAATCATAGAATCACAGAATCATAGAAAAATACAATCATTGAATCACAGAAACATAGAATCATAGAAACATAGAATCATAGAAACATACAATCATAGAATCATAGAAACATAGAAAAATATAATCATTGAATCTTAGAAACATAGAATCATAGAAACATAGAATCATAGAATCATAGAAATATACAATCAAAGAAACATACAATCATAGAACATAGAATCATAGACACATAGAATCATAGACACATAGAATCATGGAAACATAGAATCAGAGAAGCAGGGAAACATAGAATCAGAGAACATAAAATCAAAGGAATATGGAATCATACAAACATAAAAATATAGCATCATAGCATCAAAGAAACATAGAATCATAGAATCATGGAAATATAGAATAAGAGAATCGGAGAAACATAGATTCAGAGAACATAGAATCAAAGGAACAAAGAATCAGAGAAACATAGCAACATAGAATCATAGAACATAGAATCAGAGAATCGGAGAAACATAGTCAAAAAATCATGCAATCATAGACTCACAGAATCAAAGAAACACAGAATCATAGAATCAAAGAAACAGAGAAACATAGAAACATAGAATCATAGAATCAAAGAAACATAGAATCATAGAATCAAAGAAACATAGAATCATAGAAACATAGAATCATAGAAACATGGAAACATGGAGTCAGAGAAACATAGAATCATAGAATCAAAGAAACATAGAATCATAGAAACATAGAAACGTAGAAATATAGAAACATAGAATCATAGAAATATAGAAACATAGAATCATAGAATCAAAGAAACATAGAATCATAGAATCGGAGAAACATAGAACCATAGAAACATAGAAACGTAGAATCATAGAATCATAGAATAATGGAAACATAGAATCAGAGAATCATAGAAACAAAGTATCATAGAACATAGAATCATAGAAACATAGAATCATAGAATCATAGAATCATAGAATCAAAGAAACATAGAATCAAAGAAAAATGGAAACATAGTAAGATGGAATCATAGAGTCATAGAAACATAGAATCATAATATCATTGAATCATGGAAACATAGAATCATAGAATCATAGAAACATAGAATCATAGAATCATAGAAACATAGAATCATAGAATCAAAGAAACATAGAATTATAGAAACATAGAATCATACAAACATAGAATCACAGAAACATAGAAGCATAGAATCATAGAAACATAGAATCATAGAACATAGAATCATAGAAACATAGAATCATAGAACATAGAATTATTGAAACATAGAACCAAACAATCAAAGAAACATAGAATCATAGAACATAGAAGCATAGATTCATAGAAACACAGAATCATAGAATCAAAGAAACATAGAATCATAGAATCAGAGAAACATAGATTCAGAGAACATAGAATCAAAGGAACAAAGAATCATAGAAACATAGAATCATAGAACATAGAATCAGAGAATCGGAGAAACATCGTCAAAAAATCATGCAATCATAGACTCACAGAATCAAAGAAACAGAGAATCATAGAATCAAAGAAACATACAAATATAGAAAGATGGAATCGTAGAATAATGGAAACATAGAATCAGAGAAAAATACAATCATAGAATCACAGAATCAGAGAAAAATACAATCTTTGAATCACAGAAACATAGAATCATTGAAACATAGGATCATAGAATCATAGAAATAAAGAATCATAGAAACATACAATCATAGAATCATAGAAACATAGAATCATAGTAATATAGAATCATAGAAACATACAATCATAGAATCATAGAAACATAGAATCATAGAAGTTTACAACACGGAAACAGTCCCTTCGGCCCAACATGTCCATGTCGCCCAGTTTATACCACTAAGCTAGTCCCAATTGCTTGCACTTGGCCCATATCCCCCTATACCCATCTTACCCATGTAACTGTCTAAATGATTTTTAAAAGACAAAATTGTACCCGCCTCTACTACTGCCTCTGGCAGCTCGTTCCAGACACTCACCACCCTTTGAGTGAAAAAATTGCCCCTCTGGACCCTTTTCTATCTCTCCCCTCTCACCTTAAATCTATGCCCCCTCGTTATAGACTCCCCTACCTTTGGGAAAAGATTTTGACTATCTACCTTATCTATGCCCCTCATTATTTTATAGACTTCTATAAGATCACCCCTTAACCTCCTACTCTCCAGGGTAAAAAGTCTCAGTCTATCCAACCTCTCCCTATAAGTCAAACCATCAAGTCCCGGTAGCATCCTAGTAAATCTTTTCTACACTCTTTCTAGTTTAATAATATCCTTTCTATAATCGGGTGACCAGAACTGTACACAGTATTCCAAGTGTGGCCTTACTAATGTCTTGTACAACTTCAACAAGACATCTCAACTCCTGTATTCAATGTTCTGACCAACGAAACCAAGCATGCTCAATGCCTTCTTCACCGCCCTATCCACCTGTGACTCCACTTTCAAGGAGCTATGAACCTGTACTCCTAGATCTCTTTGTTCTATAACTCTCCCCAACGCCCTACCATTAACGCAGTAGGTCCTGGCCCGATTCGATCTACCAAAATGCATCACCACATATTTATCTAAATTAAACTCCATCTGCCATTCATCGGCCCACTGGTCCAATTTATGAAAATCCCGTTGCAATCCTAGATAACCTTCTTCACTGTCCACAATGCCACCAATCTTGGTGTCATCTGCAAACTTACTAACCATGCCTCCTAAATTCTCATCCAAATCATTAATATAAATAACAAATAACAGCAGACCCAGCACCGATCCCTGAGGCACACCGCTGGTCACAGGCCTCCAGTTTAAAAAACAACCCTCTACAACCACCCTCTGTCTTCTGTCGTCAATCCAATTTTGTATCCAATTGGCTACCTCACCTTGGATCCTGTGAGATTTAACCTTATGTAACAACCTACGATGCAGTACCTTGTCAAATGCTTTGCTGAAGTCCATGTAGACCACGTCTACTGCACAGCCCTCATCTATCTTCTTGGTTACCCCTTCAAAAAACTTAATCAAATTTGTGAGACATGATTTTCCTCTCACAAAACCATCATAGAAACATAGAATCGTAGAAATATAGAATCATAGAAACATAGAATCGTAGAAACATGGAAACATGGAATCATAGAAACATAGAATCATAGAGTCAAAAAAACATAGAATCATAGAATCATAGGATGATAGAATCATAGAAACATAGAATCATAGAATCATAGAAACAAAGAATCATAGAATCATAGAAACATAGAATCATAGAATCATAGAAACAAAGAATCATAGAAACATAGAATCATAGAAACATAGAATCATAGAATCATAGAAACATTGAATCATAGAAAAATACAATCATAGAATCACAGAAACATAGAATCATAGAAGCATAGAATCATAGAAACATAGAATCATGGAATCATAGAATCATTGAATAATAGAAATATAGAATCTTGGAAACATAGAATCAAAGAAACATAGAATCATAGAATCATAGAAACATACAATCATAGAAACATACAATCATTGAACATAGAATCATAGAACATAGAATCATAGAACATAGAATCATTGAATCATGGAAACATAGAATCAGAGAAGCGGAGAAACATAGAATCAGAGAACATAGAATCATAGAATCAATGAAACAAAGAAACATAGAAAGATGAAATCATAGAATCAAAGAAATATAGAATAATTGAAACATACAATCTTAGAATCAGAGAATCGGAGAAACATAGAATTAAAGGAACATAGAATCAAAGAAACATAGAATCATAGAAACATAGAATCATAGATTCAAAAAAACATAGAATCAAAGAAACATAGAATTATAGAATCATAGAAACATAGAATTATAGGAACATAGAAAAATAGAATCATAGAAATAGAGAATCATAGAAACAGAGAATCAAAGAAACATAGAACATAGAATCATAGAAAGATGTAATCATAGAATCATAGAAACATAGAATCATAGAATCAAAGAAACAAGGAAAATAGAAAGATGGAATCATAGAATCATAGAAATATAGAATCATAGAAACAAAGAAATATAGAATCTTTGAAACATAGAATCATAGAATCATAGAAACATAGAATCAAAAAAACATAGAATCATAGAAACATACAATCTTAGAATCAGAGAATTGGAGAAACAGAATCAAAGGAACATAGAATCATAGAAACATAGAATCATAGAATCATAGAAACATAGAATCAAAAAAACATAGAATCATAGAAACATAGAATCATAGAATCATAGAATCATAGAAACATAGAATCAAAAAAACATAGAATCATAGAATCATAGAATCAGAGAATCAAAAAAACATAGAATCATAGAAAAATAGAATCAAAAAAACATAGAATCATAGAAACATAGAATCAGAGAATCGGAGAAACATAGAATCATGGAAACATAGAATCATAGAAACATAGAATCATAGAAACATAGAATCATAGAATCATAGAAACATAGAATCATAGAATCATAGAAACATAGAATCATGGAAACATAGAATCATAGAATCATAGAAACATAGAATTATAGGAACATAGAATCATGGAAACATAGAATCATAGAATCAAAAAAACATAGAATCATAGAAACATAGAATCAGAGAATCGGAGAAACATAGAATCATAGAAACATAGAATCATAGAAACATAGAATCATAGAATCAAAGAAACATAGAATCATAGAAACATAGAATCATAGAATCAATGAAACATAGAATTATAGAATCATAGAAACATAGAATTATAGGAACATAGAAAAATAGAATCATAGAAACAGAGAATCATAGAAACATAGAATCAAAGAAACATAGAAACATAGAATCATAGAAAGATGTAATCATAGAATCATAGAATCATAGAAACAAAGAAATATAGAATCATTGAAACATACAATCTTAGAATCAGAGAATCGGAGAAACATAGAATCATAGAATCATAGAATCATACAAACATAGAATCATTGAATCAAAAAAACATAGAATCATAGAATCATGGAAACATAGAAACATAGAATCATAGAATCATAGAAACATAGAACATTGAACCATAGAATCATAAACATAGAATCATAGAAAGGTAGAATCATAGAACATAGAATCATGGAAACATAGAATCATAGAATCAAAGAAACATAGAATCATAGAAACATAAAATCATAGAAACATAGAATGATAGAATCAGAGAATCATAGAAACATACAATCATAGAATCATAGAAACATCCAATCATAGAATCATAGAACAATGACTCATAGAATCAATGAAACATAGAATCATAGAATCATAGAAGTTACAACATGGAAACAGGCCCTTCGGCCCAACATGTCCATGTCGCCCAGTTTATACCACTAAGCTAGTCCCAATTGCCTGCACTTGGCCCATATCCCTCTATACCCATCTTACCCATGTAACTGTCCAAATGCTTTTTAAAAGACAAAATTGTACCCGCCTCTACTACTGCCTCTGGCAGCTCATTCCAGACACTCACCACCCTTTGAGTGAAAAAATTGCCCCTCTGGACCCTTTTGTATCTCTCCCCTCTCACCTTAAATCTATGTCCCCTCGTTATAGACTCCCCTACCTTTGGGAAAAGATTTTGACTATCTACCTTATCTATGCCCCTCATTATTTTATAGACTTCTATAAGATCACCCCTTAACCTCCTACTCTCCAGGGAAAAAAGTCCCAGTCTATCTAACCTCTCCCTATAAGTCAAACCATCAAGTCCCGGTAGCATCCTAGTAAGTCTTTTCTGCACTCTTTCTAGTTTAATAATATCCTTTCTATAATAGGGTGACCAGAACTGTACACAGTATTCCAAGTGTGGCCTTACTAATGTCCTGTACAACTTCAACAAGACATCCCAACTCCTGTATTCAATGTTCTGACCAATGAAACCAAGCATGCCGAATGCCTTCTTCACCACCCTATCCACCTGTGACTCCACTTTCAAGGAGCTATGAACCTGTACTCCTAGATCTCTTTGTTTTATAACTCTCCCCAACGCCCTACCATTAACGGAGTAGGTCCTGGCCCGATTCGATCTACCAAAATGCATCACCTCACATTTATCTAAATTAAACTCCATCTGCCATTCATCGGCCCACTGGCCCAATTTATCAAGGTCCCGCTGCAATCCTAGATAACCTTCTTCACTGTTCACAATGCCACCAATCTTGGTGTCATCTGCAAACTTACTAACCATGCCTCCTAAATTCTCATCCAAATCATTAATATAAATAACAAATAACAGCGGACCCAGCACCGATCCCTGAGGCACACCGCTGGACACAGGCCTCCAGTTTGAAAAACAACCCTCTACAACCACCCTCTGTCTTCTGTCGTCAAGCCAATTTTGTATCCAATTGGCTACCTCACCTTGGATCCCATGAGATTTAACCTTATGTAACAACCTACCATGCGGTACCTTGTCAAAGGCTTTGCTGAAGTCCATGTAGACCACGTCTACTGCACAGCCCTCATCTATCTTCTTGGTTACCCCTTCAAAAAACTCAATCAAATTCGTGAGACATGATTTTCCTCTCACAAAACCATGCTGACTGTTCCTAATCAGTCCCTGCCTCTCCAAATGCCTGTAGATCCTGTCCCTCAGAATACCCTCTAACAACTTACCCACTACAGATGTCAGGCTCACCGGTCTGTAGTTCCCAGGCTTTTCCCTGCCGCCCTTCTTAAACAAAGGCACAACATTTGCTACCCTCCAATCTTCAGGCACCTCACCTGTAGCTGTCGATGATTCAAATATCTCTGCTAGGGGACCCGCAATTTCCTCCCTAACCTCCCATAACGTCCTGGGATACATTTCATCAGGTCCCGGAGATTTATCTACCTTGATGCGCGTTAAGACTTCCAGCACCTCCCTCTCTGTAATATGTACACTCCTCAAGACATCACTATTTATTTCCCCAAGTTCCCTAACATCCATGGCTTTCTCAACCGTAAATACCGATGTGAAATATTCATTCAGGATCTCACCCATCTCTTGTGGTTCCGCACATAGATGACCTTGTTGATCCTTAAGAGGCCCTACTCTCTCCCTAGTTACTCTTTTGCCCTTTATGTACTTGTAGAAGCTCTTTGGATTCTCCTTTGCCTTATCTGCCAAAGCAATCTCATCTCCCCTTTTTGCCCTCCTGATTTATCTCTTAACTCTACTCCGGCAATCTCTATACTCTTCAAGGGATCCACTTCATCCAAGGTTCCCTACTTCTACCAGCCTTGCCCTTCACTTTATAAGGAATGTGCTTATCCTGAACCCTGGTTAACACACTTTTGAAAGCCTCCCACTTACCAGACGTCCCTTTGCCTGCCAACAGACTCTCCCAATCAACTTCTGAAAGTTCCTGTCCAATACCATCAAAATTGGCCTTTCCCCAATTTAGAATTTTAACTTTTGGGCCAGACCTATCATTCTCCATAGCTATCTTAAAACTAATGGAATTATGATCACTGGTCCCAAAGTGATCCCTCACTTTGGGACCAGTGATCATAATTCCATTAGTTTTAAGAAATATGGAAACATAGTTTCTGGAAACATGGAAACATGGTATCATAGAAACATAGAATCATAGAAACATGGAAACATGGAATCATAGAAACATAGAATCACAGAGTCAAAGAAACATAGAATCATAGGATGATAGAATGATAGAATCATAGAAACATAGAATGATAGAATCATAGAATCATAGAATCATAGAAACATAGAATCAGAGAATCATAGAAACATAAAATTATAGGAACATAGAAAAATAGAATCATAGAAACAGAGAATCATAGAACATAGAATCAAAGAAATATAGAAACATAGAATCATAGAAAGATGTAATCATAGAATCATAGAAACATAGAATCATGGAATCAAAGAAACAAGGAAACATAGAAAGATGGAATCATAGAATCATAGAAACATAGAATCATAGAAACATAGAATCTTAGAATCAGAGAATCGGAGAAACATAGAATCAAAGGAACATAGAAACATAGAATCATAGAAACATAGAATCATAGAAACATAGAATCATTGAAACATAGAATCATGGTAACATAGAATCAGAGAATCATAGAAACATAGAATTATAGGAACATAGAAAAATAGAATCATAGAAACAGAGAATCATGGAATCATAGAAACATAGAATCATAGAAAGATGCAATCATAGAATCATAGAAACATAGAATCATAGAATCAAAGAAGCAAGGAAACAGAGAAAGATGGAATCATAGAATCATAGAAACATAGAATCAGAGAATCGGAGAAACATAGAATCATTGAAACATAGAATCATAGAATCATAGAATCATAGAAACATAGAACATAGAACCATAGAATCATAAACATAGAATCATAGAAATGTAGAATCATAGAACATCGAATCATAGAATCAAAGAAACAAGGAAACATAGAAAGATGGAATCATAGAATCATAGAAACATAGAATCAGAGAATCGGAGAAACATAGCATCATTGAAACATAGAATCATAGAATCATAGAAACATAGAACATAGAACCATAGAATCATAAACATAGAATCATAGAAATGTAGAATCATAGAACATAGAATCATGGAAACATAGAATTATAGAATCAAAGAAACATAGAATCATAGAAACATAGAATGAGAGAATCATAGAATCATAGAAACATACAATCATAGAATCATAGAAACATACAATCATAGAATCATAGAACATTGACTCATAGAATCAATGAAACATAGAATCATAGAAACATGGAAACATGGTATCATAGAAACATAGAATCATAGAAACATGGAAACATGGAATCATAGAATCATAGAAACAAAGAATCATAGAAAAATACAATCATAGAATCATAGAAACATAGAATCATAGAAACATAAAATCACAGAATCATAGAAACATACAATCATAGAAACATACAATCATACAATCATAGAAACACAAAATCATAGAAACATACAATCAGAGAATCATAGAAGCATAGAATCATAGAAACATAGAATCATCGAATCATAGAAACATACAATCATAGAACATAGAGTCATAGAAACACAGAATCATAGAAACATAGAATCCAAAAAACATACAATCATAGAACATAGAATCATAGAAAAATAGAATCATAGAAACAAACAATTATAGAAACATACAATCATAGAAACACAGAATCATAGAAACATAGAATCAGAGAATCAGAGAATCCGAAAAACATACAATCATAGAACATAGAATCATGGAAACATACAATCATAGAACATAGAATCAGAGAACATAAAATCAAAGGAACATAAGAACATAAGAAATAGGAGCAGGAGTAGGCCAATCGGCCCCTCGAGCCTGCTCCGCCATTCAATAAGATCATGGCTGATCTGATCCTAACCTCAAATTTAAATTCATGTCCAATTTCCTGCCCGCTCCCCGTAACCACTAATTCCCTTTACTTCTAGGAAACTGTCTATTTCTGTTTTAAATTTATTTAATGATGTAGCTTCCTGGGGCAGCAAATTCCACAGACCTACTACCCTCTGAGTGAAGAAGTTCCTCCTCATCTCAGTTTTGAAAGAGCAGCCCCTTATTCTAAGATTATGCCCCCTAGTTCTAGTTTCACCCATCCTTGGGAACATCCTTACCGCATCCACCCGATCAAGCCCCTTCACAATCATTCTTCTGAACTCCAATGAGTAGAGTCCCAATCTACTCAACCTCTCCTCATATGTCCGCCCCCTCATCCCCGGGATTAACTGAGTGAACCTTCTTTGTACTGCCTCGAGAGCAAGTATGTCTTTTCTTAAGTATGGGCACCAAAACTGTAATAAGTATTCCAGGTGCGGTCTCACCAATACCTTATATAACTGCAGCAATACCTCCCTGTTTTTATATTCTATCCCCCTAGCAATAAAAGCCAACATTCCATTGGCCTTCTTGATCACCTGCTGCACCTGCATGCTAACGTTTTGATTTTCTTGCACTAGGACCCCCAGATCCCTTTGTACTGCAGTACTTTCCAGTTTCTCGCCATTAAGATAATAACTTGCTCTCTGATTTTTCCTGCCAAAGTGCATAACCTCACATTTTCCAATATTGTATTGCATCTGCCAAATCTCCGCCCACTCACCCAGCCTGTCTATACCCCTTGTAGGTTTTTTATGTCCTCCTCACTCTCTACTTTCCCTCCCATCTTTGTATCATCTGCAAACTTTGATATGTTACACTCGGTCCCCTCCTCCAAATCGTTAATATAGATTGTAAAGAGTTGGGGACCCAGCACCGACCCCTGCGGAACACCACTGGCCACTGGTTGCCAGTCCGAGAATGAACCATTTATCCCAACTCTCTGCTTCCTGTTAGATAACCAATCCTCCACCCATGCCAGAATATTACCCCCAATCCAGTGATTCTTTATCTTGAGCAATAATCTTTTATGTGGCACCTTGTCGAATGCCTTCTGGAAGTCCAAATATACTACGTCCACTGGTTCCCCTTTATCCACCCTGTAAGTTATGTCCTCAAAGAACTCAAGCAAATTTGTCAGACATGACTTCCCCTTCGTAAAGCCATGCTGACTTTGTCCTATAAAATTATGTTTATCCAAATGTTCTGCTACTGTCTCCTTAATAATAGACTCCAAAATTTTACCCACCACAGATGTTAGGCTAACTGGTCTATAATTTCCAGCCTTCTGCCTACTACCCTTTTTAAATAAGGGTGTTACATTAGCAGTTTTCCAATCTTCCGGGATCTTTGCCGAGTCCAGAGAATTTTGGAAAATTACTACCAAAGCATCCACAATCCCTACTGCCACTTCCCTCAAGACCCTAGGATGTAAGCCATCAGGTCCAGGGGATTTATCCACCTTGAGTTCCATTAATTTACTGAGTACCAATTCCTTAGTGATTTTAATCGTATTTAGCTCCTCCCCCCCTCGAGCCCCCTATTTGTCCAGTGTTGGGATATTCTTAGTGTCCTCTACCGTAAAGACTGAAACAAAATATTTGTTCAGCATTTTTGCCATCTCCATGTTTCCCACCATTAATTTCCCGGTCTCATCCTCTAAGGGACCTACGTTTGCCTTAGCCACCCTTTTTCTTTTTATATAACTATAGAAACTCTTGCTATCTGTTTTTATATTTTTTGCTAATTTATTTTCATAATCTATCTTCCATTTCTTAATCAATCCTTTAGTTACTTTTTGCTGTCTTTTGAAGACTTCCCAATCTTCTATCCTCCCACTAAGTTTGGCTACCTTATATGTCCTTGTTTATAGTCGGATACTATCCTTAATTTCTTTACTTAGCCACGGATGGCTGTCATTTCTTTTACACCCTTTTTTCCTCAGTGGAATATATATTTTTTGAAAGTTGTAAAGTAACTCCTTAAATGAACACCACTGCTCATGTACCGTCTTACCCTTTAATCTATTTTCCCAGTCCACTTTAATCAATTCTGCTCTCATACCATCATAGTCTCTTTTATTCAAGCTCAGTACGCTTGTTTGAGAACCAACCTTCTCACCCTCTAATTGGATATGGAATGTAACCATGTTATGGTCACTCATTCCAAGGGGATCCTTGACTAGGACATTATTAATTAATCTTGGCTCATTACACAGGACCAGGTCCAAGGTTGCTTGCCCCCTTGTCGGATCAGTTACATACTGCTCCAGAAATCCATCCCTAATACACTCAATAAACTCTTCCTCAAGGCTACCCTGCCCAATTTGATTTGTCCAGTTAATATGATAGTTAAAATCCCCCATAATTATAGCTGTTCCCTTATTACATACCCCGACTATTTCCCGATTAATACTTCTTCCAGCAGAGTTGCAACTATTAGGAGGTTTATATACTACACCCACAAGTGTTTTTTTCCCCTTATTATTCCTTATCTCTACCCAAACTGTTTCATTATCCTGATCCTTTGTCCCAATATCATTTCTCAGTATTACAGTGATTCCTTCCTTTTTTAACATAGCCACCCCACCTCCCCTTCCTTCCTGCCTGTCCTTCCTGATTGTTAAATACCCTGGCATATTTAATTCCCAGTCGTTGTCACCCTGCAGCCATGTTTCTGTAATGGCCACAAGATCATACCCATACGTCGTTATTTGTGCCGTTAACTCGTCCATTTTGTTACGAATGCTACGTGCATTCAGATAAAGAACTTTCAAATCTGTTTTGTGACACTTAGTTCCTGCTTTTTCCTTTTTTAACACTTTACCTTTTACTCCATACCTTCTGTCCCTTCCTGACACACTTTCCTCTGTCTCCCTGCTCAGGTTCCCAACCCCCTGCCACAGCTTTGATGCTGGGTTAATCGCCTTATGCCTTCTAGTTTTTATTTTATCTGTCATGCCTAAAGTACACTTTCTTTCCGCTGCTCTACGCTTTTCCCTCTCACTTGTTCTTGAACAACTGTTTGTACTATTTGTATTGTAGATTTCCCCTGGGTCTTCCCCTCTCTTGCTGCTCTCAATTTTATTCCCTTCTGACTCCCCGCTCAGGTTCCCATCCCCCTGCCACTCTAGTTTAAACCTTCCCCAACAGCACCAGCAAACACCCCCGCGAGGACATTGGTCCCGGTCCTGCTCGGGTGTAACCTGTCACATTTGTACAGGTCCCACCTTCCCCAGAACTGGTCCCAATGTCCCAGGAATCTAAATCCCTCCCTCCTACACCATCCCTGCGGCCACGCATTCATCCTGTCTATTCTCCTGTTCCTATACTCACTAGCACGTGGCACCGGTAGTAATCCTGAGATCACTACCTTTGAGGTCCTGCTTTTTAATTTATCTCCTAACTCCTTAAATTCACCTTGCAGGACCTCATCCCTTTTTTTACCTATGTCGTTGGTACCAATATGGACCACGACTACTGGCTGTTCACCCTCCCCCTCCAGAATGCCCTGCAGCCGCTCCGTGACATCCTTGACCCTAGCACCAGGGAGGCAACATACCATCCTGGAGTCACGTTTGCGGCCACAGAAACGCCTATCTGTTCCCCTTACAATTGAATCCCCTATCACTATAGCCCTGCCACTCTTCTTCCTCCCCTCCTGTGCAGCAGAGCCACCCGTGGTGCCCCGAACCTGGCTCTTGCTGCATTCCCCTGATAAGCCATCTCCCCCAACAGTATCTAAAGCAGAATATCTGTTTGAGAGGGAGATGGCCCCAGGGGACACCTGCTCTACCTGCCTAGTCCTTTTACTCTGCCTGGCGGTCACCCATTTCCTTTCTGCCTGCGTATTCTTTACCTGCGGTGTGACCACCTCACTGAACGTGCTATCCACGATAGTTTCAGCATCGCGGATGCTCCACAGTGAATCCACCCACAGCTCCAGCTCCGAAAGATGGTTAGCCAGTAGCTGCAGCTGGACACACTTCCTGCACACATGGTCGCCAGGGACACTGGTAGTGTCCATGACTTCCCACATAGTGCAGGAGGAGCATATCACAGGTGCGAGCTCTGCTGCCATGACTTGCCTCAGACTCTCAGACTCTCCTCCCTCTCTCGGTCTCTCCTTTTATACTCTGCTCACCTCTCGGACTCTCCTGCCTCACCTGTGACGTCGCACAGTAGTTTTCTCTTTTGGCAGGTCTGCTGCTGCTTTTGTTCCCCAATCTCAGTCTTCTACTCTCAGGTCCACTGCCGCTCTGGGGAAAAAGTTAGGATAAGCAAGGCAAAGCAGCACCTCCTTCCCCCACTTCACCGAACTCCCACATGGAATCATACAAACATAGAAACATAGAATCATAGAATCAAAGAAACATAGAATCAGAGAATCGGAGAAACATAGAATCAGAGAACATAGAATTGAAGGAACATAGAATCATAGAGTCATAGAAACATAGAAATATGGAATCATAGAACATAGAATCATAGAATCATGATAACGTAGAATATAGAATCATAGAATGATATAAATATAGTTATAAAATCATGGAATCATAGACTCACAGAATCATAGAAAAATAGAATCATAGAAACATAGAAACATAGAATCATAGAAACATAGAATCATAGAAACATAGAAACATAGAATCATAGAAACATAGTATCATAGAACATAGAAACATAGAATCATAGAATCATAGAAACATAGAATCATAGAAACATAGAATCATAGAAACATAGAATCATAGAAACAAGAATCATAGAAACATAGAAACATAGAATCATAGAAACATAGAATCATAGAAAAATAGAATCATAGAATCATAGAAACATAGTATCATAGAACATAGAAATATAGAAACATAGAATCATAGAATCATAGAAACATAGAATCATAGAAACATAGAAACATAGAAACAGAGAATCATAGAACATAGAAATATAGAAACATAGAATCATAGAATCATAGAAACATAGAATCATAGAAACATAGTATCATAGAAACATAGAAACATAGAATCATAGAAACATAGAATCATAGAAACATAGAATCATAGAAACATAGTATCATAGAAACATAGAAACATAGAATCATAGAAACATAGAATCATAGAAACATAGAATCATAGAAACATAGAAACATAGAATCATAGAAACATAGAAACATAGAATCATAGAAACCTAGAATCAAAGAACATAGAAATATAGAATTACACGAACATAGAAAAATAGAATCATAGAAACAGAGAATCAAAGAAACAAAGAAACATAGAAACATACCATCATAGAATCAAAGAAATATAGAATCATTGAAACATACAATCTTAGAGTCAGCGAATCGGAGAAACATAGAATCAAAGGAACATAGAATCATAGAAACATAGAAACATAGAATCATAGAATCATAGAAACATAGAATCATAGAAACATAGAAACATAGAATCATAGAATCATAGAAACATAGTATCATAGAAACATAGAAACATAGAATCATAGAATCATAGAAACATAGAATCATAGAAACATAGAAACATAGAATCATAGAAACATAGAATCATAGAAACATAGAAACATAGAATCATAGAAACATAGAATCATAGAAACATAGAAACATAGAATCATAGAAACATAGAAACATAGAATCATAGAAACATAGAAACATAGAATCATAGAAACCTAGAATCAAAGAACATAGAAATATAGAATTACACGAACATAGAAAAATAGAATCATAGAAACAGAGAATCAAAGAAACAAAGAAACATAGAAACATACCATCATAGAATCAAAGAAATATAGAATCATTGAAACATACAATCTTAGAGTCAGCGAATCGGAGAAACATAGAATCAAAGGAACATAGAATCATAGAAACATAGAAACATAGAATCAAAAAAACATAGAATCATAAAATCATAGAAACATAGAATGATAGAATCATAGAATCATGGAAACATAGAATCATAGAATCATAGAAACATAGAATCATAGAAACATACAATCATAGAATCATAGAAACATACAATCATAGAATCATAGAACATTGAATCATAGAAACATAGAATCATAGAAACATAGAATCATAGAATCATAGAAACATAAAATCAGAGAAACATACAATCATAGAACCATAGAAACATAGAATCATAGAATCATAGAAACATAGAATCATAGAATCATAGAAACATACAATCATAGAACATAGAATCATGGAAACATAGATAGAATCATAGAAACATAGAATCATAGAATCAAAAAAACACAGAAACATAGAAACATACAATCTTAGAATCAGAATCATAGAATCATAGAATCAAAGAAACATAGAATCATTGAAACATAGAATCCTAGAATCATAGAAACATAGAATCATAGAATCATAGAAACATAGAATCATAGAATCATAGAAACATAGAATCATAGAATCATAGAAATATAGAAACATAGAATCATAGAATCATAGAAACATAGAATCATAGAATCATAGAAACATAGAATCATAGAAATATAGAAACATAGAATCATAGAATCATAGAAACATAGAATCATAGAATCATAGAAACATAGAATCAAAAAAACATAGAATCATAGAAACATAGAATCATAGAATCATAGAATCATAGAAACATAGAATCATAGAAACATAGAATCATAGAAATATAGAAACATAGAATCATAGAATCATAGAAACATAGAATCAAAGAATCAAAGAAACATAGAATCATAGAAACATAGAATCATAGAATCATAGAATCATTGAAACATACAATCTTAGAATCAGAGAATCGGAGAAACATAGAATCAAAGGAACATAGAATCATAGAACATAGAATCATAGAATCATAGAATAACAGAAACATACAATCATAGAACATAGAATCATAGAATCGTAGAAACATAGAATCATAGAAACATAGAATCATAGAATCATAGAAACATAGAATCATAGAAACATAGAATCATAGAATCACAGAAACATAGAATCATAGAAACATAGAATCATAGAAACATAGAATCATAGAATCATAGAATCATAGAATCATAGAAACATAGAATCATAGAAACATAGAATCATAGAATCATAGAAACATAGAATCATAGAAGCATAGAAACATAGAATCATAGAAACATAGAATCATAGAATCATAGAAACATAGAATCATAGAAACATAGAATCATAGAATCACAGAAACATAGAATCATAGAAACATAGAATCATAGAAACATAGAATCATAGAATCATAGAATCATAGAATCATAGAAACATAGAATCATAGAAACATAGAATCATAGAATCGTAGAAACATAGAATCATAGAAACATAGAATCATAGAATCATAGAAACACAGAATCATAGAAGCATAGAAACATAGAATCATAGAATCATAGAAACATAGAATCATAGAATCACAGAAACATAGAATCATAGAAACATAGAATCATAGAATCACAGAAACAGAATCATAGAAACATAGAATCATAGAATCATAGAATCATAGAATCATAGAAAGATAGAATCATAGAAACATAGAATCATAGAATCGTAGAAACATAGAATCATAGAAACATAGAATCATAGAAACATAGAAACATAGAATCATAGAAACATAGAATCATAGAAACATAGAATCATAGAATCACAGAAACATAGAATCATAGAAACATAGAATCATAGAATCACAGAAACAGAATCATAGAAACATAGAATCATAGAATCATAGAAACATAGAATCATAGAAACATAGAATCATAGAATCAAATAAACATAGAATCATAGAAACATAGAATCATAGAATCACAGAAACATAGAACATAGAAACATAGAATCATAGAAACATAGAATCATAGAATCACAGAAACATAGAATCATAGAATCACAGAAACATAGAATCATAGAATCATAGAATCACAGAAACATAGAATCATAGAATCACAGAAACATAGAATCATAGAATCATAGAAACATAGAATCATAGAAACATAGAATCATAGAATCACAGAAACATAGAATCATAGAAACATAGAATCATAGAATCACAGAAACATAGAATCATAGAAACATAGAATCATAGAATCACAGAAACATAGAACATAGAAACATAGAATCATAGAAACATAGAATCATAGAAACATAGAATCATAGAATCAAAGAAACATAGAATCATAGAAACATAGAATCATAGAATCATAGAAACATAGAATCATAGAAACATAGAATCATAGAATCACAGAAACATAGAATCATAGAAACATAGAATCATAGAAACATAGAATCATAGAAACATAGAATCATAGAATCAAAGAAACATAGAATCATAGAAACATAGAATCATAGAATCACAGAAATATAGAACATAGAAACATAGAATCATAGAATCACAGAAACATAGAACATAGAAACATAGAATCATAGAAACATAGAATCATAGAATCAATGAAACATACAATCGTAGAATCAGAGAATCGGAGAAACATAGGAACATAAAATCATAGAAACATAGAAGCATAGAATCATCGAAAAATACAATCATAGAACATAGAATCATAGAAACATAGAATCATAGAAACATAGAATCATAGAAAAATACAATTATAGAACATAGAATCATGGAAGCATAGATACATAGAATCAAAGAATCATAGAAACATAGAATCATAGAATCACAGAAACATAGAATCATAGAATCACAGAAACATAGAATCATAGAAACATAGAATCATAGAATCACAGAAACATAGAATCATAGAAACATAGAATCATAGAATCATAGAAACATAGAATCATAGAAATATAGAATCATAGAATCAAAGAAACATAGAATCATAGAAACATAGAATCATAGAAACATAGAATCATAGAATCACAGAAACATAGAACATAGAAACATAGAATCATAGAAACATAGAATCATAGAATCACAGAAACATAGAACATAGAAACATAGAATCATAGAAACATAGAATCATAGAAACATAGAAACATAGAATCATAGAAACATAGAAACATAGTATCATAGAATCATAGAAACATAGAATCATAGAAACATAGAATCATAGAAACATAGAATCATAGAAACAAGAATCATAGAAACATAGAAACATAGAATCATAGAAACATAGAATCATAGAAACATAGAATCATAGAATCATAGAAACATAGAATCATAGAATCATAGAAACATAGAATCATAGAATCATAGAATCATAGAAACATAGAATCATAGAAACATAGAATCATAGAATCGTAGAAACATAGAATCATAGAAACATAGAATCATAGAATCATAGAAACATAGAATCATAGAATCATAGAAACATAGAATCATAGAATCATAGAATCATAGAAACATAGAATCATAGAAACATAGAATCATAGAATCGTAGAAACATAGAATCATAGAAACATAGAATCATAGAATCATAGAAACATAGAATCATAGAAGCATAGAAACATAGAATCATAGAATCATAGAAACATAGAATCATAGAATCACAGAAACATAGAATCATAGAAACATAGAATCATAGAATCACAGAAACAGAATCATAGAAACATAGAATCATAGAATCATAGAATCATAGAAAGATAGAATCATAGAAACATAGAATCATAGAATCGTAGAAACATAGAATCATAGAAACATAGAATCATAGAAACATAGAAACATAGAATCATAGAAACATAGAATCATAGAATCACAGAAACATAGAATCATAGAAACATAGAATCATAGAATCACAGAAACAGAATCATAGAATCGTAGAAACATAGAATCATAGAAACATAGAATCATAGAATCATAGAAACATAGAATCATAGAATCATAGAAACATAGAATCATAGAATCATAGAATCATAGAATCATAGAAACATAGAATCATAGAAACATAGAATCATAGAATCGTAGAAACATAGAATCATAGAAACATAGAATCATAGAATCATAGAAACATAGAATCATAGAAGCATAGAAACATAGAATCATAGAATCATAGAAACATAGAATCATAGAATCATAGAAACATAGAATCATAGAAACATAGAATCATAGAATCACAGAAACATAGAATCATAGAAACATAGAATCATAGAATCACAGAAACATAGAATCATAGAATCACAGAAACATAGAATCATAGAATCATAGAAACATAGAATCATAGAAACATAGAATCATAGAATCACAGAAACATAGAATCATAGAAACATAGAATCATAGAATCACAGAAACATAGAATCATAGAAACATAGAATCATAGAATCACAGAAACATAGAACATAGAAACATAGAATCATAGAAACATAGAATCATAGAAACATAGAATCATAGAATCAAAGAAACATAGAATCATAGAAACATAGAATCATAGAATCATAGAAACATAGAATCATAGAATCACAGAAACATAGAATCATAGAAACATAGAATCATAGAAACATAGAATCATAGAAACATAGAATCATAGAATCAAAGAAACATAGAATCATAGAAACATAGAATCATAGAATCACAGAAATATAGAACATAGAAACATAGAATCATAGAATCACAGAAACATAGAACATAGAAACATAGAATCATAGAAACATAGAATCATAGAATCAATGAAACATACAATCGTAGAATCAGAGAATCGGAGAAACATAGGAACATAAAATCATAGAAACATAGAAGCATAGAATCATAGAAAAATACAATCATAGAACATAGAATCATAGAAACATAGAATCATAGAAACATAGAATCATAGAAAAATACAATTATAGAACATAGAATCATGGAAGCATAGATACATAGAATCAAAGAATCATAGAAACATAGAATCATAGAATCACAGAAACATAGAATCATAGAATCACAGAAACATAGAATCATAGAAACATAGAATCATAGAATCACAGAAACATAGAATCATAGAAACATAGAATCATAGAATCATAGAAACATAGAATCATAGAAATATAGAATCATAGAATCAAAGAAACATAGAATCATAGAAACATAGAATCATAGAAACATAGAATCATAGAATCACAGAAACATAGAACATAGAAACATAGAATCATAGAAACATAGAATCATAGAATCACAGAAACATAGAACATAGAAACATAGAATCATAGAAACATAGAATCATAGAAACATAGAAACATAGAATCATAGAAACATAGAAACATAGTATCATAGAATCATAGAAACATAGAATCATAGAAACATAGAATCATAGAAACATAGAATCATAGAAACAAGAATCATAGAAACATAGAAACATAGAATCATAGAAACATAGAATCATAGAAACATAGAATCATAGAATCATAGAAACATAGTATCATAGAACATAGAAATATAGAAACATAGAATCATAGAATCATAGAAACATAGAATCATAGAAACATAGAAACATAGAAACAGAGAATCATAGAATCATAGTATCATAGAACATAGAAATATAGAAACATAGAATCATAGAATCATAGAAACATAGAATCATAGAAACATAGTATCATAGAAACATAGAAACATAGAATCATAGAAACATAGAATCATAGAAACATAGAATCATAGAAACATAGTATCATAGAAACATAGAAACATAGAATCATAGAAACATAGAATCATAGAAACATAGAAACATAGAATCATAGAAACATAGAAACATAGAATCATAGAAACATAGAAACATAGAATCATAGAAACCTAGAATCAAAGAACATAGAAATATAGAATTACACGAACATAGAAAAATAGAATCATAGAAACAGAGAATCAAAGAAACAAAGAAACATAGAAACATACCATCATAGAATCAAAGAAATATAGAATCATTGAAACATACAATCTTAGAGTCAGCGAATCGGAGAAACATAGAATCAAAGGAACATAGAATCATAGAAACATAGAAACATAGAATCATAGAATCATAGAAACATAGAATCATAGAAACATAGAAACATAGAATCATAGAATCATAGAAACATAGTATCATAGAAACATAGAAACATAGAATCATAGAATCATAGAAACATAGAATCATAGAAACATAGAAACATAGAATCATAGAAACATAGAATCATAGAAACATAGAAACATAGAATCATAGAAACATAGAATCATAGAAACATAGAAACATAGAATCATAGAAACATAGAAACATAGAATCATAGAAACATAGAAACATAGAATCATAGAAACCTAGAATCAAAGAACATAGAAATATAGAATTACACGAACATAGAAAAATAGAATCATAGAAACAGAGAATCAAAGAAACAAAGAAACATAGAAACATACCATCATAGAATCAAAGAAATATAGAATCATTGAAACATACAATCTTAGAGTCAGCGAATCGGAGAAACATAGAATCAAAGGAACATAGAATCATAGAAACATAGAAACATAGAATCAAAAAAACATAGAATCATAAAATCATAGAAACATAGAATGATAGAATCATAGAATCATGGAAACATAGAATCATAGAATCATAGAAACATAGAATCATAGAAACATACAATCATAGAATCATAGAAACATACAATCATAGAATCATAGAACATTGAATCATAGAAACATAGAATCATAGAAACATAGAATCATAGAATCATAGAAACATAAAATCAGAGAAACATACAATCATAGAACCATAGAAACATAGAATCATAGAATCATAGAAACATAGAAACATAGAATCATAGAATCATAGAAACATACAATCATAGAACATAGAATCATGGAAACATAGATAGAATCATAGAAACATAGAATCATAGAATCAAAAAAACACAGAAACATAGAAACATACAATCTTAGAATCAGAATCATAGAATCATAGAATCAAAGAAACATAGAATCATTGAAACATAGAATCATAGAATCATAGAAACATAGAATCATAGAATCATAGAAACATAGAATCATAGAATCATAGAAACATAGAATCATAGAATCATAGAAATATAGAAACATAGAATCATAGAATCATAGAAACATAGAATCATAGAATCATAGAAACATAGAATCATAGAAATATAGAAACATAGAAACATAGAATCAAAGAATCATAGAAACATAGAATCATAGAATCATAGAATCATAGAATCATAGAAACATAGAATCATAGAATCATAGAAATATAGAAACATAGAATCATAGAATCATAGAAACATAGAATCATAGAATCATAGAATCATAGAAACATAGAATCATAGAATCATAGAAACATAGAATCAAAAAAACATAGAATCATAGAAACATAGAATCATAGAAATATAGAAACATAGAATCATAGAATCATAGAATCATAGAAACATAG
This sequence comes from Heptranchias perlo, assembly GCF_035084215.1. Classification (NCBI taxonomy): domain Eukaryota; kingdom Metazoa; phylum Chordata; class Chondrichthyes; order Hexanchiformes; family Hexanchidae; genus Heptranchias; species Heptranchias perlo. Next base: position 2,098,283 of record NC_090343.1, read on the forward strand.
AATCATAGAAACATAGAATCATAGAAATATAGAAACATAGAATCATAGAATCATAGAAACATAGAATCAAAGAATCAAAGAAACATAGAATCATAGAAACATAGAATCATAGAATCATAGAATCATAGAAACATAGAATCATAGAATCAAAGATATATAGAAACATTGAAACATACAATCTTAGAATCAGAGAATCGGAGAAACATAGAATCAAAGGAACATAGAATCATAGAACATAGAATCATAGAATCATAGAATAATAGAAACATACAATCATAGAACATAGAATCATAGAATCGTAGAAACATAGAATCATAGAAACATAGAATCATAGAATCATAGAAATATAGAATCATAGAAACATAGAATCATAGAATCACAGAAACATAGAATCATAGAAACATAGAATCATAGAATCATAGAAACATAGAATCATAGAATCATAGAATCATAGAAACATAGAATCATAGAAACATAGAATCATAGAAACATAGAATCATAGAATCATAGAAACATAGAATCATAGAAGCATAGAAACATAGAATCATAGAATCATAGAAACATAGAATCATAGAATCACAGAAACATAGAATCATAGAAACATAGAATCATAGAATCACAGAAACAGAATCATAGAAACATAGAATCATAGAATCATAGAATCATAGAAAGATAGAATCATAGAAACATAGAATCATAGAATCGTAGAAACATAGAATCATAGAAACATAGAATCATAGAAACATAGAAACATAGAATCATAGAAACATAGAATCATAGAAACATAGAATCATAGAATCACAGAAACATAGAATCATAGAAACATAGAATCATAGAATCACAGAAACAGAATCATAGAAACATAGAATCATAGAATCATAGAAACATAGAATCATAGAAACATAGAATCATAGAATCAAAGAAACATAGAATCATAGAAACATAGAATCATAGAATCACAGAAACATAGAACATAGAAACATAGAATCATAGAAACATAGAATCATAGAATCACAGAAACATAGAATCATAGAATCACAGAAACATAGAATCATAGAAACATAGAATCATAGAATCACAGAAACATAGAATCATAGAATCACAGAAACATAGAATCATAGAATCATAGAAACATAGAATCATAGAAACATAGAATCATAGAATCACAGAAACATAGAATCATAGAAACATAGAAACATAGAATCATAGAATCACAGAAACATAGAATCATAGAAACATAGAATCATAGAATCACAGAAACATAGAATCATAGAATCACAGAAACATAGAATCATAGAATCATAGAAACATAGAATCATAGAATCATAGAAACATAGAATCATAGAAACATAGAATCATAGAATCAAAGAAACATAGAATCATAGAAACATAGAATCATAGAATCACAGAAACATAGAATCATAGAATCACAGAAACATAGAATCATAGAATCATAGAAACATAGAATCATAGAAACATAGAATCATAGAATCACAGAAACATAGAATCATAGAAACATAGAAACATAGAATCATAGAATCACAGAAACATAGAATCATAGAAACATAGAATCATAGAATCACAGAAACATAGAATCATAGAATCACAGAAACATAGAATCATAGAATCATAGAAACATAGAATCATAGAATCATAGAAACATAGAATCATAGAAACATAGAATCATAGAATCAAAGAAACATAGAATCATAGAAACATAGAATCATAGAATCACAGAAACATAGAACATAGAAACATAGAATCATAGAAACATAGAATCATAGAAACATAGAATCATAGAATCAAAGAAACATAGAATCATAGAAACATAGAATCATAGAATCATAGAAACATAGAATCATAGAAACATAGAATCATAGAATCACAGAAACATAGAATCATAGAAACATAGAATCATAGAAACATAGAATCATAGAAACATAGAATCATAGAATCAAAGAAACATAGAATCATAGAAACATAGAATCATAGAATCACAGAAATATAGAACATAGAAACATAGAATCATAGAATCACAGAAACATAGAACATAGAGACATAGAATCATAGAAACATAGAATCATAGAATCAATGAAACATACAATCGTAGAATCAGAGAATCGGAGAAACATAGGAACATAAAATCATAGAAACATAGAAGCATAGAATCATCGAAAAATACAATCATAGAACATAGAATCATAGAAACATAGAATCATAGAAACATAGAATCATAGAAAAATACAATTATAGAACATAGAATCATGGAAGCATAGATACATAGAATCAAAGAATCATAGAAACATAGAATCATAGAATCACAGAAACATAGAATCATAGAATCACAGAAACATAGAATCATAGAAACATAGAATCATAGAATCACAGAAACATAGAATCATAGGAACATAGAATCATAGAATCATAGAAACATAGAATCATAGAAATATAGAATCATAGAATCAAAGAAACATAGAATCATAGAAACATAGAATCATAGAAACATAGAATCATAGAATCATAGAAACATAGAATCATAGAAATATAGAATCATAGAATCACAGAAACATAGAACATAGAAACATAGAATCATAGAAACATAGAATCATAGAATCACAGAAACATAGAACATAGAAACATAGAATCATAGAAACATAGAATCATAGAAACATAGAATCATAGAATCAAAGAAACATAGAATCATAGAAACATAGAATCATAGAATCATAGAAACATAGAATCATAGAAACATAGAATCATAGAATCACAGAAACATAGAATCATAGAATCACAGAAACATAGAATCATAGAAACATAGAATCATAGAATCACAGAAACATAGAATCATAGAAACATAGAATCATAGAATCATAGAAACATAGAATCATAGAAACATAGAATCATAGAATCAAAGAAACATAGAATCATAGAAACATAGAATCATAGAATCACAGAAACATAGAACATAGAAACATAGAATCATAGAAACATAGAATCATAGAATCACAGAAACATAGAACATAGAAACATAGAATCATAGAAACATAGAATCATAGAAACATAGAATCATAGAATCAATGAAACATACAATCTTAGAATCAGAGAATCGGAGAAACATAGGAACATAAAATCATAGAAACATAGAAGCATAGAATCATAGAAAAATACAATCATAGAACATAGAATCATAGAAACATAGAATCATAGAAAAATACAATTATAGAACATAGAATCATGGAAGCATAGATACATAGAATCAAAGAATCATAGAAACATAGAATCATAGAATTATAGAAACGTAGAATTATCGGGCTCGATTGTCGGATGTCCGAGCCGGTGGGTTCGTGGCGGGGGGGCTCCGAAAATTGGGGATTCCCGGGGCGGTTCCGGAGCCCGGCTCCAACCCACCCACTTCTGGGTTCCCCAATGACGCACTTCGATGTGCGAGCAGCCCCCGCATGCGGGACTCCCGCCGGCAATTAAAGCCGCGGGATCCCACTTAAACCAATTAAGTAGATACTTCAGGTCGTTTGCAGACCTGATTGACATGATATTTTAGGAGGGGTGGGATTTTCAACTCAACTGCAACTGTTTCCCGTACTGGGGGAAACACTCCCAGTTGAAACGGACGTGTTGCAGCCACCAGCCTGTGGCAGCTGCCAAGGTGCATTTGACAGGTGGGGGGGTGAGACCCTCACTCATTGCAGGAGGCCACTCTGTCACTTTGAACAAAGTTTGGCCTGCCCCACCCTCCTCCTAACACTAAAATTCACCAACTTGGAACCTCAACCCCGGTGTGCAGACACATTTACCTACCTTGCGGACCCCCTCAAACGTACATCTTCTGGATGGGGGCCGCTGTAGCTGCAGTCATGACCTCCTCGGAGGCCGAACAGCATCACCAGCCTTGCCGACCACGCCGTCCACCTCTGACACATGGAGCTCCACAACACAGTGCTGTGACACATCCACCTGCACAGCGGGAGGGAGGGCAACCGCAGAGAGAGATGCGTCGCAGAAGGCACTACCCTCGCCACAGGGTCTACAGACCGAGGCTCAGCTTCCTGGACCACTCTGAGGAGCAGTGCATATGGAGGCTCAGAGTGAGTCGCCAGGTAGTCGCGGACACCTGCAGCCGCCTTAATGACGAGCTGCTCCCGGATGGACCGAGCAGCATCTTCTTATCTGTCGCTGTCAAAGTCACCACTGCCCTCAACTTCTTCGCCTCCGGATCCTTCCAGGGTGCCATCGGGGACATCACTGGGGTCTCTCAGTCGTCTGCACACAAGTGCATAAGGCACCGACGGCTTGTGCTGCAGGGCCTCGCACTATATCAACGTCCCCATGGATGATCTCAGCCAGACGGAGAGGGCAGTGGGATTCCACGCTGTGGCCGGCTTCCCACAGGTGCAGGGTGTAATCGATTGCACCCTTATAGCAATACGAGCACCTCCACACGAGCCAGGACTATTCATCAACAGGAAGGGCTATCACTCCATCAACACTCAGCTCATCTGTGACCACCGCAAGAGATTCCTTCACGTGTGCGCCAGATACCCTGGCAGCTGCCACGAGTCCTTCATCCTCTGGGAGTCCAACACCTGCCCCTCTTCCATGCACCGAACACCGGTAAAGGCTGGCTCCTCGGGGACAAGGGATACCCCCTGTACACGTGGCTCATGACACCTCTGAGGAACCCCACCACCGAGCCAGAGCGTCGATATAACGACAGCCACATCGCCACCAGGTCTACAATTGAGCGTGCTATAGGGCTGCTGAAGATGCGCTTCAGGTGCCTTGATCATTCTGGGGGAGCGCTCCAATACGCACCAGACAGAATGGGACACATTATAGTCGTCTGTTGTGCCCTGCACAACAGGGCACAACAGAGAGGGGTAACGCTGGAGGAGGCCCCATCCACATCTGCCACCCACATTGAGGAGGAGGAGGATTGGGAGGAGGAGGAGATGAGGAGGAGGAGGACGAGGAGGAGGAACAACCCATGGGCAGAACAGCGGCTCACCTGGCTGCTTGTGAGGCCAGGGAGTCACTGATATGTGAACGGTTCTCCTAACATCAGACAGTGTGAAGAGTCCAGTCCTCACCACCTGGACAGAGGAGCGGCCACACCAGCCCCGTCCCCTGCCCCCTGCACAAAACAGTGGTGCAACTACATCCACATCCACTGTAGAGTGACCCAATGGGTGGCATCAAGTGTGCGTGTTCATGGTGAACCTCATGAACGGGACTTATTCCACAAGCCAGTCAAGAATGGGCAAGATGTGGTAATAAGATTTATTGTGAATGTGGAAGAAAACAAATATAAATAAAAAACATGACAAATCGTCAAACACCCTTGTGCATCCCCTTTGTGCTCACAAAACCTTCGCCGTACGTTTATGGGAACCCCTACGTAGTGCTACCCCTGTGGCTTCAGCAGAGGTAGTGGCAGGTTGCTCTTGTCCGTGCCCTGACCGATGAGATGCTTTGCGCGGACGCCCTCTGGGTTTCGGTGCCTGTGAGGACCCCTCCGAAGTCTGCTCCACCTGTACCTGTGCAGTGGCAGGCTCGAGCACCTGGAGAGGAGGCAGCATTGCGGGTACTGGTTGAGAGGGGGGCAACGGGTGAGATGTGGAAGCGCTTTGAGAGGCGTCCCCACTTCCATGTCCCCTTTTGCCATCATCCCTCTCCCGGGCCTTCTGGCGTCTTTTCTCCTATCAAGGCAAAACACAGAGAGGCGCGATTGAGTGATGATTGCATAGTGACCCGCTGCACACATTGGTGTGGGTGGAGGTGGCCATGAGGGAGATGCATGGGAGGGTGCGTGTGAGACATGGCCATGAGATTGTATGAGGATTGGGTTGCGTGGTAGTGTTCGAATGGGAACTGGGGCGGTGAGTAAGTGCAGGCAAGGTGAGGATGATGGCTGAGCGGATGTGAGGAGTGATGTGAGGAGTGATGCGAGGGCGTTGTGGTGGCAGTGCAGAAGGAGTTGTGTGGTGGTGGAGGTGATGTGGAAGACGGAGTGTGGGAGAATGTGCAAATATACTCATTATGGCTGACCTGGTTAGGTAATTAAAGCGCTTCCTGCACTGGACCCAGATTCGGGAGATGTTACTGCTGCTGGTGACCTCCTCTGCCAGCTCGAGCCAGATCTTGGTGGCAGAGGCAGGCCACTTCCTCCCTTCTGCTGGGAAAAACGTTTCCCTCCTCCTCCTGACCCCATCGAGCAGCACCTGGAGTGAGGAGTCAGAGAACCTTGGAGCAGCCTTGCCTCTGGATACTCCATCCTGCCAATTTGGTTGTTGCTGCAGGAGGAGCATTGGAGGACTGCCCCTTTAAATAGGGCTCCTCTTGCTGACAGCCTGTGGTGCGGGTGCGCAGTGCGCCCGCTGCGCAGGTCTGGAACGGGAAACCCGGAAGCCATGGTAAGTGCTTTCAATTAGGCTGTGATTGCATGTGGAGCACCCCGAATTCACTGGGCGTGTTACCCACGTGCTCAGTCGACCCCCTGCTGCCAACCCGCCTCCCTCCTAAAATCGACCCCATAGAATCATAGAATCAAAGAAACATAGAATCGGAGAAACATAGAATTATAGAATCATAAAATCATAGAATCATAAAATCATAGAATCATAGAATCGGAGAAACATAGAAACATAGAATCATAGAATCATAGTATCATAGAATCATGGAAACATAGAATCATAGAATTATAGAATCATAAAATCATACAATCATAAAATCATAGAATCATAGAATCGGAGAAACATAGAAACATAGAATCATGGAAACATAGAATCATGGAAACATAGAATCATAGAAACATAGAATCATAGAATCGGAGAAACATAGAAACATAGAAACATAGAAACATAGAATTATAGAATCATAAAATCATAGAATCATAAAATCGGAGAAACATAGAAACATAGAATCATGGAAACATAGAAACATAGAAACATAGAAACATAGAATCATAAAATCATAGAATCATAAAATCATAGAATCATAGAATCGGAGAAACATAGAAACATAGAATCATGGAAACATAGAAACATAGAAACATGGAAACATAGAAACATAGAATCATAGAATTATGGAAACATAGAATCATGGAAACATAGAAACATAGAAACATAGAAACATAGAATTATAGAATCATAAAATCATAGAATCATAGAATCGGAGAAACATAGAAACATAGAATCATGGAAACATAGAAACATAGAAACATAGAATCATGGAAACATAGAAACATAGAAACATAGAATCATGGAAACATAGAATCATAGAGTCAAAAAAACATAGAATCATAGAATCATAGAAACATAGAATCATGGAAACATAGAAACATAGAATCATAGAATCATAGAAACATAGAATCATAGAATCATGGAAACATAGAATCATAGAATCATAGAATCATGGAAACATAGAATCATAGAAACATAGAAACATAGAATCATAGAATCATAGAAACATAGAATCATAGAAACATGGAAACATAGAATCATGGAAACATAGAAACATAGAATCATAGAATCATGGAAACATAGAATCATAGAAACATAGAATCATAGAAACATAGAATCATAGAATCATAGAAACAGAAACATAGAATCATAGAATCATGGAAACATAGAAACATAGAATCATAGAATCATAGAAACATAGAAACATAGAATCATAGAAACATAGAATCATAGAAACATGGAAACATAGAATCATAGAAACAGAAACATAGAATCAGAGAATCATAGAAACATAGAATCATAGAATCATAGAATCATAGAAACATAGAAACATAGAATCAGAGAAACATAGAATCATAGAAACATAGAATCATAGAATCATAGAATCATAGAAACATAGAATCATGGAAACATAGAATCATAGAATCATAGAATCATAGAATCATATAAACATAGAATCATAGAATCATAGAATCATAGAAACATAGAATCATAGAAACATAGAATCAGAGAATCATAGAAACATAGAATCATGGAAACATAGAAACATGGAAACATAGAATCATAGAAACATAGAAACATAGAATCATAGAATCATGGAAACATAGAATCATGGAAACATAGAAACATAGAAACATAGAATCATAGAAACATAGAATCATGGAAACATAGAATCATAGAATCATAGAATCATAGAATCATAGAATCATGGAATCATGGAATCATAGAATCATAGAATCATAGAATCATAGAATCATAGAAACATAGAATCATAGAATCATGGAAACATAGAAACATAGAAACATAGAAACATAGAATCATAGAAACATAGAATCATAGAATCATAGAATCATAGAATCATAGAAACATGGAAACATAGAAACATAGAATCATGGAAACATAGAAACAAAGGAACATATAAACATAGAATCATAAAATCACAGAATCAAAGAAACATAGGGTGCTAAAGTGGTCTGTATAGTGCCCGTTGTTTCGACACTGCACTGCCCTCCGACATCCAAGATGGCCTCTTGGATGCGCATGTACGTTTCCTGCGTGACGTGCGCCAGATGCCATCTTGGTATAGGACGCTAACCCCGAGCGCTGGAAGCATGTAAAGTAGGGAGAAAATGGCTGCAATCAGTGTGCAACGCCGATTTAAAGTGATACACACAATTTTGGACCTTAATGCTGAACTCAACGCACAGTCTTGCCTCCGACCATCTCAATGTTTCTAACAGTGCCTGAAGGACCCCCCACCGGCGCTATTTAAAGGGCCATGCAGGTGTTGCAGGTTAGTTGCTGGATTATTGCTTCTGGCTGCTGGAGGAGTAGGAAGTGTTTTTTGAAGCTCCCTATTCTTATTCAGAGTTCCTACACTACTTTTGAGAGTGCTTTGGCAGGTATTGCCTTCTGGGTCGGGAAACTACAACCCTGGTGGAACAACATTCCTGGCAACCATGGGCGGTCTGCTAGGGCTCCCTTTGGGCATTGAGCATGTCTGGGAGCATGCAGAGAGGCCACGCCCAGCGGGTCAAGCTGCGAGGAGAAGGAGGACGAGGAGGCGCAGGGCACCGAGGAGGAGGCCCTACCCAATGAGGGCCTTCAGGGATCAATTCTGTTACCTCAACATGACCGAGGAGGATTGCATCCAACGCCTGAGGTTCACCAAGGAAGCCGTCACCGAGATCTGTCAACTGGTGCGGCCACAACTGCAGCCTCAGAGCAGGGCGAGGGCAGCATTGCCTGTGGTTGTGAAGGTCACCGTGGTGCTGAATTTCTACGGCTCAGGATCATTTCAGGCCTCTGCTGGCGACATGTGCAACATCTGGCAGTGTGCAGTGCACTGCTGCATGAGGGAGGTCCCAGACACACTGTACCAGATGAGGAACAGGTTCATCACCTTCCCTCTCCACAGAGACAAGCAGAACGAGTGAGCACGGGGGTTTGCCCGCATTGCTGGCTTCCCCATGGTGCAGGGTGCCATTGACTGCCCACATATTGCCCTGCGTGCCCCGCACATCAACTCGGCCGTCTTCGTCAACCGAAAGGGCTTCCACTCCCTCAACGTGCGGCTGGTGTGTGACCACATGCATCGAATCATGGAGATCGATGCCCGCTACCCTGGGAGTAGTCATGACGCCTTCGTCATGTGGCAGGCCAACGTGCCAGCTATATTTCACCCGACTCAGCAAGTCAAAGGCCGGCTACTGGGTGACAAGGTCTATCCCCTCACACCGTGGCTCATGACACCGGTCAGGAACCCACGCACACGTGCACAGCAGGCCTATAATGAGAGCCATGCTGCCACACGCAACATCGTGGAGCACACCATAGGCCTCCTCAAACAACATTTCCACTGCCTGGACTGGTCTGGAGGAGCCCTGCAGGACTCCCCTGAGCGGGTGGGCAGATTCGTGGTGGTCTGCTGCATGCTGCACAACCTCGCCATCATGAGGGACCAGCCTTTGCCACCAATGACTGGAGAAGATCCTGAGCCAGAGGTGGAGGAGGAGGAGGCTGAGGAGGAAGAGGCAGAGGAGCAGGAAGAGGAAGAGGCTGAGGAGGAGGAGGAGGAGGAGGAGGGGGTGGAGCCAGAAGAGGAAGTGGAGGAGGACGCAAGAGTGCAGCAGGAACCACACGCCTTGTCTGCGAGGGCTGTGCGTGCTCGCCTGATCCGTGCCCGCTATCAATAATTGGAACTACATCCCCCAACTCACCAACAGTCCTACACTCCCCATCTTTCCACTCCCACAAGATAATCAAATCGCCCTCCATCTGATTACACATTGGTTTCCCTCTCAGCTCATTGCATGAATAAAAACCACCACCAAATGCAAAATCAAACTCTCATTTATGGATTAATAAATGAAAATATGCAAATATAACAGAACTATTGACCCTTGTGCATTCCCTCAGTGCCTGTTGTTCGTGTGTCTTTACCTATCCTAGTGCTCCTACGAGATGCTTCCCCAGTGGTTGGAGCATGGGTGGTGGGAGGCTGCTGGCCTTCAATGGAGGAACGTCCAAATGGCCTTGGAGGACGACCTCGAGCAGCTCTGGGCCTGGAGGGCCCGGCTTCAGACTGCACCATCTCAGCATGGGCTGCAGCAGTCTGGCCTGGCCGGCCGACAGACAACAACAGGGGCACTGGAGGAGTGGCAGGGGTGGGAGCAGGAATGCTGTCGTCCTGAAAGAGGACAGCAGGTCCGACTGCCATGGCGCCACTGCCACTCTCCCAGGGTGGCGCCTCAGCAATCCTGGTGATTGGCTGGAGAATGCATTGCTGGAGTGCTGTGACGCCCTGGAAGCCCCGTTCCACAGTGGTCCCCAGAGCCACGATAGCAGCAGTCTGAGCTTCCAAGGCAGCAGTCGGACCTCGGATGGCAGATGTTTGTGCTGCAATGGAAGCTGTGACATCAGTCATCAGACGCTGTATCATGGTGGGTTCCACAGGTGCGCTGATGGAGGTGACCACCCGTTACATGTTGGAAAGGATGGGCTCCAAGCTCTGCGCAAAGCTCTGCGCCAATTTGAAGCTGGACTCCTCCATGGCCCTTCTCATTGTGCACAGGCTTTCTGGCAGGTTTTCCAGTGCCCCGAGCATTTGGTGGTGTACGCCCATCAGCCGTCTTCTGTAGCCTGGCCCATCGAAGTTCTCATCCGACTCCACTGCAGCAGAACTAGTGAGCGACCTCATCCTCCGGTGAGCTGGCACCTGTGGTATCCGTTCCCCCCGCCCCGACTCCTGTGCACTTGTGCCCGGTGTCTCACCACATGCAGATCCCTCCTCTAACCCGGCCTCTAAAGGACGCGCAGTGTCAGTCTCTGAGCCAGTGGAAGCAAGTGTCAGATCGAGTGACGGTGTGGCTTCAGTGTCCCCCTCCTCCCCCTCCTCCCCCTCCTCCTCCCCCCCCCTTCTCCTCCTCCTCGGGTGCTATCATGTGTTCTTGGGTATCTGCAATGACAAAGGGAAACAGGTTGAGTTGTGGAGTGGGGAGAGGAGTGAGGACGAGGTGTGAGCCGACAGCGTCTGCAGCACGTGAGTCAGAAAAGATTATGGGAGGAGGGAGATGTGGGAAAGGAGAAGGAGCATTAGATATGCAGAGACCCCCTTGACCGGGACCTCCAGCACGGCACGTTGTAACGGCTGCAGCAATGGCCCGCCCAATGATCCTGAGCACCATCTCCTCTAGGGGGGTGAGGGCGTGTAGACGTGCCCCTCCAGCCTCAGGTCCCTCCTGCTGCCGGGTGTTATACGCCACCTCCTCCTGCAAAACAGAGAACAGTGTGTCAGTGAGTGTCCTGCAAGGTGTGTGGGTGATGTGCCTGTCATGGTTGAATAGCTGCCAGTTTGTGTGACTTGAGTGGTGGTTGTGTAGCCTGCAAGTGTGGTATTATGTGCGTGTGAGATGCAGCATTGTGTATGGATGGCAGTGTTTGTTGGTGGGTGGGTGGGTGACGGGAGGTGTCGTGCGTGGAGTATTGGTGCAGTTGGCAGGATGTGCCACTTGCATTCACTCGCCTTGACCACTCGTGTCAAGTCATTAAATTTCTTGCGGCACTGCACCCACGTGCGTGCTGCAATGCTCCTCGCATTCACCTCCTGTGCCACGGCCTGCCAATGCCCACGCAGCTGTAGTCTAGATGGTCTCCGGCCACCCTGCGGGTACAATGCTGCCCTCCTCTGGCCCACCCCTTCCACCAGGACCTCCAGAGCATCGTCGGAGAATCTTGGTGCCCGCTCTCTTGCTGGTGCAGCTACTCGTGATGCCATTCTCCCTTCTCCTCCTTGGCTGTGTATCTGCCATTAGAAATGTGCCTGCACCTTTAAGTAGTGCAGGCTGCTGATGACGTGCGCTGGCCACGCCCCATTTCCAACTTCCTCATTCTCCGTGCAGCCTCTCAGCAGCGAGGGCTGTGTTTGCTGCACGGAGATTTCAGGGTAAGTAACAGGCAGCACGAATTTCACGTGCTGCCTGCGGAGGGCCGGTTCGGCGCGGGGTGGTAACGCATCAGGCCACCATCGCTCAGAATGGACCCGCATCCAATTCTCCCCCATGGAATCATCGAAACATAGAATCATAGGGCTCGATTTTCGGAAGTCTGAGAGGGTGCATTCGTGGCGGGGGGGCTCCGATAATCGGGGATTCCCGGGGTGGGTCCAGAGCCCGGCTCCAACCCGCCCACTTCCGGGTTCCCCAATGACGCGCTTAGATGTGCGAGCAGCCCCCGCATGCGGGACTCCCGCCGGCAATTAAAGCCGCGGGATCCCACTTAAGGCAATTATTTTGATACTTCAGGTCGTTAGCAGACCTGATTTGTAGGATATTTTAGGAGGGGTGGGATTTTCATCTAAACTGAGAGTGTTTCCGGTACTGGGGGAAACACTCCCAGTTCAAATGGACGTGTTGTAGCCACCAGCCTGTGGCAGCTGCAAAGGTCCATTTGACAGGTGGTGGGGGGTGGGTCCCTCACTCATTGCAGGAGGCCACTCTGTCACTTTGGACAAAGTTTGGCCTGCCCCACCCTCCTCCCAACACAAAAAATCACAAACTTACAACCTCAACCCCAGTGTCCAGACACATGTATCTACCTTGCGGACCCCCTCAAACGTACATCTTCTGGATGGGGGCCGCCGTAACTTCAGTCATGACCTCCTTGGAGGACGAACAGCATCACCAGCCTCACCGGCCACGCCGTCCACCTCTGATACGTGGAGCTCCACAACACAGTGCTGTGACACATCCACCTGCACAGCAGGAGGGAGGGCAACCACAGAGAGAGATGCATTGCAGAAGGCACTACCCTCGCCACAGGTTCCACAGACCGAGGCTCAGCTTCCTGGACCTCTCTGAGCAGCAGTGCACACGGAGGCTCTGAGTCACTCGACATGTAGTCGTGGACGTCTGCAGCCTCCTTCATGCCGAGCTGCTCCTGGCTGGCCCGAGCACCATCTTCTTACCTGTCGCTGTCAAAGTCACCATTGCCCTCAACAACTTCTCCTCCGCACCTTCCAGGGTGCCACCGGGGACATCGCCGACGTCTCTCAGTCGTCTGCACAAAAGAGCCCTGAAAATACACCTACACCCACTCTGCAGTGACACAATGGGTGGCATCAGTGGTGGGTCTTCATGGTGATCCTCAGGAAAGGGCATTATTGCACAAACCAGTCAAGAATGGCCAAGACGTGGCAGTAGTGGTGACAATATAATATGTAATGTGAGTTGATCAGAAATTAAATATAAGTAAAAACCATGACAAACCCTCAAACACCCTTGTGCATCCCCTTCATGCTCACGACACGTTTGCTTTACGCTTCCTGCTACACATATGTGATGCCCTGTGGCTGCAGCACAGGTAGTGGCAGGTTGGGTGAGGCTGACCGAGCCATGAGATTGTATGAGGATTGGGTTGAGTGGTAGTGGCGGGATGAGTACTGGTGAGGTGAGTAGGTGCAGGTAAGATGAGGATGAGGTTTGAGTGGATGTGAGGGGTGATGTGATAGAGTAGTGTTGGCAGTGCAGAAGGAGATGTGGGGTGGGGGCAGTGATGTGGCAGATGGAGTGTAGGGGAATGAGTAAGTGTACTCACTTTGGCTGACCTACTTAGGTCATTGAAGCGCCTCCTGCACTGTATGCAGGTGTGTGATATGTTGGTGGTGCTGGTGACCTCCTCTGCCACCTCGAGCCAGGCCTTTGTGCTGGCAGAGGCAGGCCACTTCCTCCCGCCCGCCGGGGAGAAGATCTCTGTCCTCCCCCTCCTCCTCACCCCATCCAGTAGGACCTGGAGTGAGGCATCATTAAATCTGGGAGCAGCCTTCCCCCTGGGCTGCTCCATGCTGTAATTTTGCCTATTTTCTGCAGCATCAGTCAGTGGAGGACTGCCCCTTTAAATAGAGCTCCTCCAGCTGACAGCCTATGATGCGGGTGCGCAGTCCGCCCGCTGAGCAGTTTTCCAGCGCAAAACCCGAAAGCCAAGGTAAGTGCCTTCAATTAGGCTGCAAGCTCGTGCGGAGCACCCCGAATTCACTGGGCGCGTTACCCACGCGCCCAGTCGACCCCCCGCTGCCAAACCGCCTCCCTCCTAATATCGAGCCCATGGAATCATAGAATCATAGACATAGAATCATAGAAACATAGAATGGTTACGGAACAGAAGGAGGCCATTCGCCCCATCGAGCCTGCACTGGCCCTATGCAAGAGCAATCCAGCTAGTCCCACTCCCCGTGCCCTTTCCCTGTAGCCCTGCAAATTTTTCTCCTTCAGGTACCTATCTAATTCCTTTTTGAAAACCACAATTGACCCTGCTCCCACCACCCCCTCGGGCAGTGCATTCCAGATCCTAACCACTCACTGCATAAAAAACTTTTTCCTCATATCGCCTTTGGTTCTTTTGCCAATCACCTTCAACCTGTGACCTCTGGTTCTTGACCCTTCCGCCAATGGGAACAGTTTTTCTTTGTTTACTTTGTCTAGACCCTTCATGATTTTGAACACCTCGATCAAATCTCCTCTCAACCTTCTCTGCTGTAAGGAGAACAACCCCAGCTTCTCCAGTCTATCCACAGAACTGAAGTCCCTCATCCATGGAATCATTCTAGTAAATCTTTTCTGCACCCTCTCCAAGGCCTTCACATCCATTCTAAAGTGCGGTGCACATAACTGGACACAATACTCCAGCTGTGGCCGAATCAGTGTTTTATAAAGGTTCAACATAACTTCCTTAGGTATTATTTGTCTCTATTTATAAAGCCCAGGATCCCGTATGCTTTTTTAACCGCTTTCTCAATCTGTCCTGCCACCTTGGACGACCTGTGTACATATACTACCAGGTCTCTCTGTTCCTACACCCCCTTTAGAGTTGTACCCTTTAGTTTATATCGCCTCTCCTCATTCTTTCTACCAAAATGTATCACTTCACACTTCTCAGCATTAAATTTTATCTGCCATGTGTCCGCCCATTCCACCAATCTGTCCATATCCTCTTGAAGTCTATCACTATCCTCCTCACTGTTCACTTCACTTCCAAGTTTTGTGTCATCTGCAAACTTTGAAATTGTGCCCTGTACACCCAAGTCCAAGTCATTAATGTATTACAAGAAAAGTAGTGGTCCCAGCACCGACCCCTGGGGAACACCACTGTACACCTCCCTCCAGTCCGAAAAACAACCGTTCACCACTACACCACTACTCTCTGTTTCCTGTCACTTAGCCAATTTTGTATCCATGCTGCCTCTGCCCCTTTTACTCCATGGGCTTCAATTTTACTGACAAGCCTATTATGTGGCACTTTATCAAATGGCTTTTGGAAATCCATATACACAACATCAACCACATTGCCCTCATCAACCCTCTCTGTTACGACATTAAAAAATTCAATCAAGTTAGTTAAACACGATTTGCCTTTAACAATTCTGTACTGCCTTTCCTTTATTAATCCACACTCGTCCAAGTGACTATTGATTTTGTCCCAGATTATCGTTTCTAAAACCTTCCCCACCACCGAGGTTAAACTGACCGGCCTGTAGTTGCTGGGTTTATCCTTACACCCTTTTTTGGACAAGGGTGTAACATTTGTAATTCTCCAGTTCTCCAGTCCTCCAGCACCGAATCTAAGGATGATTGGAAGATTGTGGCCAGTACTTCTGCAATTTCCACCCTTTCTTCCCTCTGCATCCCATCTGGACCGGGTGACTTATCTACTTTAAGGATTATAAGGTCTATAGGAGAGATAGGGAAAATGGAAGAGGGGGAGGAATAGCCTTAGTGATTAGATATGAAATCACTTCAATGATAAAGGAGGATATAACGAGGGGTAAGCAGCCAACAGAGACCTTATGGGTTGAATTGAGAAATAGGAAAGGATCTAAGACTATAGTGGGAATTGTGTATAGGACCCCTGGCAGCAGCTCTGAAGTGCTAGATTGTATAAATGCAGAGATTAGACAAGCGTGTAAGAAAGGCATAGTGGTCTTAATGGGGGACTTTAACCTTCACATAGATTGGGGAAAGCAGACGAGCAACTGTCAGAAAGGTAGTGAATTTCTTGAGTGTGTCCGGGATAGTTTTCGACAGCAGTATGTCCTGGAGGCAACAAGGGGGCAAGCCATACTAGATTTAGTAATGAGTAATGAACCAGATTCAGTTAACAGCTTAACTGTGCGTGAACATCTATCCAATAGCGATCATAACATGATCGAGTTCAAGGTAGTGTTTGAAAGGGAAAAAAGTGAATCAGCTGCTAAGATTCTAGACTTGGGCAAGGCCGACTTCAATGGGATGAGACAGAGACTGTCCACAGTAAACTGGGCAAATCTGTTAATGGGTAAAACAACTGATGATCAGTGGGAAATGTTTAAAGAAACATTTAACGTGATACAGAATCGGTTTATACCCCTGAGGGGCAAAAAAAACAGCCATGGACAACAAAAGAGGTAAGGGACAGTATAAGACATAAGGAAAGGGCATACAAAAAGGCAAAAAATGGCATAGATCCTGGCAAATGGGAAAGATAAAAGAAACTTGCAAGGGATATCAAAACCAATACGAAGAACTTTTATAGTTATATTAGGAAAAAGAGGGTGGTCAGGAGCAGTGTTGGCCCCTTAAAAACTGAAAGTGGAGATATTGTCATTGACAATGGGGAAATGGCGGACATGTTGAACAATTACTTTGCGTCAGTATTTACAGTAGAAAAAGAGGATAGCATGCCGGAAATCCCAAGAAAACGAATATTGAATCGGGGACAGGGACTCAATAAAATTAAGATAAGTAAAACAGCAGTAATGAAGAAAATAATAGCACTAAAGAGTGACAAATCCCCAGGTCCAGATGGTTTCCATCCCAAGGTTTTAAAGGAAGTAGGTGAACACATTGCAGATGCCCTAACTATAATCTTTCAAAGTTCTCTAGATTCAGGAACTGTCCCTCTAGATTGGAAAATTGCACATGTCACTCTGCTTTTTAAGAAAGGAGAGAGAGGGAAACCAGGGAATTATAGACCAGTAAGCCTAATATTTGTTGTGGGGAAAATGCTGGAGTCGATAATTAAGGATAGGGTGACTGAACACCTCGAGAATTTTCAGTTAATCAGAGAGAGCCAGCATGGATTTGTGAAAGGTAGGTCGTGCCTGACAAACCTGATTGAATTTTTTGAAGAGGTGACTAAAGTAGTGGACAGGGATGTTATTTATATGGACTTCCAGAAGGCATTTGATAAAGTCCCACATAAGAGACTGTTAGCTCAGATAGAAGCCCATGGAATCGAGGGAAAAGTACAGACTTGGTTAGGAAGTTGGCTGAGCGATAGGCGACAGAGAGTAGGGATAATGGGCAGGTACTCACATTGGCAGGATGTGACTGGTGGAGTCCTGCAGGGATCTGTCTTGGGGCCTCAATTATTCACAATATTTATTAACGACTTAGATGAAGGCATAGAAAGTCTCATATCTCAGTTTGCCGATGACACAAAGATTGGTGGCATTGTAAGCAGTGTAGATGAAAATATAAAATTACAAAGGGATATTGATAGATTAGGTGAATGGGCAAAACTGTGGCAAATGGAATTCAATGTAGACAAATGTGAGGTCATCCACTTTGGATCAAAAAAGGATAGAACAGGGTACTTTCTAAATGGTAAAAAGTTGAAAACAGTGGATGTCCAAAGGGACTTAGGGGTTCAGATACACAGATCATTGAAGTGTCATGAACAGCGCAGAAAATAATCAAGAAGGTTAATGGAATGCTGGCCTTTATATCTAGAGGACTAGAGTACAAGGGGGCAGAGGTTATGCTGCAGCTATACAAAACCCTGGTTAGACCGCACCTGGAGTACTGTGAGCAGTTCTGGGCACCGCACCTTCGGAAGGACATATTGGCCTTGGAGGGAGTGCAACGTAGGTTTGCTAGAATGATACCCGGACTTCAAGGGTTAAGTTACGAGGAGAGATTACACAAATTGGGGTTGTATTCTCTAGAGTTTCGAAGGTTAAGGGGTGACCTGATCGAAGTTTATAAGATATTAAGGGGAACAGATAGGGTGGATAGAGAGAAACTATTTCCGCTGGTTGGGGATTCTAGGAGTAGGGGGCACAGTCTAAAAATTAGAGCCAGACCTTTCAGGAGTGAGATTAGAAAATATTTCTACACACAAAGGGTGGTAGAAGTTTGGAACTCTCTTCCGCAAACGGCAATTGATACGAGCTCAATTGCTAAATTTAAATCTGAGATAGGTAGCTTTTTGGCAACCAAAGTTATTAAGGGATATGGGCCAAAGGCAGGTTTATGGAGTTAGATCACAGATCAGCCATGATCTTATCAAATGGCGGAGCAGGCACGAGGGGCTGAATGGCCTACTCCTATTCCTATATTCTTATGTTCCTATGTTCCTAAGTACAGCTAGCCTTTCTAGTACCTCTTCTTTATCAATTTTTATCCCATACTGTATCTCAATTACCTCCTCTTTTACTGTGTCTTTGGCCGTATCCTCTTCCTTAGTAGAGACAGATGCAAAGTACTCATTTAGCACCTCTGCTGTGCCCTCTGCCTCTGTGAGTAGATCCCCTTTTTGGTCCCTAATCGGCCCCACCCCTCCTCCTTCTACCCTTTTACTGTTTACATGCCTATGGAACACTTTTGGATTCCCTTTTATGTTAGCTGCCTGTCTATTCTCATACTCTCTCTTTGCCCCTCTTATTTCCTTTTTTACTTCCCCTCTGAACTTTCTATATTCTGCCTGGTTCTCTCAAATTGTATTATCAACCTGACATCTGTCATACGCCCCCTTTTTCTGCTTCATCTTACTCTCTATCTCCTTCGTCATCCAGGGAGCTCTGGCTTTGGTTGTCCTACTTTTCCCACTTGTGGGAATGTATCTCGATTGTACCCGAACCATCTCCTCTTTAAAGGCCGCCCATTGTTCAGTTACAGTTTTGCCTGCCAATCTTTGAATCCAATTTACTCGGGCCAGACTCCCCAAAGCCTTTCCACCATCTACAAGGCACAAGTCAGGAGTGTGATGGAATACTCTCCACTTGCCTGGACGAGTGCAGCTCCAACAACACTCAAGAAGCTCGACACCATCCAGGACAAAGCAGCCCGCTCGATTGGTATCCCATCCACCACCCTAAATATTCACTCCCTTCACCACAGGATGCACTGCAGCAACTCGCCAAGGCTTCTTCGACAGCACCTCCCAAACCCGCGATCTCTACCACCTGGAAGGACAAGGGCAGCAGGCACATGGGAACAACACCACCTGCACGTTCCCCTCCAAGTCACACACCATCCTGACTTGGAAATATATCGCCGTTCCTTCATCGTCGCTGGGTCAAAATCCTGGAACTCCCTTCCTACCAGCACTGTGGGAGAACCTTCACCACACGGACTGCAGCGGTTCAAGAAGGCGGCTCACCACCACCTTCTCAAGGGCAATTAGGGATGGGCAATAAATGCTGGCCTTGCCATCGAAGCCCACATCCCATGAACGAATAAAAAAAAATCCGTTCTCAACCCACTGAAATTGGCCCTCCTCCAATTAAGTATTTTTACCCTAGATTGCTCCTTGTCCTTTTCCATAGCTAATCTAAACCTTATGATACTATGGTTCAGGGGTCGTTCAGTGGTGGCAGTCTCGCCTCTGAGTCAAAAAGTCGTGGATTCAAGTCCCACTCCTGAGACTTAAGCACAAAATCTAGGCTGATATTTCAATGCAGTACTGAGGGAGTGCTACACTGTCGGAGGTGACGTCCATCAAATGAGATGTTAAACCGAGGCCCCGCCTGCCCTCTCAGGTGGACGTAAAAGATCCCACAGCACTATTCAAAGACGAGCAGGGGAGCTCTCCAGGTGAACTGGCCAAAATTTTCCCTCAAGCAACATCACTAAAAAACAGATTATCTGGTCATTATCTCATTGCTGTATGTGGGATCTTGCTGTGCACAAATTGGCTGCTGTATCTCCGACATTACAACAGTGACTACACTTCAAAAGTACTTCATTGGCTGTGAAGTGCTTTGGGACATCCTGAGTTCGTGAAATGTGCTATAGAAATGCAAGTCTCAGTTGCTAGTCCAGTATCATAACCCACTAGGCGATTGTACCTTGTGGACTGAGTGGTTCACTACATTACCGTACTGCCTTTCCATCTCTGGGTCCTGGGATTATGTCTGTCCCAGAGTGGTGGGGTCAAAGTCGTCACCCTGGGTTCTACGTGAAATAAGTTCGGGGAACTCTCAACCCTTGGTGGAAACACGTCCAGAGCAGAAAATACCCTAATTTGATAATATTTGTAAACAATTTTACAACACCAAGTTATAGTCCAGCAATTTTATTTTAAATTCACAAGCTTTCGGAGGCTTCCTCCTTCCTCAGGTGAACGTTGTTGGAAATGAAATCCTCAAAATGAAATCGCATTTATACATCACAGAACAATGCTTGGTGAGTACAGACAGTTTTTTCAACTGCCCGTTGCCAAGGCAATCAGTGTGCAGACAGACAGGTGTTACCTGCAAGGTCTCCGAATATACAAATCACCAAAAAAAAACAAAAAGAAACAGAGATAGAGAGGTAGAAACATAGAAAAGACAGCAACTGACCCGTTATATTAAAAACAGATAACATTTGTTCGCTGGTGGGGTAACGTGTAGCGTGACATGAACCCAAGATCCCGGTTGAGGCCGTCCTCATGGGTGCTCAATTTCTGCTCGACGATTTTGCGTTGTCGTGTGTCTCGAAGGCCGCCTTGGAGTATGCTTACCCGAAGGTCGGTGGCTGAATGTCCTTGACTGCTGAAGTGTTCCCCGACTGGGAGGGAACCCTCCTGTTTGGTGATTGTTGCGCGGTGTCCGTTCATCCGTTGTCGCAGCGTCTGCATGGTCTCGCCAATGTACCATGCTCTGGGGCATCCTTTCCTGCAATGTATGAGGTAGACAACGTTGGCCGAGTCACAGGAGTATGAACCGTGCACCTGGTGGGTGGTGTCCTCTCGTGTGATGGTGGTATCTGTGTCGATGATCTGGCATGTCTTGCAGAGGTTACCGTGGCAGGGTTGTGTGGTGTCGTGGACGTTGTTCTCTTGAAAGCTAGGTAATTTGCTGCGAACGATGGTCTGTTTGAGGTTGGGTGGCTGTTTAAAGGCGAGTAGTGGAGGTGTGGGGATGGCCATAGCGAGGTGTTTGTCCTCATTGATGACATGTTGAAGGCTGCGGAGAACATGGCGTAGTTTCTCCGCTCCGGGGAAGTACTGGATGACAAAGTTGGTTGCGTCCCGTGTTAGTCTCCTGAGGAGGTCTATGCGATTTTTCGCTGTGGCCCGTCGGAACTGTCGATCGATGAGTCGAGCGTCATATCCCGTTCTTACTAGGGCGTCTTTCAGCGTCTGTAGGTGTCCATCGCGTTCCTCCTCGTCTGAGCAGACCCTGTGTATTCGCAGGGCCTGACCATAGGGGATGCCTCTTTGACGTGGTTAGGGTGGAAGCTGGAAAAGTGGAGCATCGTGAGGTTGTCCGTGGGCTTGCGGTAGAGTGAGGTGCTGAGGTGCCCGTCTTTGATGGAGATTCGTGTGTCCAAGAAAGAAACTGATTCTGAGGAGTAGTCCATGGTGAGCTTGATGGTGGGATGGAACTTGTTGATGTTATCGTGTAGTCTCTTTAGTGATTCCTCGCCGTGGGTCCATAGAAAGAAAATGTCATCGATGTATCTGGTGTATAGTGTTGGTTGGAGGTCCTGTGCAGTGAAGAAGTCCTGCTCGAACTTGTGCATGAAAATGTTGGCGTATTGGGGTGCGAATTTGGTCCCCATGGCTGTTCCGTGTGTTTGGGTAAAGAACTGGTTATCGAAGGTGAAGACATTGTGATCCAGGATGAAGCGGATGAGTTGTAGGATGGCGTCTGGAGATTGGCTGTTGTTGGTGTTGAGTATTGATGCTGTTGCAGCGATGCCGTCATCGTGGGGGATACTGGTGTAGAGTGCCGAGACGTCCATCGTGGTGAGAAGTGTTCCTGGTTCAACTGGTCCATGGGTACTGAGTTTTTGTCGGAAGTCTGTAGTGTTGCGACAGAAGCTGGGGGTTCCCTGTACGATGGGTTTCAGGATGCCCTCGATGTATCCAGAGAGGTTCTCACGCAGGGTTCCGTTGCCTGATACGATAGGACGTCCGGGTGTGTTGGCTTTGTGTATCTTTGGGAGGCAGTCGAAGTCCCCCACGTGGGGAGTACGTGGGATGAGAGTGCGTAGGATGCTTTCTGCAACGTATGAGGTAGACAACGTTGGCCGAGTCACAGGAGTATGAACCATGCACCACCCACCAGGTGCATGGTTCATACTCCTGTGACTCGGCCAACGTTGTCTACCTCATACGTTGCAGGAAAGGATGCCCCAGAGCATGGTACATTGGCGAGACCATGCAGACGCTGCGACAACGGATGAACGGACACCGCGCAACAATCACCAAACAGGAGGGTTCCCTCCCAGTCGGGGAACACTTCAGCAGTCAAGGACATTCAGCCACCGACCTTCGGGTAAGCATACTCCAAGGCGGCCTTCGAGACACACGACAACGCAAAATCGTCGAGCAGAAATTGAGCACCCATGAGGACGGCCTCAACCGGGATCTTGGGTTCATGTCACGCTACACGTTACCCCACCAGCGAACAAATGTTATCTGTTTTTAATATAACGGGTCAGTTGCTGTCTTTTCTATGTTTCTACCTCTCTATCTCTGTTTCTTTTTGGTTTTTTTTTGTGATTTGTATATTCGGAGACCTTGCAGGTAACACCTGTCTGTCTGCACACTGATTGCCTTGGCAACGGGCAGTTGAAAAAACTGTCTGTAATCACCAAGCATTGTCCTGTGATGTATAAATGCGATTTCATTTCGAGGATTTCATTTCCAACAACGTTCACCTGAGGAAGGAGGAAGCCTCCGAAAGCTTGTGAATTTAAAATAAAATTGCTGGACTATAACTTGGTGTTGTAAAATTGTTTACAATTGTCAACCCCAGTCCATCACCGGCATCTCCACATCATTGATAATATTTGGCATTCTCAGAGACACCTGCCAACATGGGAATTGGGAAAGGTACCAGAGATGTGGCAAATGGAAATGCCACACAGGTGCGTTAGGAATACACCTCTGAGGTTGGAGCTGAACCATTGTTGGGCAGATTAGAGGAAGCTTTACCCTGCGTCTAACCCTGCTATACTTGACCCAGGAGTGCTTGTATTGATGTTAGAAGCTTGAAATGGGAAAGTGCTTTAATCCCCAGTAATTACAGGGGATTTCATATTTCTTTGCACAGGAAGCTTTTGCAGAACCACAACTGGTTGTCGAAGGCATCAAAAACCCAGAACATTTGGGAGTAAAATCATTGGCATTAGCGCAAGCACATAACACGTCTGTATGACATTTCTTTGTCTGATATTTTAATGGAGGTATTATCTCATTTATTGTAAATGAGTCTTTATGTCTCCATGAAAATAGTGAATCAAGGAGTTTCACACAGGTGTGTGAAGTGTTTGAATGCTAATATTGCACAATGCAATTTTGCCCCATTGATGTTATTCTGTATTATATGGTATTTTGTCAGGACTGGATGATTTTACAGAATCAGACCATTACCAGAGTAAAGTAAAACCTGCTGTGGACAATGAGATAACAGATACTGACTGTCAGGGAGCATTAGTGGGCCAGCTGACAATAGGGATCAAGGTTTCAAACACCAAATGTAGATTTACTAACTCCGTGTCCTAATTGTGCCGAATACTTTGGATTTTTTTGTTGTTATAGGGGTAGTATTATTTAGTTTAATGCTGTGTTAGATATTTATCCTGTTCTGTTTCACAAAAGTTTAAATGAAAAGTTGCATAAGGGACTATTTTTACTCATCTAATTTTAATACCATTTACAGAATCCATGTGAAGAGACTAGGCAAATAGAATAGTCTCAACTGAATAAGGTAAAAACAAGTAAACCACTCCTAAGAAACCAGCCTGCTTTGCAGTTGAATGTAAATGGAACCAATAAAACAGGCTCTGCAGGTTCACTGTCTGACCTTGAGAGCAGAGTCTTTCAAAACACGCCTGTGGCTCAGTGGAGTTGATGTCAAATGCAGTGCTGACCCATACAGGCGAGGAATCTCCCAGTTTAATCCTTACTCTGAGCTGAGTTAGCTGCTCTAAGTCAGGACTGTGGAAGGAGTGGCTTTGATTGGCCACAATGTGCCTGGGATAGGAAGATGTGAAAAAAAAATCAGCAGAGTTCCATAGGAACAGGAGGAGGCCATTCAGCCCCTTGAGCTTGTTCTGTCATTCAATTAGATCATGGCCGATCTGTACCTCATCTCTGTTTACCCGCCTTTGCTCCATGTCTCTCGATGCCCTTACCCAACAAAAATCTATCGATCTCAGTCTTGAAAGCTCCAATTGACCCCAACCATCCTCTCTTGGGGGAAGAGAGGTCCAAATTTCTACCACCCTATGTGAGAAAAAGTGCTTCCTGCTTTCGCTCTAATTTTAAGATTGTGCCCCTTTGTTCTTGATTCCCCAGCAGAGGAAATAGTTTCTCTGTATCCACTCTATCGAATCCTTTTAACGTTTTAAACACCTTGATGTGATCACCACTCAATCTCCTATACCTGAGGGACCCACTTCGCCCACTATCCATTAACGGTGGGAAGTTGACCTCATGGAGGTCGGTACAGGATCAGGCTGGGAGGCTCTCATGTAAAATAACTGACACTCACTGCGGAAGTTCAAGTGATGTCACCTTTTGGACAACATGTATAGAACATACCCCAGCATGATCCACCACTTTCAGGAGAAGAGAGAGTCCGTACTTGGGCTTTCCTCACTATTTTTCACTCCAGATACTTTGGCTTCCAGACTGTTGTTGTAGATGAGCCTTAGCTGCCCCTGTCCCAGAGTGTTTTCACTTGCCAAGATATCCAGGTAAATTCATCGTGTGCTCAGGGACCGGATTGAGAGCGCCGTTCATCTTATTTCAGTTACGGATTTTACCCAGTGCTTTCACTCTTTTAAAATATTTATTCTCGAGATGTGGGCGTCGCTGGCGAGGCCGGCATTTATTGTCCATCTCTAATTGTCCTTGAGAAGGTGGTGATGGGCCTTCTTCTTGAACGGCTGCAGTCCGTGTGGTGAAGGTTCTCCCACAGTGCTGTTAGGGAGGGAGTTCCAGGATTTTGACCCAATGACATGCTCCTTTTTGTCTTCAGAAGATGGAAAACACTAGATTTTATTGTAGGCTTTAATTACCACAGCGGAGAGTAGTGGTGAACAGTTGTTTTTCAGACTGGAAGGAAGTGCACAGCGATGTTCCCCAAGAGTCGGTGTTGGGACCACTGCTCTTTTTGATCTGGACTTGGGTAAATATCAAAAACTTGGGTATAGAGGACATAATTTAAAAGTTTGCAGATAACACGAAACTTGGAAATGTAGTAAACAATATGGAGGATAGTAACAGATTTCAGGAGGACATAGACAGACTGGTGAAATGGGCAGACACATGGCAGATGAAATTTAACACAGAGAAGTGTGAAGTGATGCATTTTGGTAGGAAGAAGAGGGGAGGCATTTTAAATGAAATGGTACAATTTTAAAGGGGTGCAGGAACAGAGAGACCTGGGGGTGTATTTACACAAATCTTTGAAGCTGGCAGGACAAGTTGAGAAGGCTGTTAAAAAAGCATACGGGATCCTTGGCTTTATAAACAGAGGCATAGAGTACAAAAGCAAGGAAGTTATGCTAAACATTTATAAAACACTGGTTAGGCCTCAGCTGAAGTATTTTCTCCAATTCTGGGCACCGCACTTTAGGAAGGATGTCAAGGCCTTAGAGAGGGTGCAGAGGAGATTTACTAGAATGGTACCAGGGATGCGTTACGTGGAGAGATTAGAGAAACTGGGGTTGTTCTCCTTAGAGCAGAGAAGGTTAAGGGAAGATTTAATCGAGGTGTTCAAAATCATGAAGGGTTTTGATAGAGTAAATAAGGAGAAACTGTTTCCAGTGGCAGAAGGGTCGGTAACCAGAGGACACAGATTTAAGATAATCGGCAAAAGAACCAGAGGGGACATGAGGAGAATTTTTTAACGTAGCGAGTTGTTCTGATCTGGAATGCGCTGCCTGAAAGGGCGGTGGAAGCAGATTCAATAATAACTTTCAAAAGGGATTTGGATAAATACTTGAAGAGGAAAAAATTTGCAGGGCTATGGGGAAAGAGCAGGGGAGTGGGACTCAGCACAAAGGGCTGAATGGCCTCCTTCTGTGCTGTATCATTCTACAAGACTATGAACTTTATTAAACAGTAAAAGAATAAACAAATAGCAGCAGTCGCTCAAGTTCTATTTTTACAGAAGCTATTCACCTTCACCAGCTTGGCCTTGTTTGTGACAGTGAGCTAATTTATGATAGAATATCCTTGCACTGTAGTTCCTTTCCTTTTTTCACCATCTAAGGCTGTCTTGTCCAATACGTTAGCCAATAGTCACATGTGGATAATTGGGAATACAGATGTGGCTAATTGCATTTCTGATTAATAAATATAAAATGAGTTATAGACACTATCGTTGGTCATGTGATCTCAATACTCAAATTCACGCTGCATGTGCATGTGAACTTTAACCCTTTTGTGCATTTGTTGCTAAAATGATAAAACGAAAAGCAGAGAGTGTGAGAGTGTTTTTTGATCGTTGTGGCTGGTTTAGTCCCTTGGTCACTGAATGATGGGAGATGTTTACATAAGAACATAAGAAATAGGAGCAGGAGTAGGCCAATCGGCCCCTCGAGCCTGCTCCGCCATTCAATAAGATCATGGCTGATCTGATCCTAACCTCAAATCTAAATTCATGTCCAATTTCCTGCCTGCTCCCCATAACCCCTAATTCCCTTTACTTCTAGGAAACTGTCTATTTCTGTTTTAAATTTATCTAATGATGTAGCTTCCACAGCTTCCTGGGGCTGCAAATTCCACAGACCTACTACCCTCTGAGTGAAGAAGTTTCTCCTCATCTCAGTTTTGAAAGAGCAGCCCCTTATTCTAAGATAATGCCCCCTAGTTCTAGTTTCACCCATCCTTGGGAACATCCTTACCGCATCCACCCGATCAAGCCCCTTCACAATCTTATATGTTTCAATAAGATCGCCTCTCATTCTTCTGAACTCCAATGAGTAGAGTCCCAATCTACTCAACCTCTCCTCATATGTCCACCCCCTCATCCCCGGAAAGTAAATATCCACGTGGGAAGTACATTTACCTGGATTGTGTGTAAGGAGTTTTCTACTAAAATTAATACATGAGCCTAAAACAGTGTCACCATAGCTACACGTGGCTAGTCAGTGATTTCTATTGGACGACAATGATTTAACAAAGCCATGTGACTGAACTATCTTTCTTCAAAGGCTGCAGACAAACTCACTGATTTGAACTATAAGGGTGAGAAATATCTTCAATAAAGAGACAGGGACCAAGGAGATTTAAATAACTGTTTGCTGAGTTAAGATAAAGCTGAAAATCAAACATATTATTTGAATAAATCTCAATGTTTGTATTTGAATTGAATTGAATTGCTTGCTCCCTCCCTCAGATATCAGGGATGATCAAATTGACTAAAATCTTGAACAATTTTATTAAGTTAAACTGGGATATGATTTCTGTGAGTGAAGCTGTTTTTAAAAAAAATAATGACAGAATTAAAGAGGTGAATATCAAATTAAATCTTAGACAAAAACAATAAATTTCTTGTCAGATAGAGCAAGTGGAGAAAATGAAAGGAGGGAATAAAACTTACACTCCATAAATTAATTGCACAACATTTCATTTTTAAGTATCTGTAAAGTCATTGTTCTCCAATTCCCATGAAATACATTATTATACATCAGGTACTGTTATTTTTGCCATTCCTATGGGCACTAAATGTGACTGAGTGCCATTGACAACAAGCTGAGTCTATCCTTGAATGTCTTCCAGAGGAGTTCTGCCCGGTGTCCTGGGTCAATATTTATCCCTCACCCAGCATCACTAAAAAAACAGATTATCTGGTCATTATCTCATTGCTGTTTGTGGGATCTTGCTGTGCGCAAATTGGCTGCCATGTTTCCTACATCACAACAGTGACCACACTTCAAAAGTATTTCATTGGCTGTAAAGCACTTTGGGACGTCCTGAGATTGTGAAAGGCGCTATAGAAATGCAAGTTCTGTTTTTTTTTCTATTTTCACTGGCCGCCCTGGTTCCATTTTCTCTGCTCCATCTCTCTGTGAGGCAGTGGCGGAGCCAGCAGGGGTCAGGAGAGGTCATGACCCCCACTCTCCCCCCAATCATATTGAGGTTTGCCAGCACAGCTCCGAAGACCCGCCTCCATTTCGCTGCCATGATCCTCTGTCACCCGTCACTCCCGCGAGTTTGTGCTGTTCCCGGCTCGGACTTCGGACCAGATAAGGGGCCATTCCCCCGTTCCCCGTTCAGTCCCCTTCCTGCCAGTCAGCCACAACCTACACTGCCATTGCTGCGAGGGGGTTCTGTTACTATTCAGGCTTTCTCTGATACCTCTTTCTCATGTAAATAGCTTGATGTCAGTTCCCATAAGGGTCACCATACCTCTTACAACCTGAATCTTGCATCTTTTACTCTGCTGCCCAGGTCTAACAGTTAATAAGTAACCTGCTGGAGAACATATAGGATACCCTTTATTTCCACTGTCAATTCACAAGGCAAAAATATCGTAATGCTGGACAATTTTGTACAGGCTTCACTATTGCCCAGATTTATTTACAATTAAAGATTATTCTAAAACCAAAAAGATTGCAAGTAAAAATACTAAGTTATAATTATATAACAGGACTGGACTGGATACAATACCCACTCCCTCCATCACTGGCACACTGTGGCTGCAGTATGTACTGTCCACAGGATGCACTTCAGCAACTCGCCAAGCTGGTTTAGACAGCACCTCCCAAACCCACGACCTGTATCACTGAGGCAAGAGCCAGACTGTAATGGAAACTCCCATCACCTCCGAGTCACACACCATCCCGACTTGGAAATATATCGCCGTTCCTTCATCGTTGCTGGGTCAAAGTTCTGGAACTTCCTTCCTAACAGCACTGTGGGAGAACCGTCACCACACGGACTGCAGCGGTTCAAGATGGCGGCTCACCACCACCTTCTCAAGGGGCAGCTGGGGATGGGCAATTCGCCAGCACAGCCCACATCCCAGGAACATACCATTTTAAAAATCCACAAGGGGTTAATCCACTTTTTTTCAGAATGCTGCTTTCAGCTTTCCTTAAATTTTCTTGGAATGGAAGAGTTTCTTTGGATGAATGAGATGATCCTACTCTTTCTCCTTGGTAAACGGTACCCAGTTTCAAAATTTATCTTTCAGGATGAATCTTCTACTTTGAATATACAGGTACAAGAAATAATTAAAAACTCTAATAGAATGTTGGCCTTTATCTCGAGGGGGCTGGAATACAAAGGGGTGGAAATTATGCTACTTGTGGACAGAGCTCTGGTCAGCTCGCATCTGGAGACTGGGTTCAGTTCTGGGCACCGCACCTCAGGGAGGATATATTGGCCTTGGAGGGGGTGCAGCGCAGATTCACCAGAATGATACCGGGGCTAAAAGGGTTAAATTATGAGATCAGGTTCCATAGACTGGGCTTGTACTCCCTCGAGTTTAGAATATTAAGGGGTGATCTAATTGAGGTGTTTAAGATGATTAAAGGATTTGATAGGGTAGAGAGAGAGAAACTATTTCCTCTGGTGGGGGGAGTCCAGAACAAGGGGAATAACCTTAAAATTAGAGCCGGGCCGTTCAGGGGTGATGTCAGGAAGCATTTCCTCACACAAAGGGGAGTGGGAATCTGGATCTCTCTCCCCCAAAAAGCTGTTGAGGCTGGGGGTCAATTGAAAATTTCAAAACTGAGATCGATAGATTTTTGTTGGGTGAGGGGATTAAGAGTTACGGAACCAAGGTGGGTAAATGGAGTTGAGATACAGATCAGCCATGATCTAATTGAATGGAGGAACAGGCTTGAGGGGCTGAATGGCCTCCTCCTGTTCCTATACGAGCCCCAAAGTACCCATGACTTTCGAAGCCTCTGAACCAGATCCATGCAGCCAGATTTAGGTCGTTTATTCCTCTCATCTCCTTTGTTGTAAAGTCATTTATTGCAAGATATCAAGCAAACAAAAATGTTAATAATCTTAATACTTTAGTAAACGATGGGTCGATGGCCTAAGATTGCTACATTCACTATCTGCTCTTTCCTGCATTTCAACCAGACTATATCAACACGTGACAACAATTTAAACTGACATATTAATCTGCCCAATCAGATCAGAATAATATCACATTAAAATCTTCTTATGGAGGACACGGTGAACTGTTAATAAGAGGTAAATGCACTCGGGTACATTTTCTGAGTTAATGCCCCTCGAGTGAAGCCTCACTCGGTCGGGGGACTGATCAGACAATTGGCTTTGGAGATCAACTTCAATTGATTCAAGAAAGACAAATCAGAATATTTTCTTATTGTGAGAGACAACGAGCTGTGGAGGATCACTAAAAGCTAGTGCGCAGGTACAAAAAGTAATCAAAAAGGCTAATGGAATGTTGGCCTTTATCTCAAGGGGGGCTGGAATACAAAGTGGGGAACGGGGTGGGGAAGGGAGTGAAGCTTCAGTTGTACAGAGCTCTGGTCAGACCCCGTCTGGAGACTGCGTTCAGTTCTGGGCCCCGCCCCTCAGGAAGGATATACTGGGCCTTGGAGAAGGTACAGTGCAGATTCACCTGAATGATACTAGAGCTTAAAGGGTTAAATTATGAGGCCAGTTTGCATAAACTTGGTTTGTATTCCCTTGAGTTTAGAAGATTGAGGGGTGATCTAATCGAGGTCTTTAAAATGATTGAGGGATTCGATTGGGTAGATACCGAGGAACTATTTCCTTTGTTGGGGGAATCCCAGAACAAGGGGGGCACAATCTAAAAATTAGAGCCAGGCCATTTAGGAGTGAAATCAGGAAGCATTTTTTCACACAAAAGGCAGTGGAAATCTGGAACTCTCGTCACAGAAGGCTGTGTAGGCTGGGGGTCAATTGAAACTTTCAAGACTGAAATGGATAGATTTTTGTTGGGTAAAGTATCAAAGGATATGGAACAAAGGCAGGTAAATGGAGTTGAGATACTGATCAGCCATGATCTAATTGCATGACAGAACAGGCTCATGGGGCTGAATGGCCTTTTCCTGTTCCCATGTGCCTAAAACAAGTTTGGGTCACAATAACCCCTTAGAAAAGCTGACCTTTGGAGACCACAGGAGCAAAGTCCAGGATACTGGAAGGAGAGGGTCACCCAGGAGTAACAGAATCATTTTTTAGTATAGGCCTCATCAGAGGTGCCCATTCCAAATGGGACACAGAGCTAGGAACACTGCTCAGGTGCTCCAGGCAGGTAGTAGGGAGGTGATAGCTGGAGTTATACTGTGGTAGGTGCGCTGGCCGTGAGTGCCACAGGTGTTTCAGTGGCACTTTATTGCACGCGAGGCGATCGAGGCACTGAGCAGGCCTCAGGCCTCAGGGCCTCGTGATGAGGGAAGCCAGTGCCTGCTGAGCATCAGTCCTACAGGTGCCGAGCATCACATTATCAGCCTGATTGTATCCCTGGGAGGACTGAGTCAATGATATTTGCAAACAGGATGATCGAGAGGCAAGACGGGTAGATGGAGTTAGGATGCTGATCAGCCATGATTTAATTGAATGGCAGAACAGACTCGAGGGGCTGAATGGCCTCCTCCTGACCCTATGTTCCTATGAGAGAACTCTGGGGAGAGTTTGTCCGGTTGTGCAAAGCAGTGAAGAAAGACTTGCATTTATATAGCGCCTTTCACAACCTCAGGAAGTCCCAAAGCGCTTTACAGCCAATGAAGTACTTTTGAAGTGTAGTCAGTGTTGTAATGTAGGAAATGCGGCAGGCAATTTGCGCACAGCAAGATCCCACAAACAGCGATGTTGCCATGTTGTGGCCAAGGATTGTGTATGCTGTAGGGAGACCAAATTGAGGGAAGAACTCAGAAGAACAAAGTGAGCATCTCACCCTCTGCTGAAGGAAGTGGTGGGCGCTGGGCCAGACGCACCATGAAGATATCCTGTTCTGTTTTTCCGGGTACAATTCAGCCAAGTTGGATTGTCACAGTTAGTTTCAGCACCACTGGGTGAGGAAGGAGAAGCAAAAGCTGAAGTCCACGCTCCTGATTATCCAGTAAACCCCAGCTTGCAAGTGCACACCTGGACGTCATAGAATTATACAGTACAAGAGGCCATTCAGTTTTTACGACAATCCGACAGTTTCATGGTCACTTTTACTGATATCAGCTTTTTTAAAATTTCCATTTTAATTTTATAAACTGAGTTCAAATTCTCAAACTGCCACGGTGGGATTTGAATTCCCAGTCCCTGGATTGTTAGTCCAGTAATGTACCCACGACACTCCCGTACCCGTGACGAAGTTGGTGTGAGTATAAAGCGGGGTAATTGTGACTTATGCTCACATTGACAAAAGGGTGAGGAAGAGACGAGCTTCACCTGCAGAGATGAGGAACCACAGGGAAGGCAGTGAACGGAGAGGCAACTATTGAAAATCACTTAACGGAGATGGGGTCGGTGAAGTGCACCCCGTACAAGACTGATCGGAGAACGGATATCGGCATGTGGACAGTAACTGTGAGAAACACTGGATACAGCTAACAATAACAGACAGCGACTGAAGGCGAAAGAGCAACTAAATCTATATTAAGGTGCATGTACAGGAATACGAGAAGCATTTGTAATAAGATGCCTGAGGCTGTTGTGGCAGTAGGGAAGTGTAATATAATAAGAATATAAGAAACATGGTTAATCCTGGGAGATGGAGGAGAATGAAGGTGCTCAGGGTAGGAAGTGAGGTATTTCTCAATATCATCCATGACATCAAATTAAGCAATTAGATCCTGTGTTTTGTATAAACCTACTTAAACTATCCTGGCTGCATGTTATTAGCACAAAAAGAGCTTTTGTTACAGTCAGATCCGAATAAGAAGGAAAACAGCTTATTCCATGAAGAAAGTTATATTCATGGGTGACTTCAATCGGCAAAACCCAGTGGTTAAGAGTTCGAGATACTAAGTGTAATTTACCAGTGCTTCAAAGCCCAGAGCATCAGGGAAACTACAAGCAGTTGCTTTCGGCACCACGAAGGGTAAGTGACCCAACCAGCACGAAGGTTGTGACACTCCTTGGGATGGACCAATGCTCAGTGTACTATTTTTAAAAGGCCCACTTCACGGGACTGAGGGAAGAGTTTAAACAAGTCAATTGGGAGGAATTGTTTAATAACAGCTCATTTGAGGATAAATGGAACACCTTTAAATGCATACTGCTGAGCATGCAGGATAAATATTTACCAAGAAATAGCCAGCACAGAATAAATAAACATGAAGCTAAAATGGTCAATAAGGAAGAAAATTATTATAAAAGCCAAGTAATGGGACAGGCAAGTGGGAATCGCTGGGAAGAATACGGGAATCCTCAGAAACACAGGAATACATTGAAGTTACAAAATAGAAACAGGCCATTCGGCCCAACCAATCCATGTCAGCATTTACCCTCCATGCAAACAAATAACCCTAATCACATTTACCCCCTGTTCCTATATCCCTCCAACCCCTTTTCCTTCATCCACCTCTCCAATCTAATCCCTGAATGTTGATAGAGTTTCTGTCTCAACCACTAACCCTGGAAGTGAATCCCACGGCCTCACAACTCTCTGTGTGAAGAAGTTTCTCCTTCTCTCTGTTCTAAATCTCTTACATTTAATCTTGTATCGATGACCCCTCCTTCTAGACCCTCAACTGCTGGAAACATTCTGCTTCTATCCACCCTGTCCCAACCTTTCAGAATTTTAAACACTGTATCACATCACCCCATAATCCGCAATCTTCTAATGAAAAAAGCCCTAATTCTTCAAGTCTTTTGTATTTGTACTTCCTCTAACCAGGCAGCATCCTAGTGAGGAGCATTGTTCCCTCTCTAGAGCCTCATTGTCCTCTCAGAACGGTGAGTCGAGAAGCATTAAGGTTGGGAGCTGGAAGTGTGACTGAAGCAATGGGGTCTAGAAAACGCTGGTGAGGCCACAGCTGGAGTATTGTGCGCAGTTCTGGTCACCACATCTCTGGAGAGAGTGCAGAGAAGATTTACAAGAATGTTGCCAGGGCTTGAAAATTGCAGCTACGAGGAGAGATTGGATAGGCTGGGGTTGTTTTCCTTGGAGCAGAGGAGGCTGAGGGGAGACTTGATTGAGGTATACAAAATTATGAGGGGCCCAGATAGAGTAGACAGGAAGTACCTGTTTCCCCTAGCGGAGAGTTCAAGAATTAGAGGACATAGATTTAAGCTGATTGGCGGAAGGATTAGAGGGGACATGAGGAAAAACTTTTTTACCCAGAGGGTGGTGGGTGTATGGAATTCGCTGCCCAAATTGGTGGTAGAGGCAGGGACCCTCAACTCTTTTAAAAAGTACCTGGACCTGCACCTAATGTGCTGTAAGCTGCAGGGCTACGGACCGGGTGCTGGAAGGTGGGATTAGAATGGGCACCTGGTTGTTCTTCGAGCCAGCGCGGACACGATGGGCCGAATGGCCCCCTTCTGTGAGGTATCTTTACTATGGTTCTAATTTCTGATTGTAACGTTGACTTAAGCCCCTCGAGCCTCTTCCACCATTCAATCAGATCATGGCGGATCTGCCCTTAACTCCATTTACCCGCCTTTGCTCCATATCCCTCAATACCCTTACCCAACAAAAATCTAACGATCTCAGCCTTGAAAATTCCAATTGAACCCCAGCATCCAAGGTTTTTCCGGGAATCGGAAGTACAATTTCAAAATTTGCAGACGACACCAAATTGGGGGGTGTAGTTAATACAAAGGAAGAATGCGTCAAAATACAAGACATTAATAAACTTGCAGAATGGGCGTGTGATTGGCAAATGAATTTCAATATAGAAAAGTGTGAGGTGGTACATTTTGGTAGGAAGAATAAGGAGGCCACATACTGCTTGGATAATAGGAGATAGAGGAGCAGAGGGATCTAGGAGTATAGATACATACTCCATAAAAAAGGCAAATCAAGCTCTAGGGTTCATTTCTAGAGGGATAGAATTGAAAAGCAAAGAAGTTACGTTGAACTTGTATGGAATCTTGGTTAGACCACACTTGGAGTACTGTGAACGGTTCTGATCTCCATATTATAAAAAAGATTCAGAGGCATTGG
Organism: Heptranchias perlo; assembly: GCF_035084215.1. Lineage (NCBI taxonomy): Eukaryota > Metazoa > Chordata > Chondrichthyes > Hexanchiformes > Hexanchidae > Heptranchias > Heptranchias perlo. Next base: position 2,134,079 of record NC_090343.1, read on the forward strand.
CAAAAGATTCACTGGGATGATACCAGAACTGAGAGGATCTACTTATCAGGAAAGGCTGAGGCTCTTTTCTCTAGGAAAGAGAAGGCTGAGGGGTGACCTGATAGAGGGCTTTAAATTAATGAAAGGGTTTGATAGGGTAGACGTAGAGAAAACGTTTTCACTTGTGGGGGAGACCAGAACCAGGGGCCATAAATATAAATAAATCCAATAGGGAATTCAGGAGAAACTTCTTTACCCAAAGAGGGGTAATAATGTGGAACTCGCTCCCACAAGGAATAACTGAGGCGAATAACAGCGATGCATTTAACAGGAAGTTAGATAAACATGTGAGGGAGAAAGGAATATAAGGATATCCTGATAGGGTGAGATGAAGTAGGGAGGGAGGAGGCTCGTATGAAGCATAAACGCCGGCATAGACCAGTTGGGCCGAATGGCCTGTTTCTGTGCTGTAGTTTCGATGCAACTCAATGTAACTTTTTGGGGGAGAGAGTTCCAGATTTCCACTACCCTTTGTGTGAAAAAGTGCTTCCTGACTTCACCCCTGAATGGCCTGGCTCTAATTGTAAGATTATGCCCCCTTTTCTGGACTCCCCCACCAGAGGAAATAGCTTCTCTGTAGCTTCCCAATCAAATTCCTTTATCATTTTAAAGAACTTGGATACATACAAAATTGAGCTGGTCCATCAAGCCTGCCCCACAACATGATGGCCTGAGCATCCTGACTAGAGACTTCCTCCTCCCCCCAATCTCCCAGTCATGTGATCACCTGGGAGAGGCAAAGAAAGACAAAATCCAGAGCCAATAAGGGAAAAAAATACACTGGAAAATTCCTCTTCGACCTCCTCAGTTGATCGGAACCAGGAGATCACACGGACCAAGCGTTATTTGTAAAGACACTTCCTTTCTATATGATGCGATCTCTGCCCCAGTCAGGAACCAGTCCAGCTCCCTCTTGAAGGCAGAGAGTCGGCTCCCACCACACCCACCGGCAACGCAGTCCAGAGGCTCACTGCTCTCTGGGGAAACATACTGATTCTCCGCCCTGGGATCAACTACTTGGGAACCAACGGGACAAGACAGTGGGCAGGGCACAGAGCTGGGTACAATCACACATCTACTATTGCAGATGACGTCTCGAAGTCCTGGGTGGTTGGGCTGATCAGTGCCTGAAGTTCATTGTGCATCTGGCTTTGGATCATTTTTTTGAATGAGCTGTGTAGAACTTTCTGCAGTATGAATCAGGTAGCTTGGCTGAGACGTCCATCATTGGCATTGATGCTGGCCCAACAGATGAGAGCTTCCTGGGGACAGATCAATTTACATTTTATTGGCGGACTCCTGTCTGGGTTTCCGCTTGCTCCAAGGAGCCCATCACAGACGTGTATCCCTTCATGTCCTTGCCCGCTCCCCATCTTTGTAACCTCCACCAGGCTGCTACCAGGACTCCAAAGGTTAGATTATGAGGAGTGATTACATAAACTAGGTTTGTATTCCTTGAAATATAGAAGGTTAAGGGGTGATTTGATTGAGGGTTTTAGGATTTTGAATGGAATGATAGGGTAGAGAGAAACTTTTTCCGCTGGTGGGGGAGTCTAGGACAAGGGGTCATAACCTTAAAATCAGAGTCAGGCCATTCAGGAGAGAAGTTAGGAAACACATCTTCACACAAAGGGTGGTAGAAATGTGGAACTCTGTCCCACAAAAAGCAGTAGATGCTGGCTCGATTAATAATTTTATATCTGAGGTTGATAGATGTGAAGGCCAGAGAGGGTGCAGAAGAGATTTACTAGAATGATTCCAGGGATGAGGGACTTTAGTTATGTGGATAGACTGGAGAAGCTGGGGCTGTTCTCCTTGGAACAGGGATGGTTGCGAGGAGATTTGATAGAGGTATTCAAAATCATGAAGGGTCTAGACAGAGTAGATAGAGAGAAACTGTTCCCATTGGCAGAAGGGTCAAGAACCAGAGGACATAGATTTAAGGTGATTGGCCAAAGAACCAAGGGTGACATGAGAAAAATCTTTTTTACACACTGAGTGGTTAGGATCTGGAATGCACTGCCTGAGGGGGTGGTGGAGGCAGATTCAATCATGGCCTTCAAAAGGGAACTGGATAAGTACTTGAAAGGAAAAAATTTGCAGGGCTACGGGGATAGGGTGGGGGAGGGGGACTAGCTGGATTGCTCTTCCGTGCTGTAACTTTTCTATGATTCTATGATAGATTTTTGCTAGCCAAGGGTATTAAGGGAAATGGAGCCAAGTCGGGTGGATGGAGTTAGGATACAGATCAGCTCGAGGGGGTGAATGGCCTACTCCTGTTCCTATGTTTCAGCTCTGCAGCCCTCCGAGATCTCTAAGTTCTTCCAATTCTGGCCTCTTGCGCATCCCAGATTTTCATCACCCCACCATTGGCGGCCGTGTCTTCAGCCGTCGTAGCCCTAAATTCCATCCCTAAATCTCTCTACCCCTCTCTCCTCCTTTATGCCGCTCCTTAAAACCTACCTCTCTGGCCAAGCTTCTGGTCACCTGTCCTAATATTTCCTTATGTGGCTCGGTGTCAAATTTTGTTTGTTAATCGCTCCTGTGAAGCACCTCGGGACGTTTTACTACATTAAAGGCTCTGTATAAGTGGGAGTTGTTGGTGTTGAGTGGGGCCTGCGGAGATTCCTTGCTGCACCAGACTTGCTGAGTGAATCAATCCCTCACAGCCCACCGAGCTCCCGTGGGATGGACTCTAATTTTAGAAAGGCCTCTGTCGGCTGTAACATCATCGGGCACCCTGTTGTCTCCAGGTGCTCCTCACGCCCTGCATTGCTTTGGCAATAATAACAGAACATCTGAGGTACAATATCACTTTGTCATTACCACCTCAACTAACATCACTAAAACAGATTCTCTTGTCCCTGTTTGAAGAAGAGCAGGGGAGTTCTCCCCAGTGTCCTGGCCAATATTTATCCCTCAACTAACATCACTGAAACAGATTATCTGGTCATTTATCTCATCGCTGTTTGTGGGATCTTGCTCAGTGTAAATTGGCTGCCACGTCTCCCTACATTACAACAGTGACTACACTTCAAAAGTACTTCATTGACAGTAAAGTGCTTTGGGATGTCCTGAGGTCGTAAAAGGCGCTATAGAAAGGTAAGTTCTTTTTATAAATTCCTGATCATTGTTATTAAAACCTGTTTCTGTGATTTGGAGCAGCAATAAAGTAAACAACTAGTTTGGGACTTGTGATAAAATCTACAGTTGAATAATGTGTCACCACTCAGTTTGTGGGATATTCAAACCAAGCTCGCCCAGGGGGGAAAAGAGACATGGAGAAAATTGGACAGAAGAAAAAGTTAATGGAAGGGTTAATACAACAGGGCCTAACATTAAAAATACATCTCTCCCACAAGGGAGAGAAACAGAGAGACAGAGTCAGAGAGAGACGAGCAGGGAGAGAAGGAGAGAGAGAGAGAGAGACAGACAGACAGGCAGGGAGAGAAGGAGAGAGAGAGAGAGAGAGACAGGCAGGGAGAGGAGAGAGAGAGAGACAGGCAGGGAGAGAGAGAGAGAGAGACAAAGAGAGAGCGAGACAATGAGTGAGAGAGAGAGAGAGCGAGACAATGAGTGAGAGAGAGAGAGAGAGAGAGAGAGACGTCTATAAACCCGACTTCATCCACCTCAGTTTTCAAAAATAAAATTAGAAGCAATCTAAGTCATGCACTCCTCACTCACAGCCTTGGATAAGCAATTCCACAACAACAAAGCTCCAGTATTTTGTGAAGGACACTTTGTTTATCTTGAACTCCTGATTCATTATCACTGTGAAAGATTTAATGAATCTCACCAGCTAAACTGAGGCAACATTCACTAATTGAGAGGAGCAGTGACTTATGGACAGCGTCTTATCACGGCTCTCTGATCTGAGCATTGGCTTCATGACTTCAGCCCTTGTGCCCTGCATTTCCTGTACGGTGAGGGGTGCAGTGGGTGTGTCAGAGTCCGAGGGGAGGGGAGGCGGAGGGGTGGGGGGCGTGTGTGGAGATCCTTTATCGGAACAGACGACTGCCAGGGGTGGGGTGAACCCTCGCTATTGGCCTGTTCTCTCTCCTGGAGCTGGCAGGCTGACTGTACTCTGCCAGCATTTCCTGTTTACATTTGACACCTGATCTGCAGCTTTTCTGAGCCCATTTTTCTTACCTCATCCATGAGTTTGCCTCTCACCACCTCAGCTGTTCACAAACTCATTGTTTAACTTCTGTAATGATTATCTAGAACGAGGGGTCACAGTCTCAGGATACGGGGTAGGACATTTAGGACTGAGATGAGGGGAAATTTCTTCACTCAGAGGGTGGTGAACCTGTGGAATTCTCTACCACAGAAGGCTGTGGAGGCCAAGTCACTGAATATATTTAAGAAGGAGCTAGATAGATTTCTAGACACAAAAGGCATCAAGGGGTATGGGGAGAGAGCGGGAATATGGTATTGAGATAGAGGATCAGCCATGATCATATTGAATGGCGGAGCAGGCTCGAAGGGCCGAATGGCCTACCCCTGCTCCTATTTTCTATATTATTTCCATTGGAATATTAGGAACAGGAGGAGGCGATTCAGCCCCTCGAGCCTGCTACGCCATTTAATTAGATCATGGCTGATCTGTATCTCGACTCCATTTACCCGCTGTTACTGCATATCCCTTGATCTCCTTACCCAACAAAAACCTGTCTTGAAGCAAGGATGAGAATTTTAAAATTGAAGCATTGCCGGACCGGGAGCCAATGTAGGTCAGTGAGCACAGGGGGTGAATTGGTGTGAGTTAGGATACGGGCAGCAGAGCTTTGGATGAGCTCAAGTTTTTGGAGGGTGGAAGATGGGAGGCCGACCAGGAGAGCATTGGAATAATCAAGTCTAAAGGTCATGATGTGGAGATGCCGGTGATGGACTGGGGTTGACAATTGTAAACAATTTTACAACACCAAGTTATAGTCCAGCAATTTTATTTTAAATTCACAAGCTTTCGGAGGCTTCCTCCTTCCTCAGGTGAACGTTGTTGGAAATGAAATCCTCGAAATGAAATCGCATTTATACATCACAGAACAATGCTTGGTGATTACAGACAGTTTTTTCAACTGCCCGTTGCCAAGGCAATCAGTGTGCAGACAGACAGGTGTTACCTGCAAGGTCTCAGAATATACAAATCACCAAAAAAAACCAAAAAGAAACAGAGATAGAGAGGTAGAAACATAGAAAAGACAGCAACTGACCCGTTATATTAAAAACAGATAACATTTGTTCGCTGGTGGGGTAACGTGTAGCGTGACATGAACCCAAGATCCCGGTTGAGGCCGTCCTCATGGGTGCTCAATTTCTGCTCGACGATTTTGCGTTGTCGTGTGTCTCGAAGGCCGCCTTGGAGTACGCTTACCCGAAGGTCGGTGGCTGAATGTCCTTGACTGCTGAAGCTTGTGAATTTAAAATAAAATTGCTGGACTATAACTTGGTGTTGTAAAATTGTTTACAATTGTCAACCCCAGTCCATCACCGGCATCTCCACATCATGACTACCATCGACACCACAAACTGCCGGCTCACAGTGGAAAGGATATCCAAGAAGATCGCGCATTTAGACACAGACATCAAGTTTTTACAGAGCTGCAAGAAAGCAGACAAGATCCCGAAAGGACTCCAGATCACGAACCCACTCAGGTCCACATACAACTCGGATTACGCTGAGAGACTCTGCCGCCGTACCTCTCGCACACTCTGCAACCATCTCATACACCAACTCTACAGCAGACGCCACAACCTCGAAACTAAGATAGAGTCCATACTCTCAACCTGTACTCAGGACACAGCAGACCAGCTACGATATACCGCCAAACAGACGAGGCAACGGAACTACGCTGCCTACATGAAAACCAAGAGCAGGAAACTTGAGAAACTCGGCATCACCACCAGCATCGACCAAGCTTCCCCTGGTACCACGGTTGCAATCACAGGGAAGTCTATCGTCAATTTGTCCGACCACACCCTTCAACCAGACGAAATCGAAGTTCTCAGCCGAGGGCTCAATTTCTGCCCCACCACCAAAATGGACCCCACTAGTCTCGCGGCGGACACAGAGGAATTCATCAGGAGAATGAGGCTCCGGGAATTCTACCACAAACCCCAAGATTTCAGCAGCAAACCCAATGAGACAATCAACGATCCGGAACAGCAGACAGAGGGATCCGCGGTACAGCAACCGAAGAGGAAAGAGTCAAACTGGACTCCTCCGGAGGGTCGCTGCCCTCAGCTTGACATGTATGCTCAAGCTGTCAGGAAATGCGTCAATGCCAGATTCATCAGCCGCACTCGGAAGACAGTCCAGAATGTCACCCGAGCACAACGCAACGCCATCAACGCTCTCAAGACCAACCGCAACATCGTCATCAAACCAGCGGACAAAGGAGAAGCCATAGTCATACAGAACAGAACGGACTATTGCAAAGAAGCATACCGACAACTGGACAACCAGGAACACTACAGACGGTTACCCGCAGACCCGACCAAAGAACACACCCACCAGCTCAACAAACTGATCAAGACCTTCGATCCAGACCTTCAAAGCATCCTACGCACTCTCATCCCACGTACTCCCCGCGTGGGAGACTTCTACTGCCTCCCAAAGATACACAAAGCCAACACACCCGGACGTCCTATCGTATCAGGCAACGGAACCCTGTGTGAGAACCTCTCTGGATACATCGAGGGCATCCTGAAACCCATCGTACAGGGAACCCCCAGCTTCTGTCGCGACACTACAGACTTCCTACAAAAACTCAGTACCCACGGACCAGTTGAACCAGGAACACTTCTCACCACGATGGACGTCTCGGCACTCTACACTCTACATCCCCCACGATGATGGCATCGCTGCGACAGCATCAATACTCAACACCAACAACAGCCATTCTCCGGACGCCATCCTACAACTCATCCGCTTCATCCTGGATCACAATGTCTTCACCTTCAATAACCAGTTCTTTACCCAAACACACGGAACAGCCATGGGGACCAAATTCGCACCCCAATATGCCAACATTTTCATGCACAAGTTCGAGCAGGACTTCTTCACTGCACAAGACCTCCAACCAACACTATACACCAGATACATCGACAACATTTTCTTTCTATGGACCCACGGCGAAGAATCACTGAAGAGACTACACGATAACATCAACAAGTTCCATCCCACCATCAAGCTCACCATGGACTACTCCTCAGAATCAGTTTCTTTCTTGGACACACGAATCTCCATCAAAGACGGGCACCTCAGCACCTCACTCTACCGCAAGCCCACGGACAACCTCACGATGCTCCACTTTTCCAGCTTCCACCCTAACCACGTCAAAGAGGCCATCCCCTATGGACAGGCCCTGCGAATACACAGGGTCTGCTCAGACGAGGAGGAACGCGATGGACACCTACAGACGCTGAAAGACGCCCTAGTAAGAACGGGATATGACGCTTGACTCATCGATCGACAGTTCCGACGGGCCACAGCAAAAAATCGCATAGACCTCCTCAGGAGACTAACACGGGACGCAACCAACAGAGTACCCTTTGTTGTCCAGTACTTCCCCGGAGCGGAGAAACTACGCCATGTTCTCCGCAGCCTTCAACATGTCATCAATGACGACGAACACCTCGCTATGGCCATCCCCACACCTCCACTACTCGCCTTTAAACAGCCACCCAACCTCAAACAGACCATCGTTCGCAGCAAATTACCTAGCTTTCAAGAGAACAGCGTCCACGACACCACACAACCCTGCCGCGGTAACCTCTGCAAGACATGCCAGATCATCGACACAGATACCACCATCACACGAGAGGACACCACCCACCAGGTGCATGGTTCATACTCCTGTGACTCGGCCAACGTTGTCTACCTCATATGTTGCAGGAAAGGATGCCCCAGAGCATGGTACATTGGCGAGACCATGCAGACACTGCGACAACGGATGAACGGACACCGCGCAACAATCGCCAAACAGGAGGGTTCCCTCCCAGTCGGGGAACACTTCAGCAGTCAAGGACATTCAGCCACCGACCTTCGGGTAAGCGTACTCCAAGGCGGCCTTCGAGACACATGACAACGCAAAATCGTCGAGCAGAAATTGATAGCCAAGTTCCACACCCATGAGGACGGCCTCAACCGGGATCTTGGGTTCATGTCACGCTACACGTTACCCCACCAGCGAACAAATGTTATCTGTTTTTAATATAACGGGTCAGTTGCTGTCTTTTCTATGTTTCTACCTCTCTATCTCTGTTTCTTTTTGTTTGTTGTTTTTTTTGGTGATTTGTATATTCTGAGACCTGGCAGGTAACACCTGTCTGTCTGCACACTGATTGCCTTGGCAACGGGCAGTTGAAAAAACTGTCTGTAATCACCAAGCATTGTTCTGTGAATTATAAATGCGACTTCATTTCGAGGATTTCATTTCCACATCGTTCACCTGAGGAAGGAGGAAGCCTCCGAAAGCTTGTGAAGTCTAAAGGTAGCAAAGGCACGGATGAGGGTTCCAGCAGCAGATGAGCTGAGGCGGGGCGGAGACGGGCAACGTTACGGAGGTGGAAGCAGATGGTCTTGGTGATGGGGCGGATATGTGGTCGGAAGCTCATATCGGGGTCAAACAGGACGCCAAAGTTGTGAACGATCTGGTTCAGCCTCAAACAGTGGCCAGAGAGAGGGATGGGGTCAGTGGGGAGGGAACGGAGCTTGTGGCGGGAAGTGAAGACAATGACTTTGGTCGTCCCAATATTTAGTTGGAGGAAATTTCTGCTCATCCAGTACTGGATGTTGGACATGCAGTGTGACAAATCAGAGGCAGTGGAGGGGTGGTCAGTGTTCATGTGCAACCTGAAGTATTTTCAGATGATATCGGCGAAGGGCAGAATGTAGATGAGAAATAGGAGGGGACCAAGGATAGATCCTTGGGGGACTCCGGGGGTAACGGTGCAGGAGCGGGAAGAGAAGCCGTTGCAGGTGATTCCCTGGCTACAACTGGACAGATAATGGATCCAGGCGAGCACAGTCCCACCCAGCTGGGTAACAGAGGAGAGGGTGGTGTGGTGAACCACGTCAAAGGCTGCAGCCCCTCGAGCCTGCTGCGCTATTGTCTTTGGTCCCCGCCACAAACTCCATTCCCCAGCCACCGACCCCATCCCTCTCCCCGGCCACTGTTTGAGGCTGAACCAGAACGTTCGCAATCTTGGCTCCTTATTTGACCCTGAGATGAGCTTCTGACCCCACATCCTCTCCATCACCAAGACCGCCTACTTCCACCTCTAACATTGCCCGTCTCCGCCCCGCAAACAGGTGAGGACAGGGTCAACCCTCACTGGCGCCTTGGTTGAAGTCTAGAAGGCAGCCAGTATCCAAGGGAATGTACAGCAACACGAGTAACTGGCTTAAGGAGAGGAGAGAAAAAATTAATTTCAATTAAATTCAATGAGTTCACTGATGTTATGTTAATGGAATCGAGGAGATCACAAGACCCAACACCCACCCAAGATGCCTCCAAGAGCCACATGTCAACCAAAAACCCCCAGTCCCTCTTAACCTAAGCCTCCTGCTGTTAAGATCCTATCGAGTGTAGTGCTGCCCCAATGAACACTAATGTCTAAGATCCCCGTTATTTGTACCTCAAAATGTTGTGTGATCGGTGATGTATCATCACTCACAGCTCGATAGTGAGGCGTTAATGGAAACCAAAGATTACTGTTCTGACGAGAGGTTAAACCGGCTTCTCCCTTTACAGATACTGACAGAATTTTCCATTTTCATTTCAGACCGAGATGTTTGTAAGGCCCACTGTTCGATGGGGTGTCTGTAGATCATGAGATAGATATGGATGAGTGAAGCCAGCCAGCCTATCTGAGCTCTTCAACCCAGAAAGAACCCATAGCCCTCCCATCACAGAGTCCAGCTATTTCTTATATGATTCTACAACCCTACAAAGACTAATCCATCTATTTGTGAAGAACTTCCTGACATCAATCCTAAATTTTGAAAATTTGTTCCCCGTATGTGCGTCACTAGCGAGGCCGGCTGTATTGCCTTTTTGCCCTTGAGCAGGTGGTGGAGGGCCTTCTTCTTGAACTGCTGCAGTCCGTGTGGTGAAGGTATTCCCACAATGCTGTTTAGTAGGGAGTTCCAAGATATTGACCCAGAGACAGAGAAGGAACGGCCGATATACGTCCAAGCCAGGACGATGTGTGACTTGGAGGTGGAGGCAATGTTCTTCCGACATTACTGCCCTTGTCCTTCTCGGTGGCGGAGGTCACGGTGGAGGGAGGAACCTCGGTGAGTTGCTGCAGTGCATCCTATAGCTTGTACACACTGCAGCCACGGTGCGTCGGTGGAGGAGGGGCTGGATATTGAGACATAATTGTCCTGGAGAGAGCGCAGAGAAGATTTACAAGAATGTTACCAGGGGTTGAAAATTGCAGCTACGAGGAGAGATTGGATAGGCTGGGGTTGTTTTCCTTGGAGCAGAGGAGGCTGAGGGGAGACTTGATTGAGGTGTACAAAATTATGAGGGGTCCAGATACAGTAGACAGGAAGTACCTGTTTCCCCTAGCGGAGAGTTCAAGAACTAGAGGACATAGATTTAAGCTGATTGGTGGAAGGATTAGAGGGGACATGAGGAAAAACCTTTTTACCCAGAGGGTGGTGGGTGTATGGAATTCGCTGCCCGAATTGGTGGTAGAGGTAGGGACCCTGAATTCTTTTAAGAAGTATCTGGACCTGAACCTAAAGTGCTGTAAGCTGCAGGGCTACGGACCGGGTGCTGGAAGGTGGGATTAGAATGGGCACCTGGTTGTTCTTCGAGCCGGCACGGACACGATGGGCCGAATGGCCCCCTTCTGTGAGGTATCTTTACTATGGCTCTATGGTTCCAGTGGCCTTCCATTAATTTGTATGTGTAGCCCCTGCTCCTACTCTTACGGTTTAACTTGAGGTGCTTTTCCAGAATTATCTTTGCTTTACGTACCAGGTTTTTATGGTAACACGTGGACAGTTAATCAGAAATATGTCATGTGGGAACTCCAGAACACTTCGTGTGTCCTGGAAAACCACATGCGCAGGAAGTGCCGCCAACTGCTCAAACTCAGAGTTTCTGAGCTTGAGGGGTGGCTGGCGTCACTACAGCGCATACGGGAGGCTGAGAGTTTCGTGGATAGCACCTTTCAGGAGGTGGTCACCCTGCAGTTACAGAGAGTTCAGGCAGAGAGGGAGTGGGTGACCACCAGACAAACTAGGAGGAACAGGCAGGCAGTGCAGAAAACCCCTGGGAGTGTGGCACTCACAAACCAGTATTCAGTGTTGAACACCAGTGAGGGTGCTGACACTTCGGGGGAGTGCAGCCAGAAGCAAATCCACGGCACCATGGGAGATTCGGCTGCACCGGGGCAAAAGAATTGCAGTTGTTAAAGGGGATTCAATAGTCAGGGGGATAGATGGCATTTCTGCAACCGCCAACGTGAGCCCCACATGATGTGTTGCCTCCCTGATGCCAGGGTAAAGGACATCACGGAGAGGGTGCTGAATATTTGGGGGGGGGCGGTGGTGGAAGGGGAACCAATGACAAAGGAAGGAAAAGGGTCGAGCACTCAGAGTTTCAGGAGCTAGGGAAGAAGTTAAAAAGCAAGACCTCAAAAGGTCGTAATCTCTGGATTACTCCCAGTGCCACGGGCTAGTGAGTATAGGAATACCAGGTTAATGCGTGGCTGGAGGAACGGTGCAGGAGGGAGGGCTTCAGATTCCTGGGGCATTGGGACCAGTTCTGGGGCAGGAGGGATCTGTTCAAGATGGACGGGTTGCATCGTAACAGAGCTGGGACCAATGTCCTTGCAGGGAGGTTAACGAGTGCTGTGGGGGAGGGTTTATACTAACTTGGCAGGGGGTGGGCACCATGATGAAATTTTGGAGAGGGGAAACAAGGTGCACAAAGGATTGGGAGGGACAAGTAGCACTAGAGTAAGGAATAGTTCAGAAATAGGAGGGATCAGACAGGGGGTAAATGTGAGGCAGTCTAAGATGAGATTGGAGTGCATGGTGCATAAATGCACGTAGGGTGGTAAATAAGGTTGGTGAGCTGCACACGCAAGATGGGACTATGATATAGTGGCAATAACAAGAGACCTGACTCAAAGAAGGGGAGGAATGGGTACTTAATATTCCTGACTATAACGGTATTCTGAATATAAGAGATAGGAGCAGGAGTCGGCCATACGGCCCCTCGAGCCTGCTCCACCATTCAAAAAGATCATGGCTGATCTTTGACCTCAACTCCACTTTCCCACCCGATTCCCATATTCCTTGACTCCCTTAAAGACCAAAAATCTATCGATCTCAGCCTTGAATATACTCAATGACTGAGCATCCACAGCCCTCTGGGGTAGAGAATTCCAAAGATTCACAACCCTCTGAGTGAAGAAATTCCTCCTCATCTCAGTCCTAAATCTCAGCACTTATCCTGAGACTATGTCCTCTAGTTCTAGATTCTCCAGCCAGAGGAAACAGCCTCTCAGCATCTACCCTGTCAAGCCCTCTCAGAATCTTACATGTTTCAATTAGATCACCTCTCATTCTTCTAAACTCCAGAGAGTATAGGCCCATTCTACTCAATCTCTCCTCAAAGGACAACCCTCTCATCCCAGGAATCAATCCAGTGAACCTTCATTGCACCCACCTTTAAGGCAAGTATATCCTTCCTGAGGTAAGTAGACTAAAACAGTATACAGTACTCCAAGTGAGGTCTTACCAAAGCCCTGTATAATTACAGCAAGACTTCCCTGCTCCTGAACTCCAACCCTCTCGCAATAAAGCTTAACATACCATTTGCCTTCCGAATTGCCTGCTGTATCTGCATGTTAACTTTCTGTGCTTTGTGTACAAGGACACCCAGATTCATCTGAACACCAACATTTAATAGTTTCTCACCATTTAAAAAATATTCTGTTTTTCTATTCTTCCTTTCAAAGTGAATAATCTCACATTTCCCCACATTATACTCCATCTGCCACCTTCTTGCCCACTCACTTAACCTGTCTATATCCCTTTGCAGACTCCGTGCCCTCCTCACAGCTTACTTTCCCACCGAGCTTTGTATCATCAGCAAACTTGGATACATTACACTCGGTCCCTTCATCTAAGTCATTGATATAGATTGTAAACAGCTGAGGCCCAAGCACTGATCCTTGCGGCACCCCACTAGTTACAGCCTGCCAACCTGAGAATGACCCGTTTATCCCGGTTGATACCCGGACTTCAAGGGTTAAGTTACGAGGAGCGATTACACAAATTGGGGTTGTATTCTCTAGAGTTTCGAAGGTTAAGGGGTGATCTGATCGAAGTTTATAAGATATTAAGGCAAACGGATAGGGTGGATAGAGAGAAACTATTTCCGCAGCTTGAGGATTTTAGGAGTAGGGGGCACAGTCTAAAAATTAGAGCCAGACCTTTCAGGAGCGAGATTAGAAAACATTTAGACACACAAAGGGTGGTAGAAGTTTGGAACTCTCTTCCGCAAATGGCAATTGATGCTAGCTCAATTGTTAAATTTAAATGTGAGATAGATAGCTTTTTGGCAACCAAAGGTATTAAGGGATATGGGCCAAAGGCAGGTATATGGAGTTAGATCACAGATCAGCCTTGATCTTATCAAATGGCGGAGCAGGCACGAGGGGCTGAATGGCCTACTCCTGTTCCTATGTTCCTATCCCTACTCTGTTTTCTGTCCGTTATCCAAGCCTCTATCCAGCCTACTATATTACCCCAATCCCATGAGCCCTTATCTTGCGTGGCATCTTATCGAATGCTTTTTGAAAATCCAAATATACGACATCCACTGGTTCCCCTTTATCTACCGTGCTAGTTACATCCTCAAAAGTTACATGTCAAACACGATTTCCCTTTCATAAAACCATGTTGACTCTGTCTGATCATATTCTGATCAGGCAAAGTGTCCCGTTACCATTTCCTTAATAATGGATTCCAGCATTTTCCTGACGACTGATATCAGGCTAACTGGCCTGTAGGTCCCTGTTTCTTCTCTCCCTCCTTTCTTGAATATCAGGGTTACACTTGGTACCTTTCAATCCACTGGGATCGTTCTAGAATCTAGGGAATTTTGGAAGATCACAATCAATGCATCCACTATCTCTGCAGCCACCATTTTTAGAACCCTAGGATATAGGAAAGATCGGGAAGGAAAGAAAAGACGGCGGTGGGGGGCGAGGGGGGGTTGCAGTATTGATCAAAGAAACTATTATAGCACTGAAAAGGGATGATGAAGTTGAGGGGTCAAACACAGAATCTATTTGGTTAGAATTAAGGAACAATAGAGGAGCTATTACGCTACTGGGTGTATATTATAGGCCACTAAATAGTGGGAAGCAGATAGAGGGGGACATTTGCAAGTAAATTACAGAAAGATACAAGAACTATAGAGTAATGAAAAGGGGGACTTCAATTATCCCAATATAGACTGGGAAAGTAATAGTGTAAAGGGCATAGAGGGGGAGGAATTCCTGAAATGTGTTCAAGAGAACTTTCTGGAACAGTGTATTTCCAGCCCAACAAGGAAGGAAAGAATGCTGATTCTAGTTCTGGGGAATGAAGTGGGGCAGGTGGAACATGTTTCAGTGGGGGAGCATTTGGGGAACAGTGATCATAATATCATTACATAAGAAATAGGAGCAGGAGTAGGCCAATCGGCCCCTCGAGCCTGCTCCGCCATTCAATAAGATCATGGCTGATCTGATCCTAACCTCAAATCTAAATTCATGTCCAATTTCCTGCCCGCTCCCCGTAACCCCTAATTCCCTTTACTTCTAGGAAACTGTCTATTTCTGTTTTAAATTTATTTAATGATGTAGCTTCCACAGCTTCCTGGGGCAGCAAATTCCACAGACCTACTACACTGAGTGAAGAAGTTTCTCCTCATCTCAGTTTTGAAAGAGCAGCCCCTTATTCTAACATTATGCCCCCTAGTTCTAGTTTCACCCATCCTTGGGAACATCCTCACCGCATCCACCCGATCAAGCCCCTTCACAATCTTATATGTTTCAATAAGATCGCCTCTCATTCTTCTGAACTCCAATGAGTAGAGTCCCAATCTACTCAACCTCTCCTCATATGTCCACCCCCTCATCCCCGGGATTAACCGAGTGAACCTTCTTTGTACTGCCTCGAGAGCAAGTATGTCTTTTCTTAAGTATGGACACCAAAACTGTATGCAGTATTCCAGGTGCGGTCTCACCAATACCTTATATAACTGCAGCAATACCTCCCTGTTTTTATTTTCTATCCCCCTAGCAATAAAAGCCAACATTCCGTTGGCCTTCTTGATCACCTGCTGCACCTGCAAACTAACTTTTTGATTTTCTTGCACTAGGACCCCCAGATCCCTTTGTACTGCAGTACTTTCCAGTTTCTCGCCATTAAGATAATAACTTGCTCTCTGATTTTTCCTGCCAAAGTGCATAACCTCACATTTTCCAATATTGTATTGCATCTGCCAAATCTCCGCCCACTCACCCAGCCTGTCTATATCCCCTTGTAGGTTATTTATGTCCTCCTCACTCTCTACTTTCCCTCCCATCTTTGTATCATCTGCAAACTTTGATATGTTACACTCGGTCCCCTCCTCCAAATCATTAATATAGATTGTAAAGAGTTGGGGACCCAGCACCGACCCCTGCGGAACACCACTGGCAACTGGTTGCCAGTCCGAGAATGAACCATTTATCCCAACTCTCTGCTTCCTGTTAGATAACCAATACTCCACCCATGCCAGAATATTACCCCCAATCCAATGATTCTTTATCTTGAGCAATAATCTTTTATGTGGCACCTTGTCGAATGCCTTCTGGAAGTCCAAATACACTACGTCCACTGGTTCCCCTTTATCTACCCTGTACGTTATGTCCTCAAAGAACTCAAGCAAATTTGTCAGACATGACTTCCCCTTCGTAAAGCCATGCTGACTTTGTCCTATAAAATTATGTTTATCCAAATGTTCTGCTACTGTCTCCTTAATAATAGACTCCAAAATTTTACCCACCACAGATGTTAGGCTAACTGGTCTATAATTTCCAGCCTTCTGCCTACTACCCTTTTTAAATAAGGGTGTTACATTGGCAGTTTTCCAATCTTCCGGGACCTTTGCCGAGTCCAGAGAATTTTGGAAAATTACTACCAAAGCATCCACAATCCCTACTGCCACTTCCCTCAAGACCCTGGGATGTAAGCCATCAGGTCCAGGAGATTTATCTGCCTTGAGTCCCATTAATTTACTGAGTACCAATTCCTTAGTGATTTTAATCGTATTTAGCTCCTCCCCCCCGAGAGTCCCCTGTTTGTCCAGTGTTGGGATATTCTTAGTGTCCTCTACCGTAAAGACTGAAACAAAATATTTGTTCAGCATTTTTGCCATCTCCATGTTTCCCACCATTAATTTCCCGGTCTCATCCTCTAAAGGACCTACGTTTGCCTTAGCCACCCTTTTTCTTTTTATATAACTATAGAAACTCTTGCTATCTGTTTTTATATTTTTTGCTAATTTATTTTCATAATCTATCTTCCCTTTCTTAATCAATCCTTTCGTTACTTTTTGCTGTCTTTTGAAGACTTCCCAATCTTCTATCCTCCCACTAAGTTTGGCTACCTTATATGTCCTTGTTTTTAGTCGGATACTATCCTTGATTTCTTTACTTAGCCACGGATGGCTGTCATTTCTTTTACACCCTTTTTTCCTCAGTGGAATATATATTTTTTGAAAGTGGTAAAATAACTCCTTAAATGAACACCACTGCTCATGTACCGTCTTACCCTTTAATCTATTTTCCCAGTCCACTTTAATCAATTCCGCTCTCATACCATCATAGTCTCCTTTATTCAATCTCAGTACGCTTGTTTGAGAACCAACCTTCTCACCCTCTAATTGGATATGGAATGTAACCATGTTATGGTCACTCATTCCAAGGGGATCCTTAACTAGGACATTATTAATTAATCCTGGCTCATTACACAGGACCAGGTCCAAGGTTGCTTGCCCCCTTGTAGGTTCAGTTACATACTGCTCAAGAAATCCATCCCTAATACACTCAATAAACTCTTCCTCAAGGCTACCCTGCCCAATTTGATTTGTCCAGTTAATATGATAGTTACAATCCCCCATAATTATAGCTGTTCCCTTATTACATACCCCGACTATTTCCTGATTAATACTTCTTCCAACAGAGTTGCAACTATTAGGAGGCCTATATACTACGCCCACAAGTGTTTTTTTCCCCTTATTATTCCTTATCTCTACCCAAACTGTTTCATTATCCTGATCCTTTGTCCCAATATCTTTTCTCTGTATTACAGTGATTCCTTCCCTTATTAACATAGCGACTCCACCTCCCCTTCCTTCCTGTCATAGAATCATAGAATCATAGAAGTTACAACATGGAAACAGGCCCTTCGGCCCAACATGTCCATGTCGCCCAGTTTATACCACTAAGCTAGTCCCAATTGCCTGCACTTGGCCCATATCCCTCGATACCCATCTTCCCCATGTAACTGTCCAAATGCTTTTTAAAAGACAAAATTGTACCCGCCTCTACTACTGCCTCTGGCAGCTCGTTCCAGACACTCACCACCCTTTGAGTGAAAAAATTGCCCCTCTGGATCCTTTTGTATCTCTCCCCTCTCACCTTAAATCTGTGCCCCCTCGTTATAGACTCCCCTACCTTTGGGAAAAGATTTTGACTATCGACCTTATCTATGCCCCTCATTATTTTATAGACTTCTATAAGATCACCCCTTAACCTCCTACTCTCCAGGGAATAAAGTCCCAGTCTGTCTAACCTCTCCCTGTAAGTCAAACCATCAAGTCCCGGTAGCATCCTAGTAAATCTTTTCTGCACTCTTTCTAGTTTAATAATATCCTTTCTATAATAGGGTGACCAGAACTGTACACAGTACTCCAAGTGTGGCCTCACCAATGCCCTGTACAACTTCAACAAGACATCCCAACTCCTGCATTCAATGTTCTGACCAATGAAACCAAGCATGCTGAATGCCTTCTTCACCACCCTATCCACCTGTGACTCCACTTTCAAGGAGCTATGAATCTGTACTCCTAGATCTCTTTGTTCTATAACTCTCCCCAACGCCCTACCATTAACGGAGTAGGTCCTGGCCCGATTCGATCTACCAAAATGCATCACCTCACATTTATCTAAATTAAACTCCATCTGCCATTCATCGGCCCACTGGCCCAATTTATCAAGATCCCGTTGCAATCCTAGATAACCTTCTTCACTGTCCACAATGCCACCAATCTTGGTGTCATCTGCAAACTTACTAACCATGCCTCCTAAATTCTCATCCAAATCATTAATATAAATAACAAATAACAGCGGACCCAGCACCGATCCCTGAGGCACACCGCTGGACACAGGCATCCAGTTTGAAAAACAACCCTCGACAACCACCCTCTGTCTTCTGTCGTCAAGCCAATTTTGTATCCAATTGGCGACCTCACCTTGGATCCCATGAGATTTAACCTTATGTAACAACCTACCATGCGGTACCTTGTCAAAGGCTTTGCTGAAGTCCATGTAGACCACGTCTACTGCACAGCCCTCATCTATCTTCTTGGTTACCCCTTCAAAAAACTCAATCAAATTCGTGAGACATGATTTTCCTCTCACAAAACCATGCTGACTGTTCCTAATCAGTCCCTGCCTCTCCAAATGCCTGTAGATCCTGCCCCTCAGAATACCCTCTAACAACTTACCCACTACAGATGTCAGGCTCACTGGTCTGTAGTTCCCAGGCTTTTCCCTGCCGCCCTTCTTAAACAAAGGCACAACATTTGCTACCCTCCAATCTTCAGGCACCTCACCTGTAGCGGTGGATGATTCAAATATCTCTGCTAGGGGACCCGCAATTTCCTCCCTAACCTCCCATAACGTCCTGGGATACATTTCATCAGGTCCCGGAGATTTATCTACCTTGATGCGCGTTAAGACTTCCAGCACCTCCCTCTCTGTAATATGTACACTCCTCAAGACATCACTATTTATTTCCCCAAGTTCCCTAACATCCATGCCTTTCTCAACCGTAAATACCGATGTGAAATATTCATTCAGGATCTCACCCATCTCTTGTGGTTCCGCACTTAGATGACCTTGTTGATCCTTAAGAGGCCCTACTCTCTCCCTAGTTACCCTTTTGCCCTTTATGTATTTGTAGAAGCTCTTTGGATTCACCTTTGCCTGATCTGCCAAAGCAATCTCATATCCCCTTTTTGCCCTCCTGATTTCTCTCTTAACTCTACTCCGGCAATCTCTATACTCTTCAAGGGATCCACTTGATCCCAGCTGCCTATGCATGTCATATGCCTCCTTCTTATTTTTGACTAGTGCCTCAATCTCCCGAGTCATCCAAGGTTCCCTACTTCTACCAGCCTTGCCCTTCACTTTATAAGGAATGTGCTTACCCTGAACCCTGGTTAACACACTTTTGAAAGCCTCCCACTTACCAGACGTCCCTTTGCCTGCCAACAGACTCTCCCAATCAACTTCTGAAAGTTCCTGTCTAATACCATCAAAATTGGCCTTTCCCCAATTTAGAATTTTAACTTTTGGGCCAGACCTATCCTTCTCCATAGCTATCTTAAAACTAATGGAATTATGATCACTGGTCCCAAAGTGATCCCTCACTAACACTTCTGTCACCTGCCCTTCCTTATTTCCCAAGAGGAGGTCAAGTTTTGCCCCCTCTCTAGTCGGGCCATCCACATACTGAATGAGAAATTCCTCCTGAATACACTCAACAAATTTCTCTCCATCCAAGCCCCTGATGCTATGGCTGTCCCAGTCAATGTTGGGAAAGTTAAAGTCCCCTACTATTACCACCCTATTTTTCTTGCAGCTGTCTGTAATCTCCTTACATATTTGCTCCTCAATTTCCCGTTGACTATTTGGGGGTCTGTAGTACAATCCTATCAAAGTGATCTCTCCCTTCTTATTTTTCATTTCTACCCATATGGACTCAGTGGGCGAACCCTCGGATATATCCCCTCTCACTACTGCCGTGATGTTCTCCCTAATCAAGAACGCAACTCCCCCTCCTCTCTTACCTCCTGCTCTATCTTTCCTCTGTCCTTCCTGATTGTTAAATACCCTGGCATATTTAATTCCCAGTCGTTGTCACCCTGCAGCCATGTTTCTGTAATGGCCACAAGATCATACCCATACGTCGTTATTTGTGCCGTTAACTCGTCCATTTTGTTACGAATGCTACGTGCATTCAGATAAAGAACTTTCAAATCTGTTTTGTGACACTTAGTTCCTGCTTTTTCCTTTTTTAACACTTTACCTTTTACTCCATACCTTCTGTCCCTTCCTGATACACTTTCCTCTGTCTCCCTGCTCAGGTTCCCAACCCCCTGCCACAGCTTTGATGCTGGGTTAATCTCCTTATGCCTTCTAGTTTTCATGTTATCTGTCGTGCCTCAAGTACCTAAAGTGCACTTTCTTTCCGCTGCTCTACGCTTTTCCCTTTCACTTGTTCTTGAACAACTGTTTGTACTATTTGTATTGTAGATTTCCCCTGGGTCTTCCCCTCTCTTGCTGCTCTCAACTTTATTCCCTTCTGACTCCCCGCTCAGGTTCCCATCCCCCTGCCACTCTAGTTTAAATCTTCCCCAACAGCACGAGCAAACACCCCCGCGAGGACATTGGTCCCGGTCCTGCTCGGGTGTAACCCGTCCCGCTTGTACAGGTCCCACCTTCCCCAGAACCAGTCCCAATGTCCCAGGAATCTAAATCCCTCCCTCCTACACCATCCCTGCAGCCACGCATTCATCCTGTCTATTCTCCTGTTCCTATATTCACTAGCACGTGGCACCGGTAGTAATCCTGAGATCACTACCTTTGAAGTCCTGCTTTTTACTTTATCTCCTAACTCCTTAAATTCACCTTGCAGGACCTCATCCCTTTTCTTCCTCTGTCGTTGGTACCAATATGGACCACGACTACTGGCTGTTCACCCTCCCCCTCCAGAATGCCCTGCAGCCGCTCCGTGACATCCTTGACCCTAGCACCAGGGAGGCAACATACCATCCTGGAGTCACGTTTGCGGCCGCAGAAACGCCTATCTGTTCCCCTTACAATTGAATCCCCTATCACTATAACCCTGCCACTCTTCTTCCTCCCCTCCTGTGCAGCAGAGCCACCCGTGGTGCCCCGAACCTGGCTCTTGCTGCATTCCCCTGATAAGCCATCTCCCCCAACAGTATCTAAAGCAGAATATCTGTTTGAGAGGGAGATGGCCCCAGGGGACTCCTGCTCTACCTGCCTAGTCCTTTTACTCTGCCTGGCAGTCACCCATTTCCTTTCTGCCTGTGTAATCTTTACCTGCGGTGTGACCACCTCACTGAACATGCTATCCACGATAATCTCAGCATCACGGATGCTCCACAGTGAATCCACCCACAGCTCCAGCTCTGAAAGACGGTTAGCCAGTAGCTGCAGCTGGACACACTTCCTGCACACATGGTCGCCAGGGACACCGGTAGTGTCCATGACTTCCCACATAGTGCAGGAGGAGCATATCACGGGTGTGAGCTGTGCTGCCATGACTTGCCTTAGACTCTCAGACTCTCCTCCCGCTCTAGGCCTCCCCTTTTATACTCTGCTCACCTCTCGGACTCTCCTGCCTCACCTGTGACGTCGCACAGTAGTTGTCTCTTGTTGCAGGTCTGCTGCTGTTTTTATTCCACAATCTCAGTCTTCTACTCTCAGGTCCACTGCCGCTCTGCGGGAAAAGTTAGGAAAAGCAAGGCAAAGCAGCACCTCCTTCCCCCACTTCACCGAACTCCCACAACGTACCAAACTCTCAGCACACTGTGTATATCCGCACACCGTGCTGTTCGCACTGACAGGCCCCTGTATTTCTACAGTTGAGACTCAGATGAGTCAGGCCTGCCCCACCTTCAAGTACCAGTTGAATCTAGCTAACCAATTAACTTGCTGCAGCAGCTCTCTCTGCTGAAGCCTGACAGAAACTTAAAAATTTAAACTTTTAAATTGACCTTAAACAGTTGAAGCAATATGCACTAGATTTAAAGAGATTAACCCTTAAACTCCCACACGTACCAAACTCTCAGCACACTGTGTATCTGCACACCGTTTTGGTATGGGAAAGGACGAGGAACAATCAAATGTGAAACTGCTTAACTGGAGGAGAGCACATTTCAGTGAGTTAAAAAGGGATCTTGCCCAGGTCAATTGGAATCAAAAATTAGTAAGCAAAACAATAATTGAACAATGGGAGGCCTTCAAAGAGGAGTTGGTTTGGGTACAGAGTAGACTCATCCCTCCAAGGGGGAAAGGAACGGCATCCAAAACTGGAGGCTCTGAGTAAACATGTTACCACAAAGAAAAAGGGTGGGACTGCCAAATCTAGACCCCCCCCCCGGATGACAAGGAGCATACAGGGTCAGATAAGACAAAAAAGAGAATCTTATGTCAGACACTGAGAGCTCAATACTGCAGAAAGCCTAGAGGAGTATAGAAAGTGCAGGGGTGAAATTAAAAAGGAAATTAGGAAAGCAAAAAGAGGGCATGAGAAAATACTGACAAGTAAATTAAGGAAAACCCAAAAATATTTCATAAATACATAAAGAAAAAGAGGATAAGAGCAGGGCCTATTAGAGACCAAAAAGGTAATCTACATGTGGAGGCAGAAGATGTTTTTATGGTTCTTAATGAATACTTTGCGTCAGTCTTCACAAAAGAGGGGGACGATGCAGAGATTGTCGTTGAGGAGGAACGGTGTGAAATATTGGATGGGATAAACATAGTGAGAGAGGAAGTATTAAGGTTTTAGCATCTTTGAAAGTAGATAAATCACCAGGCCCGGATGAAATGTATCCCAGGCTGTTAAGAGAAGCCAGGGAGGAAATAGCGGAGGCTCTGACCATCATTTTCTAATCCTCCCTGGCTACAGGCGGAGGATTGGAGGACTGCTAACGTTGTACCTTTGTTTAAAAAGGATAGACCGAGTAATTACAGGCCAGTCAGTCCAACTTCAGTGGTGGGCAAATTATTGGAATCAGTTCTGAGAGACAGTATAAACTGTCATTTAGAAATGCACGGATTAATCAAGGGCATGGATTTGTTGAGGGAAGGTCGTGTCTGACTAACTTGATTGAATTTTTTGAGCCGGTAACAATAAGGGTCGATGAGGGTAATGCGTTTGATGTGGTGTACATGGATTTTAGCAAGGCTTTTTACAAGGTCCCACATGGCAGACTGGTCAAAAATGTAAAAGCCAATGGGATCCAAGGGAAAGTGGCTAGTTGGATCCAAGATTGGCTCAGTGGCAGGAAGCAAAGGTTGACGGGTGTTTTTGTGACCGGAAGGCTGTTTCCAATGGAGTCCCGCAAGACTCAGTACGAGGTCCCTTGCTTTTTGTGGTATATATTAATGATTTGATGAATGAATGTGGGGGACTTGATCAAGAAGTTTGCAGATGATACAAAAATTGGCCGTGTGGTTGATAGTGAGGAGGAAAGCTGTAGACTGCAGGAAGATATGGAAGGTGTCGTCGACAGTGCTATCAAGCGGCACTTACTCACCAATTACCTGCTCACCGATGCTCAGTTTGGGTTCCGCCAGGATCACTCGGCTCCAGACCTCATTACAGCCTTGGTCCAAACATGGACAAAAGAGCTGAATTCCAGAGGTGAGGTGAGAGTGACTACCCTTGACATCAAGGCAGCATTTGACTGAGTGTGGCACCAAGGAGCCCAAGTAAAATTGAAGTCAATGAGAATTAGGAGGAAAACTCTCCAGTGGCTGGAGTCATACCTAGCATAAAGGAAGATGGTAGTGGTTGTTGGAGGCCAATCATCTTAGCCCCAGGACATTGCTGCAGGAGTTCCTCAGGGCAGTGTCCTAGGCCCAACCATCTTCAGCTGCTTCATCAATGACCTTCCCTCCAACATAAGGTCAGAAATGGGGATGTTCGCTGATGATTGCACAGTGTTCAGTTCCATTCGCAACCCCTCAAATAATGGTGTCCGAGCCTGCATGCAGCAAGACCTGGACAACATCCAGGTTTGGGCTGATAAGTGGCAAGTAACATTCGCGCCAGACAAGTGCCAGGCAAAGACCATCACCAAAAAGAGAGAGTCTAACCGCCTCCCCATGACATTCAATGGCATTACCATCGCCGAATCCCCCACCATCAACATCCTGGGGGTCACCATTGACCAGAAACTTAACTGGACCAGCCATATAAATACTGTGGCTACAAGAGCAGGTCAGAGGCTGGGTATTCTGTGGCGAGTGACTCACCTCCATTACTCCCCAAAGCCTTTCCACCATCTAAAAGGCACAAGTCAGGAGTGTGATGGAATACTCTCCACTTGCCTGGATAAGTGCAGCTCCAACAACACTCAAGAAGCTCAACACCATCCAAGATAAAGCAGCCCGCTTGATTGGCACCCCATCCACCATCCTCAACATTCACTCCCTTCACCACCGGAGCACCGTGGCTGCAGTGTGTACCATCCACAGGATGCACTGCAGCAACTCGCCAAGGCTTCTTCGACAGCACCTCCCAAACCCATGTCCTCTACCACCTAGAAGGACAAGGGCAGCAGGTACATGGGAACAACACCACCTGCACGTTCCCCTCCAAGTCACACACCATCCCGACTTGGAAATATATCGGCTGTTCCTTCATCGTCGCTGGGTCAAAATCCTGGAACTCCCTACCTAACAGCACTGTGGGAGAACCTTCACCAGACGGACTGCAGCGGTTCAAGAAGGCGGCTCACCACCATCTTCTCAAGGGCAATTAAGGATGGGCAATAAATGCCGGCCTTGCCAGCGACGCCCACATCCCATGAACGAAAAAAAAATCAATGGACTGGTCAGGTGGGCAGAAAAGTGGCAAATGGAATTCAATCCAGAGAAGTGTGAGGTAATGCATTTGGGGAGGGCAAACAAGGCAAGGGAATACATAATAAATGGGAGGATATTGAGAGGTGTAGAGAAACAAAGGGACCTTGGAGTGCATGTCCACAGATCCCTGAACGTAGCAGGACAGGTAGATAAGGTGGTTAAAAAGGCATATGGGATAATTTCCTTTATTAGCAGAGGCATTGAATATAAGAGCAGGGAGGTTATGCTAGAACTGTATAAAACACTGGTTAAGCCATAGCTTGAGTACTGTGTACAGTTCTGGTCACTACATTACAGGAAAATGTGTCTGCACTCGAGAGGGTACAGAGGAGATTTAGGAGGATGTTGCCAGGGCTGGTGAATTCTGCTATGAGAAAAGATTAGATAGACTGGGGTTGTTTTCTTTGGAACAAAGGAAGTTGAGGGGAGATTTAATTGAGGTATATAAAATTATGATGGGACTAGATAGTGGATAGGGAGGACCTATTCCCCTTAGCAGAGGGGTCAGTAACCAAGGGGCATAGAGTCCAAGTATTTGGTAGAAGGATTAGCAGGGAGCTGAGGATAATTTTTTTCGCCCAGAGGGTGGTGGGAGTCTGGGACTCACTGCCTGAGAGGGTGGTAGAGGCAGAAACCCTCAACTCATTGAAAAAGTACCTGGATGTGCACTTGAAGTGCTGTATCCTACAGGGCTACGGACCAAGTGCTGGAAAGTGAGATTAAACTGGATAGCTCTTTCTCGGCCGGCACAGTCACGATGGGCCGAATGGCCTCTTTCTGTGCTGTAACTTTCTATGATTCTAGAACTCCCTGGATGACTAAAGATATGGAGATTAAAGAGAAACAGGAGAAGAAGGCTTATGATGAATGTAAGCTTCACAAATAGAGAACCAGGCTGAATACAGAAAGTACAGGAGATCTAAAAAAGGGAACAAGAGGGGCAAAGAGAGTATGAGAATAGATTAGTGGCTAACATATGTCTTTTATAAACATATAGATGGTAAAAGGATAATGAAAGAAAGCGTGGGGCCGATTGGGGACAAAAAAGATCTTGTGGAGGCAGAGGGCATGGCTGAGGTATTAAATGAATACTTCGCATCTGTCTTCACCAGAGAAGAGGATGCTGCCATTGTAGCAGTAAAGGAGGAGGGAGTAGCGATATTGGAGAGGATAAAAATAGATAAAGAGGAGGTACTTAAAAGATTGGCATTACTCAAAGTTGAAAAGTCACCCGGTCCAGATGGGATGCATCCTCGGTTGCTGAGGGAAGTAAGGGTGGAAATTGCAGAGGCTCTGGCCACAATCTTCCAATCCTCCTTAGATATGGGGATGGTGCCGGAGAACTGGAGGATTGCAAATGTTACACTCTTGTTCAAAAGAGGCAATAATCCAGGACAAAATTGGCACTTGGAAAAGTCTGGGCTAATAAATGAACGTCAACACGGATTTGTTAAAGGAAAATCGTGTTTAACTAACTTGATCAAGGTCCTTGATGAAGTAACGGAGAGGGTCGATGAGAGCAGTGCGGTTGATGTTGTGTATATGGACTTTCAAAAGGCAATTGACAAAGTACCTCATAATAGACTTGTTAGCAAAATTAAAGCCCATGGAATTAAAGGGACAGTGGCAGCGTGGATACAAAATTGGCTAAAGGACAGAAAGCAGAGAGTAGTGGTGAAAGGTTGCTTTTCAGACTGGAGGGAAGTATACAGTGATGTTCCCCAGGGGTCAGTATTGGGACCACTGCTCGTTTTGATATATATTAATGACCTGGACATGGGTATTGAGGGATTAATTTCAAAGTTTGCAGATGACACAGAACTCGGAAATGTAGTAAACAACGAGGAGGATAATAACAGACTTCAGGAGGACAGGGGCAGAGTGGTGAAATGGGCAGACACATGGCAGATGAAATTTAATGTAGAGAAGTGTGAAGTGATGCATTTTAGTAGGAAGAATGAGGAGAGGCAATATAAACTAAATGGTACAATTTTAAAGGGGTGCAGAAACAGAGAGACCTGGGGGTTCACATACACAAATCTTTGAAGGTGGCAGGACAAGTTGAGAAGGCTGTTAAAAAAGCATATGAGATATTTGGCTTTGTTAATAGAGGCATAGAGTACAAAAGTAAGCAAGTTATGCTAAACTTTTATAAATCACTGGTTAGGCCTCAGCTGGAGTATTGTGTCCAATTCTGGGCACTGCACTTTAGGAAGGATGTCAAGGCCTTAGAGAGGGTACAGAAGAGATTTACTAGAATT
Organism: Heptranchias perlo; assembly: GCF_035084215.1. Taxonomy (NCBI): domain Eukaryota; kingdom Metazoa; phylum Chordata; class Chondrichthyes; order Hexanchiformes; family Hexanchidae; genus Heptranchias; species Heptranchias perlo. Next base: position 2,161,357 of record NC_090343.1, read on the forward strand.
ATACCAGGGATGAGGGACTTCAGTTATGTGGAGAGACAGGAGAAGCTGGAGTTGTTCTCCTTAGAACAGAGACGATTAAGGGGAGATTTGATAGAGGTGTTCAAAATCATGAAGGGTTTTGATAGAGTAAATAAGGAGAAAGTGTTTCCAGTGGCAGAAGGGTCAGTAACCAGAGGACACAGATTTAAGGTGATCGGCAAAAGAGCCAGAGGTGAGATGAGGAAACATTTCTTTACGCAGCGAGTTGTGATGATCTGGAATGCGCTGCCTGAAAGGGCGGTGGAAGCAGATTCAATAGTAACTTTCAAAAGGAAATTGAATAAATACTTGAAAGGAAAAAATATACAGGGCTATGGGGAAATAGCAGGGGAATGGGACTAATTGGATAGCTCTTTCAAAGAGCCGGCATAGGCATGATGGGCTGAATGGCCTCCTCCTGTGCTGTACTTACTGTGATATTTTGTTGGACATTCACATTAAACAAAATATGCACAAAAATAGTACCTGAGGGCATTTAAGCAGAAATTGATTGAAATCTGTTTGAATATTCATATTTGGAGCTTAGTGTAAATGCTTTTAGTACAAATTAATAAACCATGGAGATAAGGTGCATTTTGGTTGTATTGTGACATTAACAGTACAATATGCAGCCACACAGATGCACTAATCCCGTCACTGTGAGACTTTTACTTCATCACTGGTTGAATTAACAGGATTTTATTAATCAGGCCCAAATCAGACATCAGGATGTCACTGAAAGAAAATTCCAGAAGAAAATCGCTAACGAGTCTTCTGTTTTCAATCAATTTGTGAAAATCTTTCTTTGACTTGTGAGGATTTTGGACATTGGGTCAGACCCCATTTTACTCTTTTGAATTGTTGGATGTTTCAATGTAAAGGGTTAACTAGTCCCTTTAAGGATTTGGACATTCACTTGGACAGTATATGTGAAAGTGAGAGTTAACTCGCCCCATGACATTACCTTTGGACAGAACAACTGCAAAGACAGCAAAGTGCAGACAGTTTAAACTGGACATTTGGATATCAATTTAAACTGCACAAAAGTACAGAAACATTAACAAACTGCGGTTTTCAATATCAACTGATAAGCACGAAAGACAGAAGCTTTCAGAAGCTTTGAGATGCATCTTGATGCTCATAACAAATGCAAAGGACAACTAACTGATAAGGCACCAGGCTTCACATGGAGAATATTCACACAGATCTTGAGTGGTACAACTATCCATCTTTAATGCTACAAAGGGTGACTGGCCAAACTGGGCTTTCTCGTAACTTGGTGCACACCGTGTCAGCTAAAAGCCATATGAAAATAGGACATTTTAGAAGCTTAAGGGGTCAACATTACAGGAGTAACAGTTGCACAACTTCCACAATGAGCTCCTCCAACAATACTTTGCTTCTAAACCTTGACAAAAGGACTTTGTTTCTAAACTTTGATGAGAAGACAAAACTTCGACACTACTACTGAACTGGAACGAAGAGGAAAATTTTGATGCCAAAGAACCCCGACACATCATCCCTCCACGGCACACCTGTTACCGCAGCAGTTGACACCCTCTGTCTAGACTCAGACGGCTGACTTGATGCTTTACAAAGGTTGTAAGTGCTACTTGATTGGTTTCATCCTTGCTTATATACTCCTTTTTAAATCATTAAATATAAGAACATTGCGAACCACCAATTGTATAATCAGGTAGAGTAATCCACGTATTGATTGAGTTGCTTCACGCTTGCTATGTGCTTTTTTTGACTCATTAAATAATCACTTTGATTAATGAAACTACCACGTCAGGGTGGCTTTCTTTGTCTGATCTATTGTCCAGGTCCACAAATCTCTGGAAAGACCCAAAATTTCCACACGGATCAATGAACAAACAAAACTGATTTCAATAAATCTAATATTGCACCAGTAAAGCAGGACACAGGAGGTAATTACATGGGGGGGGGTGGGAGGGTGGAATTACACACCTGGGGGGTAATTACACACAGGTGTATTGTTAGTTGGTGCGTGACTGACTGGGGCGGGGGGGGGGGGGTAAACTAGGAATATAGGAGCAGGAGGAGGCCATTCAGCCCCTCGAGCCTGTTCTGCCATGCAATTAGATCATGGCTGATCTGTATCTTAACTCCATTTATCCACCTTGGTTCTATATCCTTGAATCCCCTCACCCAACAAAAATCGATCAATCTCAGTTTTGAATTTATCAATTGACCCCCAGCCCCAGCAGCTTTTTGGGGGTGGGGAAAGTTCCCGATTTCCACTACTCTTTATGTGAAGAAGTGCTTCCTGACATCACACCTGAATGACCTAGCTTTAATTTTAAGGCTATGCCCCCCTTTTCTGTACTCCCCCACCATAGGAAATACTTTCTCCTACTATTAGGTGGTTTGTGAATGACTTGTGGGGGGCGGGACTCAAATTTTTGTTCCCTTTCGGTGGTAAACCTTCTCTTCCACTCCGCACGCTCCCCACGGTCGCATGGCTGTAACTGGATGCTCGGTGTTGGGCACTAGCCCACGGGCGGCTGCAGATGGTGCTAATCCTCACTGTGCAGACACATTACGCTCTGTAACCAACTGAACTGCTTTCCTGTTGTAAAGACTGGTGGAATCACCGTCCCCAGCCGGGCAAGGAACATGCCCAACTGACAGAAGAAAGAACCTGCATTTATATAGTGCTTTTCACGACTTCAGGACGTCCCAAAGTGCTTTATGGCCAATGAAGTTCTTTTTTGAAGTGTAGTCACTGTTGTAATGTAGGAAATATGGCAGCTAATCTGCACACAGCAAGCTCCCACAAACAGCAATGTGATACTGGCCAAATAATTGGTTTCAGTGATGTTGGTTGAGGGATAAATATTGATCCAGGACACTGGAGAGAACTCCCTTGCTCTTCGAATAGTGCCATGGGATCTTTTACGTCCACCCGAGACGACAGACGGGGCCTCGGTTTAACTTCCCATCTGAAAGACGGCACCTCCGACAGTGCAGCACTCCATCAGCACTGGGAGCGTCAGCCTGGCTTATGTGCTCAAATCTCTGCAGTAGGGCTCAAACCCACGACCTTCTGATTCACAGGCACAACTGACCCAGGACCTTTTGATCCAAGTTACATAAAGGTATTTAAGATTTTACTGGACACTAGCTGGCTCCCTGCTGGATCTAGATATACCCTGTAACTGAACTGTTAAACTGATAAAGTCAGCTGAAAACACATTTCTGGGAGTGCGTCTGAATGATGCCTCACCGCTGACAGTGAATCTTCAGAGTGCAGGGGGGGTGGAACAGCAAGGCTGAACACTGAAATGTAACACCTCAGCGCCAGGGCATTAAGCTGTGCAAAAGTGCCAGCTCTAATCAGGTGGTCAGAAGCAAAGTCTTTAGCTGCCCCTAGTTGTGTATGCTAGCCAATGTGGGACTGAATCATACAGAGCAAGATCCCAGGTTCCATCAGTGATCTGTGCTGAGTTAATTGGCTACATACAGCGTGAGGACAGGAGTGTGACAATTGGCTTTAGTGTTCCTGGGCTTATAATTGGAAGAATCAGATAACTTTGCCTCTCCTGATCACCATTCACTGAGCCCTGCTGCGTGAACACTGGGCGAGACTGTCTGCATTGCTCCCTGCTGCCCTCTGCTGTTTGACAGTAGGCCGACATGTACTGTCTGGTTTCATACATGAAGAGTGCTCATCAATTGTGAACGAGAAGCTACCTGCTGCCGGTTAAACTCTATACTGGGAAGGAGTCAACACCTTTAAAAGAAGAGAGGTGAACATTAAAGGGGAATAAATGTGAGGGAAAAAAATGTTAATTTATATGTTTTCTAAAAAGGGTGGACATTTTGAAAAAAATAAATTAATGTGGAAACTGAAAAGAGACACCTTACCCGTTAAAGGGAAGGCCACAGCGACACCTTAACCTTTAAAAGGGAAAGTCACAAGACACCTTACCTTTTAAAAGGGAAGGTTCCGGCATTCTGGGGAGGGAATAATAATCCTCCATGCCGGCAGAGGCAAATGAGTGCTGCTCGTCATTACATGCAAGGTTCTTACAATCAGGCAGCACGATTGACAGAACAATGAGAATTATCTTAAAACTGGTTTACTGGGGCAGTGAGGTCGTTTTAAGACTTTTCCAGTTGTAGCCAAGATTCTTTCCTTCCCTCACTCCTGCCAAATAAAGGCCCTCTCTGGTTCCTTTCAATCACAGGGACAATGACCGAAGAATCCATGAACTCTTTTAGTTTTTCTTACAGATGGCTAACGCTCGCTGCACGATATAACTTTTCAATGGGATTAACATGTCGTCATTGCAGAGCCGTCGTGGAATCATACATTCCTAGTTGCCGAGGTGGTGGTGGGCCTTCTTTCTGAACCGCTACAGTACGTATGGTGATGGTGCTCCCACAAGTGTGTCAATCGGGAGATCCGGAATTTTGAGCCAGCGACGATGACTAGATGTAACGCTGGGCCACACAGATCAGGACGGTCTCCAGCTCCATTCCCAGTCCGTGATGAGCTGGCTGATCTCAGCCAGAGCAGCAGGTGGACACGAGCAACTCCCCTGGCCCAGAGTTTAAAATCAGCCGCCAGATCGTTATCCAGTAATCCTTGCTGGACATTGTGAAAGGCACCACACATACAATCAAATAGCCCATCCACACTTACCACCTTAGCTCAGAGCACCCAAGGACTGCCAACGCCCACGGAACTGTACCCCAGAAAAGGCCCCACACCTTCAGCTGAAATGCTGCAACTTCTCTGGTGAACTGGAATTTTGCTCAGAGTCCATTTAAAAACCAGCGCACTCTCACCAGCTCTTTGTAATAAGGGTACGGGGTTAAGAAGCTCTTGAAATTTTATTGAATACATGAGATACATTCAATATCAGTACATTTCTCTGACACATAGAATTGGCATAAACACAAACAAGCTCTTTGTGCCGATCCTAACGAGGAGAGAGATTAGGTACTGAAGACAAAAACAACCTAGTCTGCCGATCGCTATGTACATACAGCTCCTCCTTTACTGTACATCTCAGATTGAAGCCAGCATTATTTACAGAAAATACAATACTTTTAAATTATCTTCCAGAAATGTTTCATGCCAGGTTATCAAGATGTTCAGTTTCATAATGATTGCACACAATGTGTCACAAATGGCGAGCCTGACCTTTGAATTAAAAAAAGACATAATCCCAGAAAGCCCAACTTTCCAGTGCTGCTGAGGTTGAGACGCCACCAGAGTGATATACAATTGTTTAGGGATTTCGCCCGACAGTTAGCCGAATTATACAGTGGATCAGCAAAGTGCCATTGTCCCGTTACTTTTTGTTTTGCTGATAACATGAAGGTTTCCAAAGAATTTGCAAGAAATTCACAGGCAACATTTGAGTAAGATCAGTTGTCAGGCTATACGGGGTTAAAGGGCCATCTGTGTAAAGGAAGACTATTGAGGGAGAAGAGTCGCAGCAAGAGTAATTCAACTGCCTGGACTGTTGGTTCCCTGTTGAGGAACGCTGCTACCTGAATGACCCCAAAGCCTGATATCAAGTCTAGCGCGTGAGCATGCAGCGGGATGCTGGGAGGTTCACACTGTGGGTACCCGCCCAGTGAATGCAGTAGCCAGCACCAAGCTGCACAGTGTTACATTCACGCTGCATATGCCAAGCCCGCTGAATCCGTTGCCTATTGTGACCTCAGAAAACATGGCTTTAGATTAAAGACTTGCTCTGGTGCCACACAGAATCAGTTTTACATGGTGCCAATGTGAAACCCAATGGTGGGAGAGTATTGCCTGACATGGTGCCCACCCTGCATTAGAGCGGATACCAGATTACTGGTCGTGTAGATGGAGTGTTGGTTACATATGGGTAACAGACTAGCAGAAAGCCACACTTCATCATACCATCCCATCCCATCCCCCCCCTCCCCACACTAGATTTGCATTCTAAAAGATGAAGGTACCATTTCTTAATTCAGTGTCTCCACATTACAATCTCCCCTCGTCTCTATAACCCGACGCAAACTCTGTACAATACCCGACTACGACAGAAACTAACAAACTTGAGGCAAGTTTGGCTGAGGTTCAAAACTAATGTTTCAGTGTTGGGAACTTGACACGGAAAAAAAATGCCCTGGGCCAGTGAAACAAATTCATTGTTGGGCGGAGGGTGAAGTTTAAAACTCTATTTACAAACAGAAAATGTCCGTGCCTCAGCTCCTCTCACAGCAACAGATAGGCCTCACTGTACCCCGACTCCGCCCGTTTTCTTCTGTCCTGAAGGTGTTGACTCCTTACTGGAATATGATTCTGGTAGCTCACTGAAGTGGCCATTGTTCATGTGGAAGCCTTGGCAGCGAATCTGTGCAACTGCAGGAGGGCATCACAGCCGAACCTGTCCTGCAGATGTCCACACATGCACGTCATTCCCAGCAGGAACAGTCGACAGGAGTAGGAACCCTGCCGAATTTTCCCCCGCTGACCCAAATATCTAAATTGGCACAAAGGCGAATTATACTTTCACTCACGCTGAGACCAGCTGACTTAGCACAGACTGACCCTTTTGTGGAATCAGGGGAGCCCCGAGTGGTCAGTTTAAGAAAAAATCCTATAGATGACTATGAGCTACTAAAGGGATTGATGGGAGGTGGAGCTATAAGATAACAAAAAGCCAACTGCAGTCTACCTCCCGTTACAATTAATGAACAGCAATGTGCACAGTGACATGTAAAGGCCCTTAGCTCTCCTCAACGTTGAGCACGTAAATGAGAAAGGCATGGTTTGTGTAACACATTACCATACCTACTCAATCCAGCACACTGGAATCCTGCTATAAATGTGGAACAAGACACATGTGCCAGGCCCGGGCTGAATTGTGGGGCAATTGGCTTCAGTAATCCCGGGTTAAGGAGGGAAATACAAGGATTCCTACTCCTGATTCCTATCCAGCCACTCCGACTGGATAGTACACATTGATTCTGATGACCCCTTGAGCAAATAGCTCGTCAACATTCCTTCCCCAGGCTGACACTTGAAGACTGGCCACTTAAACAAGATACCAGAGGGAGATTCAGTGCCATTATGGAGGAAGAAAATATGTCCCCAACCCAAAAAAACCGACATATTACCGTAAGTGTGTCAGCAAGATTTCAGTCCAACCTTTACTTACCCGGGCAAGCTCCATCATTGCAGTCACTGACACAGTTACTGGCATCAGAAATAAACACAACAGCTGTTAGAAATGGAACTGGACAGAGGGGGGAGTATGAATCCAGACTATGCCAATCACGAGCTGGCGAAGCTCGCTGGTCTGAATCAGTCTGTGGGGGGGTACCTGCCTTTCACCAGACAGAGTGCTCATTGAGCGATACAGCCCATGGAGAATTTTAACAGCAAGAAAGCAAAAAAAGACTTGCATTTATATAGCAATTTTTCACAACCTCCGGACGTCCCAAAGCGCTTTACAGCCAATTAAGTACTTTTGAAGTGTAGTCACTATTGTATTTTAAGAAACTAAACACAGTATCACTTAGTTTTATTTTCTAAGGGACAATTACCAATAAATTTTCTGTTTTTTTATATAAGGCGTGCATACAACATGCAAACAATTTAAAAAATGTCATTAGATTGAACGACATTTACTGCGGGCAGGTTAAGGAGCAGAGCTTGCCTTGTGCTCTGCTCTCACAGGCTCCTGAAATGGAGAAGTAAAAATATTCTCACACTACTGAGGCTGCAATAGCTGAGTAACATCACAATGGAGTATTCAAACTTTGTGCTAGATGAGCTTTAAAAATAGAAAGCACTAGAGAGACACACCAGGTCAGCCAGAACCTGGGACAGGGAGGTAGGTCAAAGTTTGGGGTGTTCTGAGAAAGGATCTCACTCTCCAGTCAGTAGGGTAGGTGATTTGATGTAGTGGAATTTAATGCCCACGACCAGTCATTCTTCATAAAATGTCCCACTGGCAGTCTCTCAGAGGATTGGAGTAAATTGCTTGCCCACCTGCTGTGCATTGCCAGCATGTGTGATTATTCGGTTACCAAAAGAATGCCGAACACTTCAGGCTGATTTACAAAAAAAAAGCCACTACTCCCATCGCTCAAATCATCAAGTGAGCTTTATGAACAGAAATAAAAACTGGATTTCACAGATGAGCAGACAACAGCCTTCGTTCAACAATTAGGTAATGAGAGAACTTGCTGGTCGAGTCACACAATCCAATCAGTCGGAATAACTGAAGTTGTGGGTCTAGCAGTAGGTTGGCATAAAAACCAGTTTAGAGAACAGAATAGAAATTGACGCTCAGTTATGTGTTAGTTGACTTTAAATACAAACACAGACACATACCTGCCTCTTTGAAGTTTCAGCTTATTTGGCTTAAATTCTGTTAATTGAAAATAGAATTAGATTAAAGCGCACATGAAAGAGAGGAGAAAGAGCAAAACTGCACTCATCAACTGTGCAAATAAATAGATCAAATACAGGCAGAGATGAGCATAAATCTGGGAACATGGTGACCTACAGCGGCCACATTTAGAAATGATTCACCCCCCCAATGTGTCAGGAAACCCTTTTTGATGTGTGAATGCTTGTGTTCCACTGAGTGAAATGGATCGGTAACACTTTTTTTGCTTTTTACAACTATTGAAATTAAGACTCGCACAGTGCTCAACGTTAACGTCCCAGATATTAAAATTTGGAAGCTGTGCTTGAGAGGTGCACTTCTGAGAGCAATCAACTGCGGGTAAGGAATTTGAAAAACGTTACACACTGCAGAATGCATTTAAGGGGAAGCTAGATAAACACACCAGGGAGAAAGGAATAGAAGGTTATGCTGATAGGATTAGATGAAGAGGGGTGGGAGGAGGCTTTTGGGGAGCATAAACACTGGCATGGACCAGTTGGGCCAAATGGCCAGTTTCTGTGCTGTAAATTCCATCTAATTCTATTTAAGACTGTCTCGTTTTACACTGATTAAATGACCGGTTTTCAAAAAGAAACAAAGTATGATGGTCCCACATTGCTGGGATAATGTCGAACTGCGTGTAGCTCTCGCCAGTGCCTGACCCTCAGATTTTCTGCAGCACAAGAATGACGCTGCCTCGATGCGGCTCCATCACATGCCCCTCAGTGCTGGCTACACATACTGATGGAAACATGTGTAGGATAGATCTTTGTGCTCGAGACATATATTTAAAAACAAAATTCCTAGTTATGCACAAAATAAAATCTTAACATAGAGTTCTGGACTGAGAGAGCGGTCAATACTTGTTAAACTTTTCTTTGCAGCTCCTAAAGTCTCCTCCGGCCCATCCCACCCCATTAAATGTGTCGCTTAGCTCACTATGACCTTCACTCACTCATTGCGAAAGGCTAGTAACGTATTGCTAACAAAGCCTGTTTCTTGGTATCTGAATTGCATAGAAATCAATCACCATTCTCAAACCAAACTAATGAGAAATCCAGATGAATATAGTTTCTGTTTAACTGATAGGGAGCGTCTCCTGTAGGTAGGCACCCCACAAAACTTGGGCACGGGTTGGTATGAATTACGATGGAGAGACCGTCTAGCGGACACGAGGGGACTGCTGGAGTTTTTAGTGGCTAGATCTTTGCAGCCTCCCAAGCCAAGGCTGCTGGTAAGCTGACCGCTAGGAGCACCGTAACTGCTCGGGGCTTGCCTTACAGGGTTACCGGGAGCCGACTGGCAAGAGACCCTGTTCCAGATGCATCACTGAGCAAGGCTGATTGCTCGATCAGCTGCGTCCTGGATCACTGAGATTTCGACAACCCAGGGATTCAAAACCGCAGGATTCGGAGTGGGAACTGGTGCCTTTTAATAGCTAAGCTACTGAAAAAAAAATCTAATCATGACAATTTTTTTTAAAAAAAGGGCCACTCAGACTGCTGACGACAGTTTTGGGCCCCATTAAATAACTAAAATAAAGCATAAAAATGGTGGTCACTGATCCAGACAATTTTAAAAACACAAGGGATATCGAAGGATGAGGCGACTATAAATGTTTTGGCCCTGTTTACTGCTAGTTCTCAGTTTTATCGGTGCTGATCATTGTTCACTATTCACTAAAGTTATATTGTTCACTTTGTTCGATCTTTGATTGGAAAGTGTTAGTTTGTATGTTTTTTTTTATTGTGGCTCGTCTGTCAAATCAACAAAATGCTTTGGGAACAAAGATATGGTTTTAAAAGTAACCATTACTTCCTCAAATAGAAATAAGCAAACTGCTGAGGTTAAAATAAAGCTGTACAAAAAAAAACCCTTAAAAATATTTTGAATGTTTCATGATCGGCAGATTAATGAGAAAAAATAATAAAAACACAATTCTGTGCGGCGTGTGGACGCCTGCGAAACAAACCCGCGCACTTTCTGCATCATTTTACTTTAAACTACGGCTAGGTCAGCAGTTTACATCACACAGGTCTGTGGCCACAAGCTGTTCTCAGTCCATCTTGCTGGGGAGAGGGAATTAAAGTAAGTGCAGCTTCCAGGCACCTTGTGAAGTCTAACGTCAAACCTTTCATGAAAGAAACAGAACCACTGTAAGGTGCCAAAGCACAGGTGAACATTGAATTTTTCTTTTTGCTTTGTTCTGAGAAGTAACCAGGTGTAGCCTGAGATAACCAACGAAAGTTAGATGTCTCATGAATTTGATCCCACTTGTTGGTGGGAACATAGAAAGATTGGGAGAAATCACAGCTCTATCATAGTCGAATGCAAACTCGAACAATCCAGGTTCACCGAGTGGTGTTTAATCTCTGACTACAAGGGATGGAGATGCAGGTAAACAACCCATGGGAGAGCTCCACAGGTAGGACACTGTGAAAGAAGCTTTACTATCGGTACCGTGTGGGCTTCTTCACTCCCTTCATGTTGCTAAGCTGTTCTACATTCCTTCTATTGTTTTCCTGAAGTACTACAGAACCGATAAATGTCATTTCAGCACGAATATTCATAGCTTGCAGAACATTAGGAAGTGTGAAAACAAGTGGATGTCCTCTATTTATGTTGGGTATTGCGATAAAATTAGGGATTGCATGACGCTGATAATAACTGCACTAATACTACCCTACTGTGCACAGGGTGATTCCAGGACAAGTGTTTTCTGGCGAACGAGAAGCAAGTCGCCTGGCATTAGGATTCCAACTGTAAGTGGCTTGGTGCCTTAACAATGAAAATCACAGACCTAGGTCGACAAATGAAAAAGATACCTCCCTCCTCCCCAGCCCCAACCCCGTCCCTTTTAGTTTTAGTGCTAACTATGAACAGTAAGGGCAGTTTTGTGCTGTGGAATCACTCCCACTAGTATCTGGATTGAGACTGCCCCAAACTCACTTCACCTCTACAACTATCTAATCCATACTGGATTCAGTGCAAGGTCTGGGAGCTAAAAGTGCAGCACTATTGCACACTGTGCCACACAGTTGATCAAAGATACACTACATAATACAGATTTCAAGTACTGTACAGAAATTCGGTTATGTTCAGTAAGGCTGTCTTGCAGTTCAGTATAAAATGGGTTTTATATATTTCTCAAAAATCAAGTTTACGTCCTTAATACACATTTACACAGAACCAGCTGGGATATACTGCTTTCCAGAGGTCTGGATACCAGTCGGTGCTTCGTATCACATTCTGGAGCGGCCAAGTGCCTGTCAAAGTAGTAAAATAGCTTATAAATACTCTCGGCATGGATCTCAGTGTGTCTACGGGTTCAGGGTTTTCGGCCCCACCTCCTGGAAGAGTGAGGTGTAAAACTCCGGCTCCAGCAGCTTGTTGCGGTATTTGTGGACGATATCCGCGATCTTCTGCTTCCTCCTTACGTGGGGTGGGTTGTAGGAGTCGCTCTCCAGCCTCTTCCGTCGGCAGATGTTTATAATCGTTTGTCGGACCAAAAACCCTTAAACGAAAAACACACACGCAAATCATGCAGGTTATCACACTTTATTTTATTGGGGATGGTAACACTCTCCCCTATCATAACTATTTTCTCTCTTTTCTCCAATTGGCTCTCCCCATGCCGAGAACTATCCATGGCAGAGCAGGCGCGAGAGAGCAATGCGCGAGAGCGACACGAGAATGTATAACTTGAAACAAGAAAAAGCTATTTAACCTGGTCAATTCTGCAGCTTCCAAAGTCTGTGTATAACTACCTTAGTCAAAGACCCCCTCTCTCCTCCCATTGCCCTACCAAACAGGTATGATAGTGCAGTGGTTATGTTACTGGACTAGTAATCCAGAGGCCTGGACTCACAATCCAGAGAACAAGAGTTCAAAACCCACCACAGTAGTTTGAGAATTTGACCTCAGTTTAAAAAAAAATCTGGAAATGAAAAGCTGATATCGGTAAACGTGACCATGAAGCTGTCGGATTGTTGTAGAAACCCAACTGGTTCACTAATTCCCTTTAGGGAAGGAAACCTCCCGTCCTTACCCAGTCTGAGCCTATATGCGACTCCAGACCCACACCTATCAAGCCACTCAAAATCACCAATGTCTCAGGGATGGGCAATAAATGCCGGCCTTGCCAGCGACACCCACATCCCTTTCTCGGTATTCTTTTTAAGTTACCAATTTATTCAGAATTAACTATTTTTTTCTGGTAGTCTGCTCCACGTTCACTATAGTTTGTCTGGGGGTGGGGGGGTGGGGAGGGGAGGCATTCTTCTAATCTCACTGAACACCAACATCTCCTCATTACAACATCCAGTTCTCTCTTAAATGAGCCTCGGCCTCCACCACCCTGCCCAGAAGCCCACTGCAGTTGTTGCTCACCCTCTGAAATACTTTCTGGCATCTATTAATTTGGAGAGAATTGGAGGATATGGTAGGTAGGCTGCACTATTCCTGGTGCATACCTCGATGGCAGTGGGCTCACTGCTTGCCCTGTGGCATGCTACCTCAGGTACTAAAGGCTGCTGGATGTCAGTAAGGACAAATGAGCGTTTCACCATAGTATATGGTTATACAATAGTAGCGTGTCGTCTGAATGCATCTTCCTCTGGCCAGACTCAAAGTTGCAAATGCAACTTTGCACTAACGGGGCAGGCACTAGATTTCAGCTGCTTTAAAGTTACATCTGCAACACTGGAGCGATTGCGTGAACCTTGCACGTGGTGGAGATGGGGAACACAGCGAGTGGGAAACTGCAAATGGAGAGCTGGGCCTGCGACTCTCGAGATTCACTGCATTGGCTCTCTGACACAATGTGACATCCCGTCAATATCCTTCTTATTTTTTCACAGCAAGAGTGAATGGGAACAATGCAATGCAGCTTGGGTCATCAGGAACAAATGGGAACTGTGCACTTAGAGCAGGCTACAAAATCATCCACTTGAATCAAAATAAATGCGAATATTTAATTCCACACCGGTTGGTGTACTTACCTAGTGCTCGCCGACTCACCACCATCCCATCAACCAATGGAATCACCATGCTGAACTTCCCTGTAGCCCCTTGCAATTTTATTCTGAAGAGACCAGTCTTCAGGGGATGGATGAAAATGACTGGCACATCTTTGTCTGAGGTGGTGGTCCTAATAAAAAATAAACACCACCGGTTAAGGAAAAACGCTCAACAGAATGCGGAGACAGACATTCTCTCATTCAACACAGGCACAAGTTCCTCAATTGTAGAAAGAATGGGTAGCCTCAGAAAGAAAGTTATACCATAGTAGTGTGCCGGTGCAGAGGGATCTGGTCAGGTTTTTCCAACATCCCCTTGTTTACGTGGTGCTAGTAGCCCCCCCATTGCGATCTGCGTGGGAAGTGCAGAGATTGGCCGGGGGGTTGGAAATCAGGTATTCTTGTACAGGAATATAAACCTGCTCCTCTTCACCCTCCGCCTCCCTGAAGGCAAAGGGAGTTCCCAAATGAACACCTGCCCTGTGTCTATTTCAGGCAAACTATCTTCAAATGGTAGAGGAGCAAAACTTAAATCCGATACATAAAAACAAATGCAACGAAACAAAGATCCAATCCAAACAATCGGGCAACCAAAGTGCAATGCGGAAAAAAAGCAAAAATACTCCTAAAAGCGAGCTCTTAATTTACAAGTTCTCCCAGTGGCTATGTGCGCCTGCAGGAGAGCTTTGCACATTGCTGGCCTTGGGCTAAGAGAACGATGCATCAGGCTTCCAGATGTGGAGATGCCGGTGATGGACTGGGGTTGACAATTGTAAACAATTTTACAACACCAAGTTATAGTCCAGCAATTTTATTTTAAATTCACAAGCTTTCGGAGGCTTCCTCCTTCCTCCTTCACATTTACCTGAGGAAGGAGGAAGTCTCCGAAAGCTTGTGAATTTAAAATAAAATTGCTGGACTATAACTTGGTGTTGTAAAATTGTTTACAATTGTTAGGCTTCCAGGGCAGCAAAGACAAACCCCCACCTGAATACTCTAATGAGCCTTGCACCACAAAGCAACGGATGCCTCCTGCGCCCCTCGGACAGACCCACCGAAAACCCAGGGCTGCTCAAATCGGCGGAAAATTGGAGCCTCTAAGCCCAGTGTTTCCGTCCCCTCTACAGATTGTGTGGGATGGCACCACCAGTGCATAGGAGCAGAATTTCATCCCCTAGATTGGAATACGCCGGTCACGTACAAACCTACCCACTCTCAGTGTAGCACCAGACATCATTCAACTGTTGCCCCACATTTTCCTGAGAAGCAACAGTTTAAAATCAGAAAAGGGAGATCACAGCAAGTCTCGAAGGAAGAGCGTTAAGTGTGGATTTCATAGCTTTTTAAAAAAAATTCAAAATTAGAGGAGTGAGAGTACCTGAGCGATGTGCTGCTGTTTGTAGTGGCCTCTACTCCGGTGCTGGTCTCTGGCAGGAGATCATTCAGAGGAAAATTCTCTAGAAAAAGATCACTAGATATTAAACACACTATACTATACCAACAGGAGCGATATTAAACACGCTGTAAGTGCCTGAAGAACTCATAGGCTGACTGGACTTGTAACATGAAGTATTATTTGACAGGAAGTGAGAGCATATACAAGACTATACACATATTTAAAAAACACCCATACAGTAAGGACTATAATTTTGCAGGGGTGGGGAGACAAAGTATTTTACATCCATACTGACATTTACAAATTCTCTCTCGAAAATGACTAAAGTGAGTTATTACTTGAAATGCACTGCCTGAGGGGGTGGTGGAGGCAGATTCAATCATGGCTTTCAAAAGGGAACTGGATAAGTACTTGTAGGGAAAAAACGTGGAGGGCTACGGGGAAAGGGCGTGGGAGTGGGACTAGTTGGATTGCAGAGAGCTGGCACAGACTTGATGGGCTGAATGGCCTCCTTCCGTGCTGTAACCATTCTATCATTACAGATGTACAACTGAAAAGAGATTAGTAGCACATGGCAGTATCAGACGGTGCAGTAACACAGTGGCTGTTAAAAGGCTCTTAGAAATACTATACTATACCTATGTCATCGAAGCGTTCGACCCACACGACAATAACCTTGGTCTCAGGGCCCAGTGGTGGCACAGTTCGACCAAGTGGCAGCTTCTTGGTCTTTTGTGTAGGACTCAACTTTAAAAGGGAAAAATAGAAGTTAGTAAAAAGGCATGGTGACTTCAATGATCCACAGTTAAAGAAAGAACTTGCATTTATATAGCACTTTTCACACCCTTAGGATGTCCCAAAATGCTTTATAGCCAAATGAAGTGCTTTTGAAGTTTACTGTTGTAACATAGACAAAGGCGGCAGCCAATGTGCACACAGCAAGGTCCCACAAACAGCAATGTGATAATGACCAAATAATCTGTTCTTCATGGTGTTCGTTGAGGGATAAATATTGGCCAGGACACTGGAGAACGTCCCTGCTCTTCTTCGAATAGTGCCATGGGATCTTTTACGTCCACTTGAGAGGGCAGGCGGAGTCTCGGTTTAAAACACATCTGAAAGACAGCACCTCCGACATTGAAGCGCTCATTCAGTACTGCGCTGGAATGTCAGCTTGGATTATGTGCTCAAGTCTCCGGAGTGGGGCTTCAACTCACACCTTCTGATTCAGGGATGAGAGAGCTACCAACTCAGTCAAAGCTGACAATTACTTTGAAGAACAGTGATTGCTAATATGTAGGGAAATGTGGCAGGCAGTCTGCACATAGCAAGATCCTACAAATAGTAAGGAGATGAGTGGCCAATTTTCAGTGGCCTAGGGAAGAATGTTGGCCAGGAGACAGAGAATTCCCTGCTCCTCTTCGAACAGTGTCATGGAACCTCCAATCTTAATCACAGGAGCAGGGGCTCTAATCAGGGGCCTCAGTTTAACATCTCACCCAAAGGACAGCACCTCCATATAGGATTTCCTAATGAGGGAAGTGGAGAAGAGAAATGGGGTGAATCTTTGCAAAGTCCTGCTGATATAATGCAGTGACCAACTTTGTGGGTGGGGTGGGGAAAGAGGGGCTGGACACATACAGAGTTCCTCATGTATCTACATACGAAATTCAAACAACATTCTGAATTATTGGAGGAATAAACCTACGGCCCTGTACTGTATCATGAGAATCTCACCCTTTGAGAGTTGCCAAGGTTGTCAGAATGGTTTGGGAAGAGCTCCAAGGTCAGCGGGGTTTGTTTCAGGAGACTTGGCAGCAGGTCCATCTGTGTCTCGGTCTCCTGCGTCGGATGTCCACACTCCGAGGAGTCAGCTACAAACACAACACATTGAAGTAAATGTCTTTCTGCAATACTGGAGGACTAGAGATTATGGATTCAATGGCTGTGTTATGGCAATCAGAGCACTGACATTATTTATAAATCAAAGATTACATTAAATGGCTATATAACAATGAAATGAATATTTCATTGCAGTCCTAATTGAAAATTAATGGTTTTGAGAGCGCATTTTGTTCCAAACTATTTATAACACACTTATAACCAATTCTGCATCTCAACAGGGGTTAATTTCAGTGAAGAGGGAGCTGCCTTTTCAAATAATGGAGCTTCAACACTCCCCTGATGGTTCAGCACGAGTATCTGAGGCTTACAAACTACAACGGCCTCAGATTCAATCCCTGGGGCTGTGCGGAGTTAGGCAGGAAGGCAGTTGGGGTGCTACAGTCAGTCGCAGTGTCTCTGGGTTGGAAGGAAAGGGGAAAGAGAGGAAAAAGAAGAATCAGTCAGGGATCCTGCTCCTGACTGGTAACCAGTGACGCTCGCTGGAAAAGTGCAGGTGTGGACATTGGGTGAGGGCAGGATGGGGCTTGGCTGAGACGCTTCTCACGTTGAGGCTTATGCATGAATAATGGCTACTTGGGCAAGGTACTAGTGGGCATATGGTACACGTAGAAATAGACCTAACAAGGAGTCAATTCCCTTCAGGAGGGAGGGGAGAAAATTGACAGAAAAAAAAAATGTTTGTTTAACTTTTAAAAAAGTGAATATTATAGTGCAATCTAATTATGGAGCCTTCACCAAAGCCATGGGGGCATTTGACAACAAAATGAGGTGTTACAATAATCAGGAACAGGCAACTGCTCTGATTGCTAAGGGTAGTAACTGTACATGAGTTCAATAAAGTTTCCTCTTGTCAGTATTTGTAGCAAAATAGTAACACACAAATAAGTTTACGATTGCCCTAAAATGCACCTCAGAGCAATTCCTCAGGAATACAGTTACGGCATCAGTACACATAGCGACTAGTGCAGTTTATCCCTCCCCATTGGTATCTTAAAATAATGTTCTACCTGTAGGTTTACAAAAGCAAAGAGGGTTAAAATATTTATTCTGTGACTATCTGCAATTCTAAGTTTGAGGTTGACAATTTGCACCAGAAAAAATACGACAATCACACACATATGAACTACTTGCACTTCATTAATCTGGATTCCCTGATCAAAAACAGAAATCCCCCTGGTAGTGCACTGTTTAATAAGTTCATGTAAAATTATTTTGTGTACTATTCAATACTGTCGTTAATGCACAAAGGATTTTTATGTGAAGGGGTCAGGCAGTGTGCTCGTAGGAGACTAAACCCTCTGGTGTATTACATGTATAAAAAGAGTTTCCCCAAACAACCGAATCTTGACTTACCGGATGACTCCACAAAAGAGGGAACAACAAAGGCAATTTCAGTCAAGGCATCGGCATAATACAGTACTTTCTTCTCCCCGTTAAAAATGCCTCCTCCTGTGTCTTCGGGTGTCACAGTTTCTTCTGAAAGTACACAATGAAAGGATCAGAAAGGCCATGGAAAATCTGCCCCAAAATTGGCACGGCTAAAGCAGAAAAGCTTCTGACCAGTTTCTCTGGGCCTCAAACTTCAATGCTTCTTCATATCCAATTGACTTGAATAAAAGGATAGAAAAGTTCACTTGTCAAAGTATTACCTGAACAGGATACAGTTATTTTCAGAGTAGGATGTCTTGTACTCCAACCCAAGCCCCCAAATCTCCTCTTTCTGATCTCCTCAGACAAGTCGCCAGTCTGGATAAGAGTAGGTGGCAGGTTCCAAGCCTCTTTTTAAAAACATATATTTGTTCTTGGGATGTGGGTGACGCCTGCATTTATTGCTCATCTCTAGTTGCCTCTCCTTGAATCGCTGCAGTCTGTGTGGTGATGGTACTCTCACAATGGTGCCAGATAGTGAATTCCAGGAAATTGACCCAGTGAGGATTAAGGATGGTTTGTGACTTGGAGGGGAATTTGAAGGTGATGATCTTCCAATTCTGACTTCTTGCGTATCCCCGATTTCCATCGTTCCGCCATTGGCAGCCGTGCCTTCAGCTGTCTAGGCCCTAAGCTCTGGAATTCCCTCCCTAAACCTCTCTGCTTCGCTCTCCTCCTTTAAGACACTCCTTAAAACCTATCTTTTTGACCAAGTTTTTAAAAGCAATGTTCTCACTAGATTTTTTTTAAGAAAAGAGGCACCTAGATAAAGGGTGATTAATATGCTAATCGGAAGCATATTAATCAACTCCAATAAAGGTCAGATGCTCAGACCGCTTATGGGAGTGACTGACGCCACTGATTCAGAGAAGGAATCTATGGCAAACCTAAATCTGTAACAGTGCATTTACTGGTCTTATATTACAGCAGTTCAGATATCAGTGTGAACATAGTGGATTTAAACAGCCTGTCAAAAGATTCACTTCTACCCACATTACTCTCATCCATCTCCGCGGTGGAAGCAGAATCCATAATAGCTTTTAAAAGAGAAATGGATAATTATATGTAAAAGATACAATTAAAAAGGATTTAGGAAAGAGATGGGGAATAGCTCTCAGTGGTCAGTTCTTTCAGAGAGTCAGCACAGGCACAATGGGCCAAAAGGCCTTCTGCTATGCTGTAAACCCCAGTAAAAAAAACTAGTTATTCATCTCATCGTTGTTCGTGGGATTTTACAGTGTTAGCTGCCAAATTTGCCTACATATCAACAGTCATTGCATTTCATCAAAGTAGTTCCTTGTAATTGAACCCTTTTGATAAGGTGCTACGTGGTACAAGATTAGAAACATAGAAAACAGGAGCAGGAGTAGGCCATTCGAGTCTGCTCTGCCATTCAATATGATCATGGCTAATCCTCTATCTCAAAACCATAGTCCTGCTCTCTCCCCATACCCCTTGATGCATTTTGTGTCTAGAAATCTATCTAGCTCCTTCTTAAATATATTCAGTGACTTGGCCTCCACAGCCTTCTGTGATAGAGAATTCACCACCCTCTGTGAAGAAATTTCTCCTCATCTCAGTCCTAAATGTCCTACCCCGTATCCTGAGACTGTGACCCCTTGTTCTGGACCCCCCAGCCAGGGGAAACATCCTCCCTGCATCCAGTCTGTCTCGCCATGTCAGAATTTTACATGTTTCAATGAGAACCCCTCTCATTCTTCTAAACTCGAGTGAATACAGGCCGAGTCAACCCAATCTCTCCTCATATGACAGTCCTGCCATCCCAGGAATCAGTCTGGTGAACCTTCGCTGCACTCCCTCTATGGCAAGTATATCCTTTCTTAGGTAAGGAGACCAAAACTGCACACAATACTCCAGGTGTGGTCTCACCAAGGCCCTGTATAACTGCAGTAAGACATCCTTGCTCTTATACTCAAATCCTCTTGCACTGAAGGCCAACATACCATTTGCCTTCCTAAGATTGTCTCTGTCAGATGTTAATCGACGTGATGAACATTTCCTGATTTCAGTTTTTTTTTTAACATGTCAGCTTTCCAGCAATTGCGGATTTTCTTTTTATCTCAACAACATACCTTGTTCTTTCCCCTCGTTGTCATTGCAGGTGTTAATTAGCCAGCTGGTTGACACTTGTCCGGTCCAGCCTGGGTGCTTTCCAACATCCACTGGCCATCCCAATGACAGGAGAAATTCCAAGAAATGAGACTGAACGTTATTGGAGGATTCCACATTCCTGAGAATCTGAAAAGCCAACAAAAAGAATCAAAGGCTATGAAAACTAAAATAAAGGCCATTCACATCACAAACATGGTGCTGGGGTCCATTAATTACACAACTGAAGGCTAATGGAAAAGTGTTCCATGATCGTGGTCTTACTCTGAATGAAGCAGATAAAGTTGCTGGATTCAACTGCACCTTGACGGAGAATACCCAAGTCAAAGCAATTTCAACTTCTTATTTTTGAATGGTTTGAAGATCAAATGCCAACATTCCCCTATGCTCTTTCATGGTATGCAGAATACAAAGCCAAGAACCAGCAAGTGCCACACATGTTCAATGGCTCAGCTCTCATGACACACTCATCTAAGCTGCTTTATAATATATGTTTAATATGCTGTAAGTGTACAGTTTTTAACTAGGTACATCAGTATAGGTTACTTGGGCTGAAAATATTTTTCCATTGAACATTTCCTTTCAGTTCAATGTTTTAGGATTCTGGTCTGAACCTTAAGGCTGTACTTTCTCTGAAATAAACACTTGCCCCAAAACGAAGGCCCCTCTTCCTTCTTTCACACGTGGCAGGCTTGCAAAGGCTGACCAGCAGACAAGCTTAAAGTGCAGTGGAACACAGGCGTAACATAATGTACACTGTAGATACACCTAATTGGACATCACTTCTACAGCAGGAATAAACCTCAAAGTACAGGAAAATGTGTTTTGTAACAGTGATGGATTTAGAAATTTTGAAGCAGATTTAAGCACCTAACAACTTTCATTCATATAGCACCTTTAACATAGAAAAACACCCAAAGAGTGTGGAACTCACTACCACAAGGAGTAGTTGAGGCAAACAGCAGAGATGCATTTAAGAGGAAGCTAGATAAACACATGAGGGAGAAAGAAATAGAAGGATATGTTGATAGGGTGAGATGAAGTAGGGAGGGAGGAGGCTCGTGTGGAGCATAAAGACCGGCATGGAACTGTTGGGCCGAATGGCCTGTTTCTGTGCTGTAGTTTCGATGTAACTCGATGTAAATCAACACCGAGCCAAAGAAAGGAGGTATTAGGAGTGACTAAAAGCTTGGTCAAAGAGGTGGGTTTTAAGGAAGGTCTTAAAAGGAGAACAGGAAGGCAGAGAGGTTTAGAGAGCGAATCCAGGAGCTTAGAGCCTAGATACTCAAGGTATATTTTGCGGGAGAATTGTTTGCTAGTTGTAGATTTGGTAAATGAATATGAAGATAACAAATTGTATATTTTAAAAAAAATTGGTAACTGCAACTTCAAGAAAAGTTTATCCCAACACGGCGATCACAAACTTCATGTTCATCTTAATACAAGAAATCCAGAGTTCTAATTTTTTTTAAAAATGTTCTCATTGTTGAACAAAGAGTACAGCAAAGATTGCCACACATAATTAGATATTTCAAGCAATTCAATGTCTCTACAACATTTTTACCTCCTGATAACAATTAGATATTATTCTGTGGCCTTAATTTGGGAATCTACCCAAAGGGTCCTGCTGATCAACAACAGGGTGCTTAACACTTTTGATAGTTTTATTCTCAATAACAACTCTGTAAACGGTCAGATAAACCATTCATCTCATCTTTCAGAACTGTTTGCTCTCTCTCTCTCTCTCCCCAACACGAGCCATGACTCCTCCCATCGCACCGCATGACAAGGCAGCATGCATGCCCGTTACAAACGGAGCGCAGGAATCTGCAAGCTTGAATGAGAGCGGCTCCACGCCAATTCTGAAGCCAGAATGTAGACACTGGGTGAAAACGCTGAGCATTCACATAAAATACAGACAGCTGAGAACAAATATTGAGCACTGAATTTTAGGCAATGATTCAATCTCAGGGCTTTGTTCCACTCAATCCAATTAATTTTCCCTCCCACACCTTACGATATAATTAAGGATCATTAAAGTCATTATTTTATTGCCAATTTAACAAACACGAACAAGGTCCTTACCTCTTGGCTGGTTTTCTGACCGGGTCTCATGTAAAATATGAAGACAGTTTCAAACGGCCTGCAAGGCAGCAAGTCCAAGTAGCCGACATCATCAAAAAACCCAGCTAGAGTCGAGTCAAGTGCAATAAGATGAGGAGGAAGGCGGCTGTTACCTGGCTCCTAGGGAAGTGCACAAACACGGTTGTAAATGAATATATGTAGAATAATGAATGATGCTGGGGGGGCGGGGGTGGGTCAGTGTCAGTGGACAAGATCACAAAGGAGTGCACAAATCGTCTTTGGGCCAAAAGGTACACAAGTGACCGAATACAACTCCATAAACAAACACCTAACCATCCTATTTTGTAGAATACAGAGTGTTACTGAAATTAAAATTTAACTTATACTTTTAAGAAACTGTTTAACATCACAAATGAACACAGGGACTGCTGACCGGAACAACCTGCACCGTCTAATGCAAGAACACCCAAATGCTAAGGACATGCACCATCTAAATAGAGGGGGACTAACAAAACACCACACACCTGAAAATTCTTAGGCAGTGGTCTCGTCATTTAAAAACCCATGGCGGGCACCCACGGCACTAGTTGTGCATCTTAGGTGTCCACCAGATCGGAAAGTCCGGTGCCTCCTGCCATCCAGGGGCGGGGAAAGATTTTAGGTGCTCCTTTGTAAGGGAGCTGATAATTTAAAAAAATCTTTATCCAATTTAAAGGCCCTTAGCTACCATGATAGGCTGAGAGAGCTGGGGCTTTTTACTCTGTAATAGTGAGGACTTCAAGGAGATTTGATTGCAGTCTTTCAAATAACGAAAGGATTTGATTTGCTCCATGTTGATTGGATATTTGAGCTAGAACAGTTCGGGAGGACCAAAGAGCATGAGTGTAAGTTAAGCAAGACAACGCCTGTGTTTACCTGGTGGGGAAGCCATGCCGGCATTTGTGTAAGGGGATTGGAGGGTAACACCTCTGTTCAAGAAAGGAGAGAGGATCTGCTGGGTAACTATAGTCCAGTTAGTCTAATGTCACTTGTGAGAAAACTCTTAAAATCCATATTGAGAGATCAAATTAGTGAGCATTAGAGAAATGTGGGACAACAAAGCAGAGCTAGTGTTCCTGCAACCCCAGCTCCCCCCTCCCATTGAATCCAGGCCCTGGAAACCCCCTCTTCTGTAAACTTGTATGGTTTGAATAGAAGTTGGATATGAGCTCGTACCTGCTGTATGTTGATATTATATATTGATAGGGTGAGATGAAGTAACTGGAGTGAGAGGCGGCTCATGTGAAGCATAAACACCAGCATTGACTGGCCTGTTCCTGTGCTGTAAATTATATGTAATTCTATATGTAAGTACAGAACAAGGTTAGATGCCAGGAGGTTTATCTTTTCACAAAGAGTCGTCGACCTATGGAACAAACTGCCGGCACGTGTAAAATATGAAGACAATTTTTCAGACCCAATTTTTGGTTTTTCACTCAATAAAAGGGGACCCGAGACCCCCTTGTCTGTTTGTAGGTCTCCCCTTACCCACTTGCAGCCACCTGATTTTGAGCCTTGGGCCCTAAATTACCTGCTCCGTTTGCCCCTGTTGTTTCCCTGGTAGTGCGTTGGCCGTGAGCCCAGCATTATGGTCTATCTGCCTGGCCCACTTCTGGCTATCAGATTGCTGTTGTTGTCTCCCACCTCCTATTCAATATGCTTGTCAATGCAGTGTTTGGGCCTTGGACCTCGGCCCTCCCACATTGTGACCCCTCCAAACACTGACCTCTCCTCGCTCCTCCACCACTGCAGTCAGATTTTTGCAGATTCACTGCAAAATATTCAAAAGGGAGCTGCACAAGTGTTTGACTGTGGCAGGCATCACTATCTTACTGCAGATATACAGGGCCTTGGTGAGACCACATCTGGAGTATTGTGGGCAGTTCTGGTCTCCTTATCTGAGGAAGGATGTCCTTGCCATGGAGGGAGTGCAACGAAGGTTTACCAGACTGATTCCTGGGATGGCAGGACTGACGTATGAGGAGAGATTGGGTCGACTAGGCCTATATTCACTAGAGTTTAGAAGAATGAGAGGTGATCGCATCGAAACATATAAAATTCTAATAGGACTAGACAGACTAGATGCAGGGAGGATGTTCCCGATGGCTGGGGAGTCCAGAACCAGGGGTCACAGTCTCAGGATACGGGGTATGCCATTTAGAACTGAGATGAGGAAAAATTTCTTCACTCAAGAGGGTGGTGAACCTGTGGAATTCTCTACCACAGAAGGCAGTGGAGGTCAAGTCATTAGATGTATTCAGGAAGGAGAGAGATATATTTCTTAATGCTAAAGGGATCAAGGGATATGGGGAAAAAGCGTGAACAGGGTACTGAGTTAGACGATCAGCCATGATCATTTTGAATGGCGGAGCAGGCCCGAAGGGCCGAATGGCCTACTCTTGCTCCTGTTTTCTATGTTACTATCTATAGGTGGTGTGTGGGGTATCGGAGGTTGTCTCTCCTAGTCACTGGGGTCTCTTGGAAATTGTCTGATCACCTTCAGGGGTCCCAGAGGAATTGCCTCAAAGTATTTTTCTCCTAAATTGGCCTAGGGACTCTCCCCCCTCCTCCTCCTCTGTTTTTTGTCCCCCCTTAGGATATTGCGTGGCTGGTTGAGGGAGGGAGATGGCAGTCATGGCGTGCATGAATTGCACTATTACAATATGGGACAAGCTTTTATGGAGCAGCTGGTCTTTTCCTGTCCTTTGTTTTCATATGTTTCATATGTCTGTTTTCCAGCCCTTCTCCTGACCTTCCCTGTCGGATGGACATGGAATTTCATCCCCTTATTTCAATCACAGATAATTCAAAATGTTGAGAAATATCTTTCTTTGCAGAATACCGAATCACAGAATAGCCTTAATTTGTATGCAGCAGACATATTTTGTTGAATAAATTATGCATAAAAATCTACTGCAGCGTAACTAGATTTTTTTTTGTTATTGAGAAATTTAGGAGGCCACGGTCCAGTGTCAAAGCATGCAAGAAAAAAATGGAATCTGATTTATTCAATCTAAACCAGAGAGCCTCCCCCTGTGCAGTTGGGAAGAGGAGGAGAGGTGTAAATCAATAACGAGAATTAATAGTGCTTTACCAGAGTCTCAGAAAAAACCCAGTTTACCTTCAGCGCTTCTAAAGAAAGGAAGCCAAAGTGCGATAGGAGAAGCCGAGCAGTCTGGAACTCCTGAGCTGGCGGAGGGGGAATGCATTCTGTGACTGGATCGGGGAACAAGGTCTTGGACAGTCTCTCTTCACTTATCTTTTCCAGTGCATTTTCATAGAGAATTTGTTTGGCCATTAAGTTCTTCAGCTTCTCGTGTTGAACTTCCAGCTGCAAGAATTTCATTAGCGTTCACATTTTTAACAGTTAGCATCAAGAGACCGTCCCACACTTCAACAGTGACTACACTTCAAAAGTACTTCATTGGCTGTAAAGCGCTTTGGGACATCCTGAGGTCATGAAAGGTGCTATATATGCAAGTCTTTCTTTCTTATTCACCCAACATTCTTCACATTACTGTGGGACCTCGGTTAACTGCTCTATTAAGTCTTAGCGGTGAGTTTTTAAGCCTCTGATTGATTGGTTCCCAATGAGGAAAATCATGAGTTATCTTCACATTTTAATAACAAGATTTTTTGAAACATAACATGGTGGCGGGACTTAAAGCTAAATACAAAAGCTGTATGGACAGTAAGTTCTACCATGGACATCCAGGTAATGAGTAATTACCCCACTGCATCAAAAACCCAGAGTCTATGCAATATTATTTTAAAACGCTTAATTGCACTTCAGCTGTTTTATGCAAAACCAAATCTGGATTCCTGTCAGTTTCCTGGACCCTGCAACATTTTAACAGATAACAAGAGTTTAAGAACATAAGAAATAGGAGCAGGAGTAGGCCAATCGGCCCCTCGAGCCTGCTCTGCCATTCAATAAGATCATGGCTGATCTGATCCTAACCTCAAATCTAAATTCATGTCCAATTTCCTGCCCGCTCCCCGTAACCCCTAATTCCCTTTACTTCTAGGAAACTGACTATTTCTGTTTTAAATTTATTTAATGATGTAGCTTCCACAGCTTCCTGGGGCAGCAAATTCCACAGACTTACTACCCTCTGAGTGAAGAAGTTTCTCCTCATCTCAGTTTTGAAAGAGCAGCCCCTTATTCTAAGATTATGCCCCCTAGTTCTAGTTTCACCCATCCTTGGGAACATCCTTACCTCATCCACCCGATCAAGCCCCTTCACAATCTTATGTGTTTCAATAAGATCGCCTCTCATTCTTCTGAACTCCAATGAGTAGAGTCCCAATCTACTCAACCTCTCCTCATATGTCCACCCCCTCATCCCCGGGATTAACCGAGTGAACCTTCTTTGTACTGCCTCGAGAGCAAGTATGTCTTTTCTTAAGTATGGACACCAAAACTGTATGCAGTATTCCAGGTGCGGTCTCACCAATACCTTATATAACTGCAGCAATACCTCCCTGTTTTTATATTCTATCCCCCTAGCAATAAAAGCCAACATTCCGTTGGCCTTCTTGATCATCTGCTGCACCTGCATACTAACTTTTTGATTTTCTTGCACTAGGACCCCCAGATCCCTTTGAACTGCAGTACTTTCCAGTTTCTCGCCATTAAGATAATAACTTGCTCTCTGATTTTTCCACTTTAAGTTCCACAAACCACGGATATGTCACCAGTACAAGCAGGGAAAGGTCAGCAGATTCTGAAGGTACGTGAGCTACACTTCCTGTCCAATGCAAGGAGTGTCTTGCAACAGCCATCTAAAGGTCTTTTTGAACACTGGAGGCATTAGTGTGCAAGCTACCAGAAACCATACAACTTCATAAATTTAACAAGTGTGCGCAAACTAGACCACTTCCATTTAGTCTCAAATGACAGGCATAACTGCATATCGATGCAATATACCAGGCCTGTGCCAGTTGGTGCCAGCTTCAACCAATATGCAAGGGGTTAATGAGGACAGGTCAACAGTGTCTTGGTTTAATGTCTTAGGCGAAGGATAACAATGCAGAAGTTCTCCACTACTAGGCTGACACCTCAGCGTAGTACTGAGGGAGTGCTGCCTTGTTGGAAGTGCTGTATTTCGGATGAGACGACAAACCGGGGCCCCATTTGCCTTTTCAAGAAGGATGTAAAAGATCCCATGGAACTATTTCAAGAAGAACAGGGAGTTCTCCCGGTGTCCTGGCCAAAATTCATCCCTCAACCAACACCACCAAATGCTACTCATTAATTTCATTGCTGTTTGTGGGACCTTGATGTGCGCAAATTGGCTGTCGCAGTGACTGCACTTCAAAAGCAATTCATTGGGACACCCCGAGGATATGAAAAGGGCTATATAAATGCAAATTCTCTCTTTCATTACTGCGCTGAAGTGATATCCCAGAATTGATTATATGCTCCAATCCTGGGTTGGGGTTTAAACTCTCAGTCCTTTGACTGAGATGAGAATGCTAACAACTGAGCCAGCCTGACAATGAGCTGGGAATGTTATAGTCGGTATCATAAATGGACCAACATATTTGAACAGAGGTACTGAAGTTCTGCTACAGTTTGTACAAATGGAGATACAGTTAACTCATACTGCTCAATGAGAGTGAAATTGCTCCATAATTGAGTGGGTTTAATTGTATTTTACATGAAACTACTTACTGAAAATGAGCCTATTGACCCTGGGGGAGAAAGAGGGTGAAGCTATGCTAGTGCATTGGCCTGTTTCAGTGTGCATTTTGACACACACTTTACACTGGATATGATAGTTTAGTAATTATGTTACAGGACTCGCAACTCACCAGGGCAAGTTGTGAAACTGAATTCAATAAATCTGGTAATCTGTGGGCTGGCAGCAGAAACAATTACAATGGAAGCTGCTGGATTGTTTTTAAAAAAAAGCCCTGCTGGTTCACTAATTTCCTGCAGGGAAGGAAACCCTTATCTAGTCTGGCCCACATGACTTTAGTATAAACTACGTGGTTGCCTCAATATCCTCTGAAATAGCTTAGCAAGCCATTCAGTTATTCAAACATCAGGGAAACTAGGGACAGGCAATAAATGCAGCCTTGCCAGCATCACCCACATCGTAAGAACAAATAAAAGTTGTTGTTTCTAGGGTATTTCCATACTGCAGCAAGCTACTTAAATAACCCTCCTGGATGTGGAACTGATTAATCACTGAGAGATTTGATGAGCTGCTTCAAATTAAGATTTTCACAATGTGAATTTTGTGCTCGTAGCCAGGCTGTCAAACCTCAGTTGCTGTTAAGTACTACCTGTTTCTGGCACCTGAGGGCAGCACTGTTCCACCTGGCAAAGACTCAAACCTCTGGAAAGTTACAAAAACTGAGCAACAGTAGTAAATCACAGATGGAATCTATTGAGATAACGATACCGTGCTGCTCCAGATCTGCTCAGGAGTTGAATGAAGTTGGGGAAAACAAAAACACATATTTCCATTTTAAAAGCTTCTCAAAGCAACAAGCAATCTTCAAATTTCCTGAACAAGATGGATTTGCTAGGGTATGGCTCAGGAATTAAACATTTAAGAAAAAAAACTGTTTGCCTAACAGGACAGGAATTAGTATGCAAAAACAGACTGGCTAGTTTTTAGGGGAGTATACTTTAGAACTTTTAGCAAGTATGTTTCCTCTTTTAATTTATGCTTAATATTCCTCTAAATTTAAGGTTCCAAGCACCAAACACACGTGCAGCTGTTTTGTGTGCAGACCATTACACCTGGCTCTCCTACAAATAGTTACATTTTCATAAACAGTGGGACCTGGCAAGGCTAGAACATAAGAAATAGGAGCAGGAGTAGGCCATGCGGCCCCTCGAGCCTGCTCCGCCATTCAATCAGATCATGGCTGATCTTCGACCTCAACTCCACTTTCTTGCCCGATCCCCACATCCCTTGATTCCTCTTGAGTCCAAAAATCTAATTGATCTCAATTTTGAATACACTCAACGACTGAGCTTCCACAGTCCCCTGGGGTAGAGAATTCCAAAGATTCACAATCCTCTGAGTGAAGAAATTTTTCCTCATCTCAGCCTTAAATGGCCGGCCCATTATCCTGAGACTATGATCCCTAGTTCGAGACTCTCCAGCCAAAGGAAATAGCCTCTCAGAATGTGCCCTGTCAAGCCCTCTAAGAATTTTATACGTTTCAACAAGATCACCTCTCGTTCTTCTAAACACCATAGAATAGAGGCCCATTCTACTCAATCTCTCACGAGAATGCACATCGGGTTGGGGCGCTATGTGGCAGCAAAGGATGTTGGTTCCATGTACATTCAATCTGGGGCTTCATATTATATGATGGTGTCCAGCATGCAACTAGGGTCTGGGACCCGACAAAAGGGAGAGAGCTGCACATGGAATTGGCTGAGTTACTGAAAATATTAGAATGGCACTGTACATTAAAAACCATTTAACAGGCAAATGTCAGAACTTGGAATCATTTAGCTAGCAGTTTTAGCATTTAATCTGTCTGATTACTCTTACCTGATCAGTGACAATCTCGTGCAGATCAGGAATGCTAAGGTCAGCTTTTACAAATGGAATTTTGTCTACTTCCTCTGGGAATGGTCGATGTTTGACGTTGTACTTGATTCCCACATCATGTTTTGGAGGAGGATGAGGCTCAGGAACAAATGCCTGTAGATGACATTATAGTCACATTACAATCGATTTTCATATGTACGTTTCCTTCCTCCCACCTGCTCCTGACAGGGTATGGTTCCACAGTGCTTTCGAGTACTTCTCCAAGTGGCCATTCTTCATGTATGAGTCAACACAGTGAATGCCACAAGGCTATTTGACCACAGGAGTTTTCACAATCAAGCCCATGACACATGCCCACAAGAGTGAACTTTCCAGCAGGTATCATTGGATAATGAGCAGGAGCAGGAACCCAGGCAGATTATTCCTTCTCTAACCTGGGGAGTGTGGGGAGAGAGGATGAGGCCAATTATGGCACCCTTATGGTTTGAGAATTGCTAACCTAACAAAGACCAGAAACTTGGTCTGCATAGCTCAGTTACACATTGCCATTACCAACTACACCACATGGGAAAGCAGGAACTGACTTTTTAAATATGCACAGCGCATTTTGAGAGTAACCATTGAATTTCTTTGCACAGAGGGTTGTTGCAGTAGGGAATGCTTTGCCACAGAGAATGGCGAAGGCATCTTTAAATGGAATATTAGATAAACATTTGAAGTAGAGAAAGATACAGGGCTATGGGGAGCAAGTGGGATTAGCTTTGGATTGCTCTAGCAAATTGCCCGCAGACATGTCAAGCTGAACGGCCTTCTTGTGGGTTGTAAACTTCTACGGTTTAATGGATGGCGTTCCCTAAAATTACAGCTACAGATGGCGAATTACACATCATTATGAGCATTACATCACCTCTGGGTCAGCATGTGAAATCACAGGTACAGGCCCAGTGTTGAGATCACCTCACCTAGAGGTTTCAATGCAACTGAATAAGAATCGCAGACTATTTCTGGCAACATTTTCTTGATGGAATGCCTCCCGTGGCACTGGGAATCGCTGTGCCATAGTGCGCATTATGCTGGCTGCTTGCACTGCTATTTGGGCGAATGCAGTGGGAAAGAACAAGAGCTGAAACATGCATGCTCCAATGCACAGGCCCTTGATATATTTTCTTCTGACTGGCAGCGATTCCACAATGGAGTTTTACAGAATCAGGGTACTCATTGACTGATTTCACTGTTTTGGCGTTCTACTTCTACCATTTTTTTAATATAAAGTCAATATAATACTTCAGTAAAAGGATGAACCGGTTATTAGAATACAAAGTTGATGGATCAGGTAATACAGTACTGGTGCTCTGAACTCAAACCTTTTGGTTTGCTCGAGACCCCCGTGGCTGGTGGTACAGTTGCATGATCCACGCGTGCCTCCCAGACATTCCCCGGATCAGGACAGTAACTGAGGGGCAAGGATCTGTTGGAAAAGAAAGCAAAACATGTCCTAGAACAATATTATAGTACAGCAAAAATTTACAATGAGTAATAGCTTCTCTTTTTAAGTGACTTGGTTCCCTTTGTCCAGCTGGATCTCCCCTCCTCACACAGCAGACAGGGGCGTCGACAACTTGCTCCCAGATTCCCATCAATGCCATTCCAAAAAGTTGGTACTGCCCCAGAGTGACATGGTCGAGATTAGGAACTCAGCATTGTTGGGGGGGGGAGGAAGAGCTATACCTGAAAAGTTACCCCTTTTCTCTCCACAGATGCTGACAGGTCTGCTGTGTATTTCCAGTCGGCTTTTGTTTTTGATTTCCAACATTTGTAGATATTTTTTCTCTATGTATGTGGAGGGAAATTACAGACACGAACCCACATTCTATCACTCTTGCAGGGCTGCAGATAGAGTGCTCTGGCTCCATAGCACAACTCCTCGTGTCCTGACATTTTAAAAGTTACTTGTTTTTTTGGGTTGGCCTGAGGCTACAAAGCAGGGAGTGGAGCAGCTGACTGGGTTGGGGCTACTTTCGGTTTGCTTTTTGCAGACACGCTCACTTCCAAGGTGTTTTTGGATAACACAGCATTGTTTCAGAAAGCCTGAGAGTTGATTACACCCTGTACATTGACCTGAAGGTGGGTGTTGACTGGCATAAACAGCTAAAGGAAGTGCAGGGCCAAGGATTTAAAAAACTCTGTCACTATTCCCAATTGATAACCCGCTTGCAGACAGCAGAGAGGCTCTGTAACCCAAACAGTTGAAAATGAACACGCTGTGTTTGGTAACAGTTTTGCAAGGCTTTAGCAAAGGTCCAAACTGCAGAAAAACACCAGACAATTGGACTAAGACCTTTGGTATCTGCCTGCATTGAGCTATATGCTGCACACAGCACATGAAACATAACATCCACTGCAGCTTTACACACAGATTCTACAATACATCCTGGTATCGGTATGAAGAAATGTTTTCAATCTCTTCCATGGCTGCTTAGCCTAATGGAGAAGAGACTTTGTTTTGTTATAGATCTTAAATCCTATTATATTGTGCAGCATCATTGCATATTTTAAAAAAAGAAATAAATGAAAAAAAGT
Source organism: Heptranchias perlo (assembly GCF_035084215.1). NCBI lineage: Eukaryota > Metazoa > Chordata > Chondrichthyes > Hexanchiformes > Hexanchidae > Heptranchias > Heptranchias perlo. The sequence goes on from NC_090343.1 coordinate 2,193,893, forward strand.
AATGTTCACTCATCAAGCCTACAATCTGTCATGGCTTTACCAAATGCTTTTAGCTCCCGAGCAAATGCTCTGCATAAACACTCCTTGATCTCCAGAGGTTAACAGGCAAATTTGAGCAACTAAGGGCAGACAGATTGAGATGATGTCAGAGTGAGCTTTACCTGAGGAACAGTAATGGAAAGAGTTTGGCCCGAGTGAGAATTTTCCACTGGCAGAGAGGTGACCTGAATCTGCAAGACTAGGCAGGCTAAGCAAGAAAAATAGGTCTAGATTTAGTTCTTTTGAAATGGCAGAATCAAGAGCTAGACTGGTGTGTACAGCCTGCACAATGTGATATCCTGAACCTGTAAAGTATTCAGAAACATGCAGAGTGTCAGGGTTGTGTTGTCCAAGCAGAGGAATGCTAAGTTCAGATGAGTTGGCTACAGTTTGCAACCTACGTGGAAAGGTGGTAAATTCAATACACAAAGGATCATGCAACAGAGAGGGGGGAGCAGGAGGAACCACAGAATTGTAGTGCACAGGAGGCCATTCAGCCCATCGTGGAACGAGCAAATGTCCCATTCCCCTTTCAAATATTTATCTCCTATGATGGGTGACATGCTCCTAGTGTCTTCCCTAGTGACTACTTCTAGAAAATAATCATAAGGATAAGCATAGTGAGAGAGGAAGTATTAAAGGAGTTTAGCATCTTTGAAAGTAGATAAATCGCCAGGCCCGGATGAAATGTATCCCAGGCTGTTAAGAGAAGCCAGGGAGGAGATAGCAGAGGCTCTGCCCATCGTTTTCCAATCCTCCCTGGCTACAGGCATGGTGCCAGAGGATTGGAGGACTGCTAATGTTGTTTAAAAAGGGAGAAAAGGATAGACCGAGTAATTACAGGCCAGTCAGTCTAACCTCGGTGGTGGGCAAATTATTGGAATCAATTCTGAGGAACACTATAAACCGTCATTTAGAAAGGCAAGGATTAATCAAGGATAGTCAACATAGAAAGATCATGTTAAGGAAAGGTCATGTCTGACTAACTTGATTGAATTTTTTGAGGAGGTAACAAGAAGGATCGATGAGGGTAACACGTTTGATGTAGTCTACATGGATTTTAGCAAGGCTTTTGACAAGGTCCCACGTGGCAGACTAGTCAAAAAAGTAAAAGCCCATGGGATCCATGGCTCAACGGCAAGAAGCAAAGAGTAACGGTTGATGGGACTTTTGTGATTGGAAGGCTGTTTCCAGTGGGATTCTGCAGGGCTCAGTACTAGGTCCATTGCTTTTTGTGGTATATATTAATGATTTAGACTTAAAAGTAGGGGGCATGATTAAGAAGTTTGCAGATGATACAAAAATTGGCCATGTGGTTGACAGTAAGGAGGAAAGCTGTAGACTGCAGGAAGATATCAATGGACTGGTCAGGTGGGCAGAAAAGTGGCAAATGGAATTCAATCCGGAGAAGTGTCAGGTAATGCAAGGGAATACACAATAAATGGGAAGATACTGAGAGATGTAGATTGTAAACAATTTTACAACACCAAGTTATAGTCCAGCAATTTTATTTTAAATTCACAAGCTTTCGGAGGCTACCTCCTTCCTCAGGTGAACGATGACCTTGGAGTGCATGGCCACAGATCCCTGAAGGTAGCAGGACAGGTAGATAAGGTGGTTAAGGTGGCTTACGGGATACTTTCCTTTATTAACCGAGGCACTGAACATAAGAATAGGGAGTTTATGCTGGAACTGTACAAAACATTAGTTAGGCCACAGCTTGAGTACTGCGTACAGTTCTGGTCACCACATTACAGGAAAGATGCAATTGCACTAGAGAGGGTACAGGGGAGATTTATGAAGATGTTGCCAGGACTGGAGAATTTTAGCTAAAAAGATTGGATAGGCTGCGGTTGTTTTCTTCGGAACAGAGGAGGCTGAGGGGTGATTTAATTTAAGTGTATAAAATTATGAGGGGTCTAGATAGAATGGACACGAAGGACCTATTCCCCTTAGCAGAGAGGTCAATAACCAGGGGGCATAGATTTCAAGTTATTGGTAGAAGGACTAGAGGGGAGCTGATGAAAATTTTTTTCACCCAGAGGGTGGTGGGGGTCTGGAACTCACTGCCTGAAAGGGTGGGAGAGGCAGAAACCCTCATCACATTTAAAAAGTACTTGGATATGCACTTGAAGTGCTGTAACCTACAAGGCTACAGACCAAGTGCTGGAAAGTGGGATTAGGCTAGGCAGCTCTTTTTTGAGCGGCACACACACGATGAGCCGAATGGCCTCCTTCTGTGCCATAAATTTTTTTATGTTTCTCTAATCATTTGGAATGTTAGCTGCTTTTAGTTCAACCCTGGTTGCATCGTTAATGGATCTTGTTTCTTCGCTAATCTTCTTGCTGTTATGCTGGGAGAATTGCTTACTGTAGCATTTGGCTGCTACAACAATGCTTATTTCTTGATTCTTCTTTGCTACTCCGATGGCCGATTTTACATTTTTTGGAGGTTCCTGCATTCTTCCCAGTGGTTTCAGTCACCTGTCCCCCTATACGCTTTGCTTTTCTTACTTATTTCACTTTGCATTGTTTTGTTAATATGTTTAGAATCACATTTGTTTAGTCCGCAGGCACTAATCCTCGTTATTTGTTTTATGTTCAGTAGTATGTTCTTAAAGGTGCTCTCTTCGTCTTCGCCTGAGATTTTCTGGAGAACTACATCTCAGTCAAATTGTTTAAATTGTCCCGTCATTCCCTTAAAATAGGCCTGTTTAAAGTTGTATGCCTGGATATTGGAGGAAATTGTGTTGTGCCTCTCTGCATCCAGAGCGATTTATACTGGGCTGGGGTATGTGGAGTAAATTCTAGGAATGTCGTCCTTAAAGTTAGTTCTATGCCTTACCAGGTGAGCGAGGTATGAGCCTTTTGAGCAACTGAACTTTATGCTTCTCAGGCAACTTTGATAATATCCAACCACAAAAGCAAAACAAAAATAAACTCACTCTGATCATTGCCCAAGGGCTGTTCCAGCATTGCTAAGATGACACTGTTGTCCAAGACAAAGTACCGGAAATGGTTCTTGCTGGTTGAGGTCAGCCTGGAGTATTTGATTAATGTCTCCTCGTTGAGAAGACTGCATGGTGAGGCGGGACCACTGGGAGAGGGAAATGCTCCAAGCAACTGCATTATACTGGGAAGAAACACAAAGTATAATAACCATTATATCTGTAGAATACATTTAGAGCATGTTTGAACAAATACAACCATTTAAAAAGCAGCATTTAAGTTTATATAAATCCATATTAATAAAGAAATGTAGCCTTAAGCAACCAGCAGATTCAGGGAAATTCAGGTCTCCTTGGTCTGACTGATTTTGTCTATTTTCATCACGTCTACCAAGACATAGAAACTAACAATAATCAGAAAGAATTTGCATTTATATACCGTCTTTCATGTCCATAGGACGTCCCAAAATGCTTCACAGCCAATAAAGAACTCCTGAAGTGCAGTCACTGGTGTAATATAAGGAAACTCGGCATCAAAGTCTCCACAGACCAGATGCGATTTAAAATTATTTTTTAAAAGTTCATTCTAGGGATGTGGATGTCGCTGGCAGTGCTGGCATTTATTGCCCATCCCACAGTTGCCCTCTGAGAGGCTTGCTGGATCACTTCTGAGGGCAGTTAAGTGTCAACCATGTTGCTGTGGGATTGGAGTCACATATAGGCCCAGACCGGGTAAAGTAACCCCTCAAATAATGAAGCAGTCCGAGCCCGCATGCAGCAAGACCTGGACAACATCCAGGCTTGGGCTCATAAGTGGCAAGTAACATTTGCGCCAGACAAGTGCCAGGCAATGACCACCTCCCCATGACATTCAACGGCATTACCATCGCCGAATACCCCACCAACATCCTGGGGGTCACCATTGACCAGAAACTTAACTGGACCAGCCACATGAAGACTGTGGCTACAAGAGCAGGTCAGAGGCTGGGTATTCCACGGCAAGTGACTCACCTCCTGACTCCCCAAAGCCTTTCCACCATCTACAAGGCACAAGTCAGGAGTGTGATGGAACACTCTCCACTTGCCTGGATGAGTGCAGCTCCAACAACACTCAAGAAGCTCAACACCATCCAGGACAAAGCAGCCTGCTTGATTGGCACCCCATCCACCACCCTAAACGTTCACTCCCTTCACCACCGGCGCACAGTGGCTGCAGTGTGTACCATCCACAGGATGCACTGCAGCAACTCGCCAAGGCTTCTTCGACAGCACCTCCCAAATCCGCGACCTCTACCACCTAGAAGGACAAGAGCAGCAGGCACATGGGAACAACACCACTTGCACGTTCCCCTCCAAGTCACACACCATCCCGACTTGGAAATATATCGCCATTCCTTCATCGTCGCTGGGTCAAAATCCTGGAACTCCCTTCCTAACAGCACTGTGGGAGAACCTTTACCACACGGACTGCAGCGGTTCAAGGCGGTGGCTCACCACCTTCTCAAGGGCAATTAGGGATGGGCAATAAATGCCGGCCTCGCCAGCGACACCCACATCACATGAACGAATTTAAAAAAAGACCAGGTAAAGATGGCAGGTTCCCTTCCCTGAAGGACATTAGTGAACCAGTTGGGTTTTTAAAACAATCATGGTCTTTTTTTTCTGGTGCAAAATTACCAGATTTATTGAATTCGATTTCACAACTGGTCCTGGGTAGGATCTCTGGGTCACTAGTTGAGCACCATAACCACTGTACGTTTGGTAAACCTCAGAGCAGTGGGATAAGCATCTGAAATTAGTAACATACACTGGGACAAATACACATTTCTGTCTGTGTCACATACAAAAAGACCATAACCAGTATTACTCCAGCACAGATTGTGTTGGCAGGTTTGCAAAGCCAGACCCACCAAGAAATTGTGCTGTGCCGTGCCTCTCTGTATCCAAAGCTATTTAAGCTGCGCTGGGGTATGTGGAGTTAATTCTAGGAATGTTGTCCTTAAAGTTAATTCTGTGCCGTACCAGGTGAGTGTAGCCTCTGCAGCATCCTTTACCCTCATTGAAGCAGGGTTCAGCTCCTTATCTCCCTTGTATCGCACCTCCTGATCACTGGTTTTAGACTTGCTTCCCGAGATGCCCAGCTCCACAATCTCTAGCACCTCAATCAGGCAGTCCTGAGAAAGCAGGAAGAAAGTCAGACTGAAAAAACACAGCAAACTTCTCAAGTTAAGGAGGTGCAGCCACTCTCCCTTTACTCGGTCTTTGAAATGGATAAAATTGAACCTATTTCTCAACCAGGGATTTTGATGCAAGTCACATCATTTTTGATAAATTTCTGAAAACAGAAGATTATCGACCCCTGGAATTCATATCACATAGCCCTAATCGCCCTGTGCCCATTGTACAGCAGGAATGAAGCTTCGTTTGTGGTTTCCTAGCAAATCTGGAAGGTCTTCTGGCTTCTGCATTCATCGCTTGTCTGTAGCTCTTAATAACAAATCCTCAATTGGAGATGATGGTGGTGTGGGAAGCAGCAGAAGCAGAGGAGAGGAGAAAGGGATGAATGCAGGAGGGCAATGGTACAAACATTCTACAAATCATTCTAACTACTGCAAAACAACACATCAAGATGGGTAAAACAAAGTTAACCAGTCATTTATGCTCGATGTCAAACATACCTTTTCGTTTAGCATATCTGGATGTTCTGTGAGCCAGACGCAGAGACACTGAAAGGCTGCCACAATCATGGAGTGTAGATCTCGGGAATGAAATGGAGCTGGTCGGCTACACTGGTGCACAATGTAACTGCACACAGAACTAACTGCACGCTTCCGGTCTGTCGAATCCACGCTCACCTTTACCTGTTTTACAGAACAAGAAATTAGCAACCATTTTTGGAGAATCAGTTAAAAGTACTGCAAGAAAGATCGTGAAAAGGGGGCTGCTGAAGCTACGGGTTGTATTAAGTATTCGCTATCTAGACATAGGGTTTTTAGAAATATAGGAAAATGCAAATAGATGTAGTGAGCCAGCCCTTTTTGACATATACATTAAACCCTTCTTCTGCTTGAACACGTTTATCCTGCTCACTTCACTGACCTTTTCCTGGATTTATTCCATAACTCTATTCCCTATTTGGTTTAAAAAAATGTTTTGCCCAGTTCCTCAGTCACTCCAAACTTCCTAATTTTTAAGCTCCCCTTCTCATTTGAACCTATTGCCATAGCGACCAATTTCCCTGATTCAACTCTGTCCTTTTCCTTCATAAATGTTGAAAATTAAACATATCTAAAACTTTACAAAATGAAGTACGTCAATCACACAACCTGCTTTCAAAATACCGGAGTGGCAGATTGCTCACAGAAAAGGCCCAAAGACTCAGGTCAACTACATCAGTCCAACGAGGAGCGAGATGTGATCATGCCGTTTTTCAAAAACCTGCCTCCTAGTACAATGCAGGAGATCCTTACACAAGGAAAGCTCTGTCATGCTCAAGACAGCAAACACAGACTGAACAGATGGACAGGAGATTGTGAAACTGGCTGACAACGAACAGTAAAAAATGGCATGGGAACAGAGTCACATTAGTGACACCCCAAAGCCAAAACTAACCCGTAGCCTGAGCCAACAGTAAACGGAGGGTGTGGAATACAGAATCTTTAAGTTTTGTTTGTCAATCAATTATTACATTTATTCAGAAGAGGTACAGAGTCCAACTTTTCAACAGGCAGTTCTCAGTTGCTGGCTTGAGGTATTACGTGCTGGTGTGAAAGTCTAAAAACCTCAAATAATTAACCACTAGAACTGTCAAGCAGCAGTCAGTTATTCACCTGTCGAAATCATTTCAAGATCAACCCTGGTTCAATGAAGAGTGTAGAAGAGCATGCCAGGAGCAGCACCAGGCGTACCGAAAAACGAGGTGCCAACCTGGTGAAGCTGCAACTCAGGACGACATGCATGCTAAACAGCGGAAGCAACATGCTATAGACAGAGCTAAGCGATTCCACAACCAACGGATCAGATCAAAGCTCTGCAGTCCTGCCACATTCAGTCGTGAATGGCAGTGGACAATTAAACAACTAACGGGAGGAGGAGGCTCTGAAAACATCCCATCCTCAATGATGGCGGAGTCCAGCACGTGAGTGCAAAAGACAAGGCTGAAGCTTTTGAAACCATCTTCAGCCAGAAGTGCCGAGAGAACGATCCATCTCGCCCTCCTCCCGATATCCCCACCATCACAGAAGCCAGTCTTCGGCCAATTCGATTCACTTCACGTGATATCAAGAAACGGCTGAGTGCACTGGATACAGCAAAGGCTATGGGCCCCGATAACATCCCGGCTGTAGCGCTGAAGACTTGTGCTCCAGAACTAGCTGCGCCTCTAGCCAAGCTGTTCCAGTACAGCTACAACACTGGCATCTACACAATGTGGAAAATTGCCCAGGTATGTCCTGTCCACAAAAAGCAGGACAAATCCAATGCGGCCAATTACCCCCCCATCAGTCTACTCTCAATCATCAGCAAAGTGATGGAAGTTGTCTTCAGCAGTGCTATCAAGCAGCACTTACTCACCAATAACCTGCTCACTGATGCTCAGTTTAGGTTCCGCCAGGACCACTCGGCTCCAGACCTCATTACAGCCTTGGTCCAAACATGAACAAAAGAGCTGAATTCCAGAGGTGAGGCGACAGTGACTGCCCTTGACATCAAGGCAGCATTTGACCGAGTGTGGCACCAAGGAGCCCTAGTAAAACTGAAGTCAATGGGAATCAGGGGGAAAGCTCTCCAGTGGCTGGAGTCATACCTAGCTCAAGGGAAGATGGTAGTGGTTGTTGGAGGCCAATCATCTCAGCCCCAGGACATTGCTGCAGGAGTTCCTCAGGGCAGTGTCCTTGCCCCAAACATCTTCAGCTGCTTCATCAATGACCTTCCCTCCATCATAAGGTCAGAAATGGGGATGTTCGCTGATGATTGCACAGTGTTCAGTTCCATTCGCAACCCCTCAAATAATGAAGCAGTGTGAGCCCGCATGCAGCAAGACCTGGACCACATCCAGGCTTGGGCTCATAAGTGGCAAGTAACATTTGTGCCAGACAATGACCATCTCCAACAAGAGAGTGTCTAACCACCTCCCCTTGACATTCAACGGCATTATCATCGCCAAATCCCCCACCATCAACATCTTGGGGGTCACCATTGACCAGAAACTTAACTGGACCAGCCATATAAATACTGTGGCTACAAGAGCAGGTCAGAGACTGGGTATGCTGCACCGAGTGACTCACCCCCTGACTCCCCAAAGCCTTTCCACCATCTACAAGGCACAAGTCAGGAGCGTGATGGAATACTCTCTACTTGCCTGGATGAGTGCAGCTCCAACAACACTGAAGAGGCTCAACACCATCCAGGACAAAGCAGCCCGCTTGATTGGCACCCCATCCACCACCCTAAACATTCACTCCCTTCACCACTGTGGCTGCAGTGTGTACCAACCACAGGATGCACTGCAGCAACTCGCCAAGGCTTCTTTGACAGCACCTCCCAAACCCACGACCTCTACCACCTAGAAGGACAAGAACAGCAGGTACATGGGAACAACACCACCTGCACGTTCCCCTCCAAGTCACACACCATCCCGACTTGGAAATATATCGCCGTTCCTTCATCATCGCTGGGTCAAAATCCTGGAACTCCCTACCTAACAGCACTGTGGGAGAACTTTCACCACACGGACTGCAGCGGTTCAAGGTGGCGGCTCACCACCACCTTCTCAAGGGCAATTAGGGATGGGCAATAAATGCCGGCCTCGCCAGCGACGCCCACATCCCATGAACGAATAAAAACTGTAGAAAGTTAGCACGCACAAGGGCTTCTAGTTCCCAGAAACCTAAAAATATCAAATTATCTGAAGGCGTTTTTACACCCAGCATGCAGTTATACTGCTCGTTGTGCATTGCTGTACGAAGCCATCCCACATCACTTCACTTCATAATCCCAGTGTGGTGTCAAATGTGGTTTCAAGAAAGTGCTCTGAGGTCCGTTAGAACCTAGCACTTTATAACCAGGAGCAGAGCTTACTTAAATGTTTTAAGAATGGGGGCACTCCTGTATACAAGCATTTTGACAGAAGTCTCCTGACCGTGAGTCTGATTTGCAGCTAGGCAAAAAAAAAAAACAAGACTTTGCAAGCTGCGGATTGGTAACCACAGCAGAATCGTTGCCTCAATGTTCCTTTTGCAATTTATTCCTTGGTCAGCTGTGTGTACTAACTGGCACAGAAATCCAAAACCGCGCTCAAGCTACCAAGAAATCCACACAAGTAGAATTTCTGTTTGCCCACTAAAGCATACACTGTAGGGACACACCCCACTTACTTCTCACCCTGGGGGCTTTCTGCCCTCTCTTCTGCTTCCCCCCAAACCCCGTATTGCCAAAGATATTGCTGGAGTTTAATCAGCTGAAACTGTGCATGTTATCAACACAGAGCATTGATAAGTTTTCCATTACTTATCCAGCCAGGACCACCCTACCTGTTAGGGCACTGCCTTGCAGGGTTACCTGGAGATAAGCTGGGAGATGCCCAGCCTCCAGTGACAAGACTACCACACCAGGTCTTATTAATGAGCCAGGCTGGCTGGTCAATCAACAATCTTCTGCAGCACTAAAAACCTGACTGGCTCGGGTATCGGATTATTGAGTCTGCCACAAACACCTAATAGGATGGACAACAGTGGACAATTTTGCCTCGGTGATCTTTCAACCGCTATTGCCCAGAGGATGTCAGCATGCATATTGTCAATGCTTGATGCCCTACAGTTAGCTAGCTGATAGACTTCCTCTTAGTGAACTGATTCATCAAGTTTTTCTATCTGCACAGCACACACTGATGGCTTTTCAGCTTCCCTGTGGCTGAGTCTGTTGGATCAGATGGAAACTCAGTACAATACCCTATTCAGGATACCTTCATGGGTTTGTTGAAGAGCTCCGGATTAGTCTATCATTGTTGAGCACAGGGAAACCCATCTGACCAAGAAAGAGCAGGAACTTTAACCAACAGAAAACGATCTTGAATATTTTTTGTGTAATTGCACTCCACTGATCTTGCTCAGCTCCCTCACAGTCCTCTTTACCTCAAATTGCTGCATCGTAATCTATCATTGCAGCAACTCTTGACTCTCTGAAGACGCTTCAAGTAAAGATCCTCTGCTTTTACCAAACAGCTCTCCTTCCCTTTCCAGTTATCTTATCAGCAGCCTGTTTAATGCACGAATGGCCAGCAGGCTCCAAATTTGTGACTTCATGTTGTATTTTCATGAGGAATAGTTCACACAATTAGACATATTATAATATACAATGTAAGAAATGTTAACTGTTACGGTACCTTCGCCAACCCAGAGAGTAATTCAAGTGCTGCCAATGAGATGCTCATGTCCTGTCTCCACTGGGAGTTCAGTCTCTGCGTTACCAAATGGATACTGCGAATCAGGAGTCCCGATGCTGTATCTGTATGAAGAGCTATGATATAACCCCAATACCACACACCACGGGGAGGGAAAACAACTGGGCATTAGTAACTACAAGCAAAGCAATCAAAACAAGCACCGCTCACAGCCCATGCAGCAAAGAACAGCATTCAAAAAGGAAACCAGCTCCCGTCCCAGTAGCAATTAGGCTGTGTCGATGTGGTGGTCATTAATGGCAGCATTAGAATCAAAGGACCTGAGTCTTCATATCAACAATGTGGGACAAGGTACTCTACTTCAACTGACCTGTTTTAGATCAAATAGCACTGGTGGAATGATGAAGGCAACTTGACAGGGCTGTTTCAGTTAAACATTGAATGGCGGAAATTTTGCCAAAAAACTGAGTTATGCTTTTCAATCCAGTGCTCAAAAGTTCAAAACGCTGAAACAGCACCTAATCTGTGATTGCCAAAATCAGAATGGTCCCTCCCCCTTTCATCTGAACCATGCCACTGAATGATGTAATGGATTGAATAATGTAGGAATGAGCTCACATCAGTGGAACAGTGCAATGATTCAAGGGGAGCAATGTAAACTTAACAAAATTGAAAGAATATAGATCCAGCATTTCAAACCTTTGAGCAGTATAATTTTAATAAGGGAATATCCACCAAGTTGCAGGATTGGGAGGAGGTTGGGGGGGGGGGGGGGGGGGGGAGCAGGATAGAATCCTACTTGATCCGAATCATAGGAACAGGAGGAGGCCATTCAGCCCTTGGAGCCTGTTCCGCCATTCAATGAGATTCATGGCTGATCTGTATTTTAACTCCATATCTCTTAATACCCTTGGCTAGCAAAAATCTATCGATCTCAGTATTTAAAATTACTAATTGAGCTAGCATCTACTGCTTTTTGTGGGACAGTGTTCCACATTTCTACCACCCTTTTTGAGAAGAAGTGTTTCCTAACTTCTCTCCTCAATGGCCTGGCTCTGATATTAAGGTTATGTTCCCTTGTCCTAAACTCCCCCACCAACAGAAAAAAGTTTCTCTCTATCTATCCTATCAATTCATTTCAAAATCCTAAAAACCTCAATCAAATCACCCCATAACCTTCCATATTCCAGAGAATGCAAGCCTAGTTTATGTAATCTCGCCTCACAATTTCTCAATCACTCCTCTATTCATCATCCAATGGGATCTTGGCTCCGAGAACCAAAGTGAGAGTTCTGTGCAGGAGCAGGAGGAGGCCATTCAGCCCCATGAACCGGTTCTACCATTCAATTCGATCATGGCTGATCTGTATTTTAACTTCATTTACCTGCCTTTGATTCTATCAGAAATAACTTCCAAAATGCTAGTGGACTATTACTCTCTATAATAATGTGACCAGTTACACTAAAAATAATGCAATGCCTAGAAAGGCGTCTTGCAGCGGTTCTCAACAACTAACCCCCTTAGATTTCTCCAGAAGGCGTTTACTTATCTGCCTCCTTCTTTGGAGTACAGTTCCACAGGTGCCACCTGCACAAGTGGCCAACATTCATGACTAAGTTTTGATGATGAATGTCAGAAGGATATCTGACTGTGGAAGTAGATATTAAAACTGTAAAGGGAAGATGGTCGGGCTGTTACTGGAAGGAGGAAGTGAAATGGGTCGAAGATGTCACCTTTATCAGAGTCTAATTACCAGTCTCACTCCTCTATTGCACTGCACCAATGTGACCATTCTAAAATTTGGTCTTCATGACTACCAAATTATTATGCTCTTTCCATCGGACAGCTCCAGGGAAACATGTGCTTGAGATACATGAAAGGAAACACTGCTGGTAAAGGGGCTTAAATAAGCAAAGGACAGGGGATTACCTGTAAATTCCCCAATCAGAATACTAGTGGCCAAATCAGAAGGCATTCGGCGCTGCTTCCCAGTAATAATGGCTGATTAGAAGCAAAAAAAATCCTAAATTACAGGTGTTATATACAGTACAACATTGTACTGTATATTGTTTATATGTAGACTCACATGTACAAGCAAAAGAACTATCAAGGCACTGTTCAGTAACAATACAGCAAATGATAAAGTGGTGTCTTTATGTACTTTTGAGAGATGTGACTATTAAAGCTTGGCAGGTGTTTCACTACAGTTTTAAAGATTAAGATAGTACGTTTTGAAAATAATTTTAGAATTAAAGCAGCATATCAGTTTTTAAAACTTTATTTTACAGGATGTTGTGGGAAAGCTTCCTCCTTTGATTCTGAATGTTTGTTGGCTGGGAAGTACCATTCAAAAGAGTCCAATGAAAAATATACTAGTCAGTGACAAAAGGAGGAGCAAGGGAGATTTGAAGAGTTTGAATAAACAAATCCATTGAATGGCTGCTGATCCATAATGCTACCTCAGTTCTACCAGGATTGTTGCACATCCCATAGTAGGAGAATGGAGCATTGCCTGTCTGACTGAAGTACGTGACTGTAGGGCCTGGTGCTGCACCATGTGCCCCATATGGGGAATGGGTTGTTGTTATTCAATCACGACTCAAGGTTTGACTTTATTTCATACCAATGGGATTACTTTAATTTTGTAGGTGGGGTAGGGGGGGGTGAGGCAGGTTTGCGAATCTGTTGTGGGAAACACTCCCAAACCAGCGGATGACGTATTTGATTTTTCAATACATGTTGTAAGCATCGCTGGTCGTATTTATGTGAAGAGTTTGGGCAGGGAAGGCAATCTATTCAAACACAGCACGTACAGAGGATGTGTGGTCTCAGCAGCAATTTACTCCTGTGTACAGCTGCATCCAACAGTGGAAGGTGCAACTCCAGGGAAATTCTGATCTGATCAAAGTTTGTTTTTTTTGGAAATTTCTACTTGATTGAAAGGGAAAATGAGAGCACTACATAAACATTCCCGTTCTTTTCTCCCCCTTAGACCTAGATTCCTGAAAGCAGAACTCAGGGTAAACTATGGACGCATAGTGACACTACTGACACGCCCGAGTAATCACTCTTCACTCCAACTTGGAACGTCAGTGATGGGGGCTGATGACTGAGCGTAACCTCAGCTATACCTGATATACGCGCGCGCACACACGCGCACACACACACACACACACACACAGAGCTAGACCCGTTATAAGCACACGCACACAAACACACACTTCCAGCTAGAGCTGGTATAAGCACACACATACACACACACTTCCAGCTAGAGCTGGTATAAGCACACACATACACACACACTTCCAGCTAGAGCTGGTATAAGCACACACATACACACACTTCTGGCTAGAGCTGGTATAAGCACACACATACACACACTTCTGGCTAGAGCTGGTATAAGCACACACATACACACACACTTCCAGCTAGAGCTGGTATAAGCACACACATACACACACTTCTGGCTAGGGCTGATGGATACTAATCAGGAGCAGAAGCCCGAGTGGATGTTTCCTCCCCTTGCCCAGAGAAAATAAGGCCAATTGCAGTGTCTTTCTAACCCATTCCAAAAGCCACCCAAGCTGACTTCAGCTAACTTCCCATTGAGTCGTGGCAGGGGATAGGGAGAGAGAAATAACATTCACACTCCAAATCAAATTGCTTTGGTTGATAAAAGTCAATGGTATCTGTATTGAAACACCTTAAGTCACACAGTTCTACGTGAACAGCCTTTCAGTTCTGCAGAAAGCAGCATTAGCCAATTAACAGTGAGGTGAGCCCCAGAACCAATCTTAAATTCAATTAACTGATCATGCATTTAGCACCATACCATTTCATCAAAAAATGTTTTCTAAAGAGTCAGCAACAACATTCTTTTGGGTCCACTGCTTCTTGTAGCGCAGCAAGGATGGTACAAGACCCATGGAATACATTACGAAGAGATGGTGTGCCGAGCCAGTATTCCATTTGTTGTCCAAGATGTCAAAACAGTGATTAAACTTTCCTCTCCTTTCCAACAAAAAAAAGGGAACCGTAGTTCCTTTTGTTGAGGTTTTATTTAACTTGGGCACAAGAACAGTGTTCGAAGTCCACTGTCCCAACCAGGCCTTGGACTGAGAAATATCCGTATCTGGGGCAAGGGGGAAGCCGGCTCTAGGATAAATCAAATTTAGGTACAAAAGGCAAAAAGAAAATAATTTGAACACAGCAGATGTAGGACTGAGTGGTGGAGACTTTTTACATTTGGTGTAGTACAAAATAATAAAAGGGATACTGACTCATTGTATGCCAATCAGATGCAAAGAATGTGAAATATGTACTGTACCTTCTACCCTTTAATACCTGAAATTTAATTTGCATGGTGATAAATACTATTTATGCAAGAATTTAAATTGATGATGAATAGTTTTCATGACACAAAAATACCTGTACCACCTATTGGGAAGGGAGACATACAAAAAACAAAGAACAAAATTAACTTAACATGCAACACTTTTTACAAACATGGTACAGTAGGCATCTTAAAACTTGTCATGGCAAACATTCAACAGAGGGATCTGCATTCGCAAGAGGTCTACAGGTCAGGCTCGCACAATCAGACACACACTTTTTTTTAGTACAATTGAAGCAAAACACTTTATAAACCAAAAAAGCCGAAGTGCGGGGTGGGCAGGGGAATAAACCTGGTATGGGTCCCCCTTGAGAACAATCATTATACAGTTTCCAATATTTGTATTTAGTGTGAAGTCAAAACACGTCTTAAATTTCAACAGAGCATTTTACACTCAATATTTTTCAAAGCAGGGTTGTAATGGAATAAGGCCCCAAAAATCAACAAGGAGGGGGGTAGTTTCTGAAATTCGTCTGTCTCAGACATCTGCCACTACCCCCAAAGTTTCTGGCTCAGTGGAGATCTGCTAATGGTGGACACCCGTGTTAAGAAGTTACAAATTGGGCTCGGGGGTGGAGTGGGGATTAATTTATTACAGGACATTCCAAGTGGTCTTTGGAGGGTGGGGGTTGGTCCAGGCCATGATCCCGGCCTGGATGCCCAGGTGGGTTGCACTTCTGCCATTTGGCAGTCTGATCTCACCGGAAAGTGCGTAGGCTCCGCCTCATACAAGATCAAGTGGGAATTCCCGTGCAAGGTTGAGACGCGGATATGACAGTTCCCAGCCTACATTCCGGCCCTTCCAGTGGGCAGGCAGGAGTCTGCCGGAAAGGCGACAGATTTTCAATCCCTACTAATTTTTGAAGACTTTCAACATAGCTGGAAAGCTGGTCTTCATCAATGGAGATTTCTCCAAAACAGCAATTTTCTTGATCAAAATCACAAGCATAATTTAATAATTTTACAACATCGTTTCTTTATCTCCCTCCTCCCAAGTTTGTTGAAATTTGTAGGATGTGCAGAAAATGAATAGCTCATGTTCTCTTTCAGGAGTCCATACCACATTTTATGTTACTTGGTGTCTTATTTCAGGGCACTAAACCTTTAGTTTCAACAGAGTGCTTCCTGAATTCATTCACAATCCATTTGTTTATTTAACTTTTTTAAAAAATCATATACATTCAAATTTTTAATCAGCAAAATTGTATTTTTGAGACGGGGAAGGGGTTGGGACAATATAAACAATTCAGCTTCACACGCAGAACAAGAAACAAAGAAAAGAAACAGCATAGATATGTACATTTGGAAAAAAAATTAGGTGGGTAATGCTGCAATGAAATGGGAGTCTAGGTGGAGATATTTAATACAATGAAGGCCGATACTGTTATTTTTGCTTTAAAACAAATCAAAATTGGGAGAAATGATTTTGGTACAACAGTAAAATGGCTCAGACCTATAAGTAGTGGAGTGCTTGGTTGTGTAGGGGCAACCAAGGGAACAGCTGCTATTGCTGACTTGTCCTGTTACAAGTGCCCATCACATTTCCTCATGAGAAGTCATTCAGGGCAAACTTGGATGACGTCAACATTGCATTGCATTTTTGTTGTTGAGGAGGATAGAAAAATCAATCTGCACAAAATTGTTCAACATATTCTTTTGCTTTATGCTAAAATTATTTCTTCTCTACGGGACAGTTCTGTAGGTCAATTTATGCCGGGCTTTGAAAGAGAGCAGTGTTGCCAATCTGGAGGATTCCAATTTTTTTTTTTTGCTTTGCTGCACAATGAATTGGATCATGGCAGAAAACCTATCAGAATTCACTAGCTTGGACCTATTTAGGAGCACAGGAACAGGAGGAGGCCATTCAGCCCCTCGAGCCTGTTGCACCATTCAATTAGATCATGGCTGATCTGTGTCTTAGCTCCAACCACCCATCTTGGGTCCATAACCCTTAATACCCTTGCCCAAAAAAATCTATCAATCTCGGTTTTGAAATTTTCAATTGACCCGCAGCCTCAGCAGCTTTTTGTGCAGAGTTCCAGATTTCCACTCCCCTTTGTGTGAAGAAATGCTTCCTGACATCACCCTTGAACGGCTGAGCTCTAATTTTAAGGTTATGTCCCCCTTGTTCTTGGCTCCCCCACCAGAGGAAATAGTTTCTCTCTAGCTACCCTATCAACTCCTTTATTCATCGTAAACACCTCAATTAGTTGAAGCTCATAGATAAGTATTCTAAATTCCTGTGCAAAGTAAAAGCCTCAAATCATGATTGTAGAAATTTTACCACTCTCCTCCCCGTTTGACTGAATACTGGAAAGTTCCACAGTCTTCATGATTCAGCAATATATTACTTAGAAAGGAACATGGGTTTAATTCATAAAGAATTTACCTACTAAACCAGATCATCCCAGATTTAAACTACCTGTCATTTTAGACTAAAGTTACCACGTCACCAAGACAACAACTTTCCACCTCTATCCCGTCACTGAAACTCTTCTCTGCGCTTCTGGTCACCTCCAGACTCGATTACGCCAATGTTATGGAACATAGAAACAGGAGTAGGCCATTCAGCCCCTCGTGCCTGCTCCGCCATTTGGTAAGATCATGGCTGATCTGTGATCTAACTCCATATACCTGCCTTTGGCCCATATCCCTTAATACATTTGGTTGCCAAAAAGCTATCTATCGCAGATATAAATTTAGTAATTGAGCTAGTATCAATTGCCGTTTGCGGAAGAGAATTCCAAACTTCTACCACCCTTTGTGCGTAGAAATGTTTTCTAATCTCACTCCTGAGAGGTCTGGCTCCAATTTTTATACTGTGCCCCCTACTCCTACAATCCCCAACCAGCGGAAATAGTTTCTCTCTATCCACCCTATCTGTTCCCCTTAATATCTTATAAACTTCGATCAGATCACCCCTTAACCTTCTAAACTCCAGAGAATACAATCCCAATTTGTGTAATCTCTCCTCGTAACTTAACCCTTGAAGTCCAGGTATCATTCTAGTAAACCTACGTTGCACTCCCTCCAAGGCCAATATGTCCTTCCGAAGGTGCGGTGCCCAGAACTGCTCACAGTACTCCAGGTGCGGTCTAACCAATGTTCTGCTTGCTGGCCTAGCATCTACTCTCCATAAATTCCAACTTGTCCAAATGCAGCTGCATCCTGTCCTACACTAAGTCCCACTCACCCATCACCCCTGTCCTCGCTGATCTACACTAGCTCCACGTTCCCTGGTGCTTGCCATTTAAAATCACTGTACTTGCCTCTATGGCCTTGCTTTGTCCCTAACATTGCAGCCTCCTCCAGCAATACATCCCCTCCCGCATCCTTCGATCCCCTGACTGGCCTCCAGTGCATTTCCGCTCTCCCATGGCCCCATCACTGCTTTTAGTTGCCTCGGCCCTAATCTCCAACTCTGTCCCTAAACTTCTCTGTCCTTTAAAAACCTTTTCAAAACCCATCTTTCCAACCTTGCTGTCCCTTAATCGCTCTCCTATGGCTCCGTTCCTTTTGTTATATCTTTGTAAAGTATCCTGGGGTATTTTGTACATTAAAGTTGCTATAGTACATAGAATTTACAGCACAGAAACAGGCCATTTGGCCCAACTGGTCCATGCCGGTGTTTGTGCCCCACACGAGCCTCCTCCCATATTACTTTATTTAGCCCTATCAGCATAACCTTCTATTCCTTTCTTCCTCATGTTCTTATCTAACTTCCTCTTTTAACCTCAACCACTCTTTGTGGCAGCAAGTTCCACATCCTAACCACTCTCTGGGTAAAGAAGTTTCTCCTGAAGTCCTTATTAAATTTATGACCCCTAGTTTTGACTAGGGCAAAGCTAATGGCTGGATAAGCAAAATCACTGCTTTGGCCATCCACTCAAGGGCAAATGAGGGTACAAAGACCCAAAAAGTTGAGGGGCTAGTATTTGATCCTTCTCATGGCCAGGTTTGGATCTTCGAGGTACTAGATTTTCAAATCTTCCAGCATCTGTTGGGATAAACTGAGTTAGTTATTGGTCTGTCTGCTTGATACTAGGAATGATTCAACCCTGGTGGATAGAAAAACTGATTTAGGCCCTCTCTTTTTCCCATTACATGTCTCCTGTCGAGATAACCAAGAAAACAATTGGCCGGGTACTTCTGGCCTACTTACTGGAGGAGGATGCATTGAAGATTCTGACAGTTTGGCAGAAAATAAGGAAATGCCGGTGAAGACAAATACCCAAAGGGATGATGAGCCTGGAGATGTTACAGAACTTTGTGCAAAGTTGATTTTTAAAAAAATATATATTTATATAAATATATATATATTTTACCCGGAACAAACATTACACAACAAAATGGACACATCTCCTTTAAACCACGCCCCCCCCAATAAAGTCACTCGACCGTAGCTTTTTACATACTGATACATTTCACCCAACGATCCCTGTATTTCCGCTTTACAGGGTTTGCTGCAAATTTAAAGCGAAAAAGTTTTCAAAGTTATGAGCTCCAATTTCTAAAAAATTTGCTCTCTGAGACAATGAACACACTACATTGATATCAATACTACGTTCATGTAAGTAATTCAGCTTGTGGCATTCTTTAAATTAACGTATATAGACTACAACTTCTGTGCATCAGATTCTCAGAACTTCAACAGCACATGGGCACTCTGGAACATTAATCACTGTTGAATCCATATATACGCAATCCTGAATTAAGTAAATTTGTAGCAATTTGCCAACAGAGCTGGAAAAACCAGAGTCCCATCTCCACTCGTCACTGCATAATAGCTCAAAACCCACAAAGCCCAAACTCCAACACTGCAACAAAATGCAGTAACCTTTCTAGCTGGTTAGTAAATCAGCATGACATTGACATGCATGCAGAAGCTCATATATAACGATTAGCAAATCAGCTTCGTGCAAGAAATTCTGTGCATTATCCCTCGGGAACCACGAGGATAGCTTAAACCCTGCTGTGTAATAGATTGCAGCATACTAAATATGTGTGACCCCTCCCCCCCCCCCCCCCCCCCCAGCAGCAGGAACAGAGGCAAGACGACAGGGCTTTCAAACGCCGTACAATAGATCACAATGGCCACTCAGTCCAATTTTTCATTTTATTATTGTTCTGTTTTATGCGTGTCTGATTATTTGCAACTTTTCTGCCCGTGAACTTATTGCATACGAGAGGATTCAGTTGTATATTTGCTTCTACATGCATTTCAATATCATGCTGAATATTCATGATACTCTGTTAGGAATGGCTTATTGCCTAAAGTTAGTCCTACAAACAACGCAGCTGCCTCTATAATACTGAAACAAAGAACAGTTAAATGTTTCAAAGCCAAACTATCCTCTCAGATGATCAGATTCAAAGATTATTGCATTTTTAAAATTTAAACTATTGGTTTCATATAAATAAGTTAACCAATTTGCAAATTCCAGAAAAGCAAAACGAAATGTGATCTACAAATCACAGCAATATTGGCAGAGGAGTTAGTGGAGATCCTAAATGGCGCAACAACCTAGGGGATATTTCCAAACAATGCCAACAGAGGCCGTGCAATCCCCACACCCGACAAGTGGACTTCTGGATACCTGTGTAAACCAATCAAATGATGTCAGCCTTCATATCAGTTTGTTCACAAGCAACCCTTCTGCGAAAGGGAAGACTGGAGCTAAAACAGGACATACTGGGCTCAGAATGTTACTGGAGCACCTACACTGCTCTTAGTCCTCCACAATCCTTACTTTAAATCCCTCGAGTGTAGTTTATAGAAAATACTGTAAATGGTACATAAGGGTGCTGACATTTCTCCTTCATACTGAATTTGAATTCTGTGCTAGAAAAACATTGCATTAATAAAGCAGATTTCATGTTCTCAGGATGTCCAAAACATTTCACAGCCAACACATTACTTTTGAAATGTAGCCACTGTTGTAATGTAGGCAACGGAGCAGCTAATTTGCACACAGCAAGGGCCCACAAACAGCATAAATAACCAGATAATCTGTTTTAGTGTTGTTGGTTGAGGGATAAATGTTGGCCAGGACACAGGGAGAACTCTCCTTGATCTTCTTTGAATAGTGCCATGGGATCTTTTACATTCACCTGAGAGGGCAGTTGGGACCTCAGTTTAACGTCTCATCTAAAAGATGGCACCTCCAGCAGTGCAACACTTCCTCAGTACTGCACTGAAATACCAGTCTAGATTATGTGCTCAAGCCTCTGGAGTTGGGCTTGAACCCACGACCTGTCAGAGGCAAGAGTGCTACCCACAGAGCCAAGGATGATACTTATGATTTTACCCAGCACAGACCAGACCAATCAATTACTTAGTTTTCCTCCCAGCTACAATTTCTTTGTCCCCTTAATGTGAGAGAAGAAAAATAGGAGGCAGCCCATACAGAGCAAAGACTTCTCCATGACTAAAACTCAGCTTTATGATCAATGGAAGCAATAGTTTAGGGGACTTTCATCTGGCATTGCTATCAAGAATGGGCAAAGCTTAACCCAACCGTCAACCTGGTCTCAATTCACAGGACACAGCTGAAATGAAAGCTCTCAATGGAAGCGTCAAGGCTGCATGGTCTAGAATTCGGATCTCTCTGTGGCTGCTATGAACATATCATTTGGTGTCTTCCTACGGATTGGGACAGTCCTGTTAATTCTCTAGGCTTTTATCATCAACGGTTGAATGATCCAACCATCCAACTGTTAGCCCATTGACTGATGGAACTTC
Source organism: Heptranchias perlo (assembly GCF_035084215.1). NCBI lineage: Eukaryota > Metazoa > Chordata > Chondrichthyes > Hexanchiformes > Hexanchidae > Heptranchias > Heptranchias perlo. The sequence continues at coordinate 2,215,414 of NC_090343.1, forward strand.
ACCGAGCAAGGGCTAGAATTTTTTTTAAACTCAATTATTGTTTAGAGGGTTTTCTCCGACAAAGAGTCATAGAATCACCTGGACACTACTGTTTGGTGAATAGTTGGGTGTCAATACTTGTATGAGAATGAGAATATGGTCTTAAACTTCATTACATAGCCAATTGTTTTTTTTAAAAAAAGGATATATTTCTTCAAAATGAAGAGTGCAACTAGACTACATTGAGAAAATGTTTTTATGGCATGTTTGTCTCACCATAATCCCGCAGAAGGGCCTGTGCAGGTCTCTCGCTATCTGGTGTTGTGGCCTCAGAGCTGCCAGTGCTGGTCATACTGATGCCACTGCTGTTTCGACTGTGACTCTTGAGCGACACGTGAGTGCTATCACCAACACTCTGTAAAAGGATAGCACATAACTCAAGGGGCGCACACAGCTCTGGTCAAAGGGTTATGGACTGAAAAGCAGGCAGTGACCAAACAAGATGGACTGTATTTTCAATATTTTGTACTCAATAGCTGGGCATTTATATAAATCATCTGTCATCCACAATAGCTGGGCATTTATATAAATCATCTGTCATCCACAATAGCTTCTCTCAAAGGTTTAAAATCCACAACTGCTGCTCTCCAACTTACCAACTCAGTTTGAGAACCAATTGCTTCCAAAAGAGCAGAATCTTGAACAATATTTAACATGGCACCTGAAAGGAAAACAACCCTTTGGTAGACAAATACTGATACAGAATAGTAAATCCAAATAAATACACAACCAATTATTTCACCAAATGCCCAACTTGGATCAGAATTGCCCATTAATGAGGAACGTATATCTACCGGAATATTACATTAGGATTTCTTCAAGAAAGATTGGCTTGATGAGATAAGATGCAAAATGGTTCAGTATTGTGAATCCTGGCAGTCAGAATGATCAGAGCAGCAATACAGTCCCACACCAACTGGTGTATATTAAAAGACACAAAAAAAACTATTCATTTGTACGTTAATGAACACTTTTCTGGGCTCATTAACATACTCACAGCTACAGAGGTTGGCTGATCTATTTCAGAAACACAAACTTTCTAGCAGATTTATACTGGAGGGAAAGTTTTACTGGAGTTTTAAACCTTTTAACGCTAAGCAATCAGGAGCTTTTAACAACTGTAACAATAGGATTTAAACAAATAAAACAGATATTGAGCTTATGATACAGTACAGTTTGGGAGCTTGGTACAAAGCAAGGGACTATGGGCCAAATCCAGCCCCAGAGCCTCTTTACCTGGTGCACACAGAATGCGTCTAAGAACTTTGGAAACCTGTTCAACCCCAGATCTTTATACTCCGAGCCTGAAAGACTGCAAAAAGCTGTTTCCTGACTTTTGGATTTAGGCTTTCCTCTTTTTTCTATGTCTGTCTGTGCACGCACTGTCTAGCAGGGGTCAGTGAATAATCAGGAGTGGAACCCTGGCTGACTGTTCCCTCAATAGTCTAGGGCCACTGGGGATAATTGCAGTGTCATCCTGGCTGTCATCAGCTAACTCAGCATTGACGAGGCATCAAACCTCGGCTCTTGCCGGTCTTTATGACTCAGTATCACGTGGTACATTTCCAAAAGGCTCCTCTTTGCTTTAATAGAAAAAAATGACATAAAAACACGGGCATTAGTTTTCATGCAATACCTAAACTAAGCATATTCCCTAAATGGCTCAAATGTAGCACAATACTTTTTTTTAAAAAAGAAAGGTATAAAAAAGTTAATTAAAATTTCACACTATTCTATCTGGTCCTATTCACTGTACTGATGCGTTGGCTTGGTAACTGATTAATTGGAACAGGTAAGTTCCCTACCAACCTAGAATCATCTGTGTGTTGTTGGGATCGGTTTCAGTCTGTAGGGCACCAATTAACACATTGACGAGCCTCAATTTCAGGGAGAGAAAGGTAACTGATTTGTCGTGTGACAAAGAGTCCTCATTGCTGAACTTTCCTTCCAAAAGCACCTAAAAAGATAAAAAGGTAAACTTGTTGACGTGGCTAACAATCGTATTTGCTTTTTTAAAAAAAACGATTTTTTTCCCCCCAGAATTTCAATTTCTGCCTTTTTTCACTGGCTGCCCCTCGGGTACCTTATCGGAGTGCCCATTTGTCATATGCAGGAACAGAGAGCACTAGCAAGCTTTTGCTCTGTTGAAGGACGCCACAGCCAAGCCTGATCCTGCCCTCACCAGATGTGCACTTTTTAGCAGGGGTTGCTGGATATCAATCAGGAGCGGAAATCCTGGCTGATCTGTCCATTTCCTAACCAGGAGCAAATGTAGCTTCCAATCGTTGTCTGGCTGAGATCAGCTAATGCAGCAGAGGCTGGGGATTGAACCTGGAACCTTCCTGATCTGTACAACTCAGAACCACACAGGCAATGCCTTAACCACTGAGCCATTAGAACGCTATTACAGATAATCCTGCTAATTTTTAATAACTTCCTGTCTATAATATATAGACAAAAATGTCCCAAAATTGCAGGCAACATTATTCTACGACAAAAATCAAAGCCTGTCAAATCAAACTTAGATTCTACCCACTGAACGGTAACTATGTCCCTTTTGGCATTTCATTTTCTTCATTGCTCTAATATTAGATACAGCCTTCAAAAGATTTAAGCGGTCAATAATGATAAATAGTACCTCTGCTTTAACTGTCCCAAAGTGATGGGGGAGAGGCAGCATTGACAGCAGAATGTGGATTGATGCTCTCCTAAGTTCAGTGGGATTCACATATGCTTTGAATTTTGACAATTCTCTGCAAGAGGGAGAGGAAAAAAAAATTCACACTTTATGATCAGTTGTTCAGATCCCTTATTTTTTCAAAACCTAGTGTTGGCAATGCAAAAACTAGAGAGAAAAAAAGCTCGGTCTAGATTTTGTTACAGCACTATCTACTTTGACTCCCTCTCTGATACCTTTTAATTACATGTGCATGTGAATACAGAACACCACAATCTGTGAGGCAGTAACAGAGGGACTGAATATAAATCTGCATTTATACAGCAACCCTCACATAGAAGAATGTCTCAGAGCAATTTACAAGTGGGAGAGGAGGACAACGGGCAGACATTGGAGAGGACGGGGAAAATGTGGAAATAAGTTTTGAAGGAATCGAGGCAACAAAGCAAATCATGTTTTAATTTCGAAGAGTGGGGAAGGGGGAAATGGTGGTTCAAAGATTAGGCAGTGCTGGTGGAGTGGAGGATGAGCAGTAAGCATGTTTCTGCTCAAACCCAGATACGTTATTACCTTGTAATGTGCTACAGGGTGCATGCTATTCTTTATAATGAACAAAAACGATTATTTACCATTTCTAGGAAAGGGAGCGGGAGGGAGAGAGGGAGGGAGGGAGGGAGAAGGGAGATAGAAGGGAGATAGAAGGGGGAGGGGGAATGGCAATTGGAGCAGGACATGACAGAGGCTGGCAAATAGGAAGGGGAATGGAAGTGGTGCCGGCGAGCTTTGGTCACACCCCAAGTGCCATGATTTCGTCACACAAGTAGTGCATAGCAGCGCTTTTAAATTGAGCATATACTTACCATTACTTACCTTTCACTAGATGGCGCTGATCCACCTTTCCCTCCATCTCCCAGCTCCATCCATTGCTAGTCATAGAATTATAAAAGCTTACAGCACAGAAGGCAGCCATTCAGCCCATCGTGCCTGTGCCGGATCTTTGAAAGAGCTATCCAATTAATCCCACTCCCCTGCTCTTTCCCCACAGCTCTGCAAATTGCTCCTTTTCAAGTATACATCGAATTCCATTTTGAAAGTTACTACTGAACCTGCTTCCACCACCCTTTCAGGCAGTGCATTCCAGGTCATAACAATTTGCTGTGTAAAAAAATTCTCCTCGTCTCCCCTCTGGTTCTTTTGCCAATTATCTTAAATCTGTGTCCTCTGGTTACCGACCCTCCTGCCAATGGAAACAGTTTCTCCCTATCAAAACCCCTCATAATTTTGAACACCTCTATTAAATCTGCCTCTTAACCATCTCTACTCTAAGGAGAACAATCCCAGCTTCTCTACTCTCTCCACGTAACCAAAGTCCTGCATCCCTGGTACCATTTTAGTAAATCTCCTTGCCAAGGCCTTGGCATCCTTCCTAAAGTGTGGTGCCCAAAATTGGACACAACACTCCAGCTGAGGCCTAAACTGATTTTGAAGATTTAGCATAACTTCCTTGCTTTTGTACTCATTGCCTCTATTTATAAAGCCAAGGATCCCGTATGCTTTTTTAAAAAAAAAACACCTTTATCAACTTGTCCTGTCATCTTCGCAGATTTGTATTCTCAACCCCCAAGTCTCTCTGTTCCTGCACCAAGGTTAAAATTGTACCATTTAGTTTATATTGCCTTTCCTCATTCTTCCTTCCAAAATGCATCACTTCACACGTCTCTGGATTAAATTTTATCGACCATGCATCTGCACATTTTATTAGTCTGTCTATGCCCTCCTGAAGTCTGCTACTATCTTCCTTACTGTTTACTACATTTCCGAGTTTAGTGTTATCTGCAAACTTTGAAATTATGCCTTTCATACCCAAGTCCAGGTCATTAATATATATCAGAGTGTTCCTGCCAGTAACTGTAAAGGTGTTTTCTAATGTTTTAAATCTTTAACAAATTAGAATCCAACTTTGAATTGACATCTCAATTAATTAAATTAAAATTGGTCTTCGTCAAGCAATTTAAAACAATGTGCAAACTTTTGAAAATGGGCGAATCCAAAATAAAATAAAATTGAGCTGCAGGGGGAACGTGCCAGTGAATTGAACAAACTGCAGTTGAATAAATGCAATCAGGATTTTTTCAATACGATGATGGGATGTGGGCATCGCTGGCAAGGCCGGCATTTATTGTACATCCCTAGTTGCCCTTGAGAAGGTGGTGGTGAGCCTTCTACTTGAACTGCTGCAGTCCATGTGGGGAAGGTTCTCCCACAGTACTGTTAGGTAAGGAGTTCTAGGATTTTGACCCAGCGACGATGATGGAATAGCCGATATTTGTCCATCAAGATGTATGCGACCTGGAGGGGAACTTGGAGGTGATGGTGTTTCTATGCACCTGCTGCCCTGGTCATTCTAGGCGGTGGAGGTCGCAGGTTTGGGAGGTACTGTTGAAGAACCCTTGGTGAGTTGCTGCAGTGTGTGCTGTAGATGGTACACACTGCAGGCATGGTAAGACAGTGGTGGAACGGGTGGATATTTGGACCAGTGGGTGAGGTGTCGATCAAGTGGACTGCTTTGTCCTGGATGGTGTCGAGCTTTGAGAGTGTTGCAGCTGCAACCATCCAGGCCAGTGGAGAGTATTCCATCACACTTGTGACTTGTGGCTTGTAGGTGGTGGAGGGGCTTTGGGGAGACAGGTGGTGAGTCACTCGCCGCAGAGTGCTCAGCCTCTGACCTTCTGTAGGAGCTGCGGCATTTATGTGGCAGGTCCAGTTAAGTTTCTGGTCAATGGTAACCCCCAGGATATTGATGGAGGGAGATTCGGCAATGGAATTGTGAATGGAGCTGAACACTGTAATCATCAGCGAACAGCCACACTTCTGACCTTACAACGGAGGGAAGGTCATTGATGCAGCAGCTGAAGATAGTTGGGTCTAGGACGCTGCCCTGAGGAATTCCTGCAGTGATATCCTGGGGATGAGATGATTGGCCCCTAACAACCACAGCCATCTTCCTTTGTGCCAAGTATGACTCCAGCCATTGGAGAGTTTCCCCCCGATCCCCATTGACTTCAGTTTTACTAGGGTTCCTTCGTGCCACACTTGGTTAAATGCTGTCTTGATATCAAGTGCAGTCACTCTCTAGAATTCTTGTGTCCATGTTTTTTTTATTCGTTCATGGGATGTGGGCGTCGCTGGCAAGGCCAGCATTTATTGCCCGTCCCTAATTGCCCTTGAGAAGGTGGCGGTCAGCCGCCTTCTTGAACCGCTGCAGTCCGTTGTTTGTCTCAAGCCTGTAATGAGTTCTGGCGTTGAGGGTTTTAGCAGAACCTAAACTGAGCATCGGTGAGCAGGTTATTGGTTTACTTCAGAGTAAACAAGGAGGAACAAAGAAGCTCATCCTTGACAGCTCACCCTCTCATGAGAACACTTCATCCCTTATCCATCTGTTCTAGTGCTGCATTACAGAGATTGTTAAACTCAAAGTAAACACAAAAACTAATTGAAGGACAGATAAACATTGACAAAAGAAATTCCATCTCAGAAGCAAGTGGGGGTGGGAGCACTACATGGAAGGAGTGACGGGGAGTAGAACAGTCAGGACACGGGTTATGCACGTATCTAGAATCTGCCTGCAAGTTGAACTCAGTATGAACCCGCGCTCCGATTGGGAAGCCTCGCCATTTTAATGAACAGAACTCATTTGGCCTGGGGGGGGGGGGGGGGGGGAGAATAAATGCGCTCCTGATAGATAAAGCTCCCCACTGGGAGTGTACATTTATACAATTGGCTCCTGTATCTCCAATTAGGCAGTGTGCCCACATTAACTCTGCAGGATCACCTCAACCTAGAAGCTGATTTGGAAATGTCTAAATTGGATCATTTAGACAGCAGCAAAATGGGAGTCCAAGTTTGGGCCAATTGGTCTCCCATTTGCAACTACAGACAGCATTAAAAGTTATCTATTAGAACTTATACAGGCTCCCCCCAGTGGCCTAGCAGGTTTATCCATAGACCAAAAAGGTCTCACATTCGATTCCCAGTTTGTGTGGAGTTAGGTAATCTCAGTCAGAGTGGGGCTGAAGTAGCCTGTCATGGCCAGAATTCTTGCTCCTTATTAAACCAGTGACCTCTGGGGAAAGTGCACGTGTGTGGATAAGGGCAGATTAGGGCTGGCTATTGTTAAAATTGGATAGCCACGTGGTGAAGGATAAAATACTAGAGCCTGGTCTTTAGTTGCTTCCAAGCCTTTATTCACAGAGATTCCCCTTACTCACACCCAAACTCTAGATAAGCTCTCCTATAAAAAGGATACGAGAGTCCCCAATTGATCACCAGCACCTGAACACAATTAACACTCATTGATATAAATCACACAATTAACAGCTATGATGCCCCTCATGGTCAAATAGTCAGCCAACACTCATGGTCGAGGCTCAGACATTTATAACTGCCAGTTGGGCATGGTCCCATAGGATGCCTAGTGCCCCTGGAATCATAGAGGAGGGGAGAAACTTGGTGAAAAGAGAAACAACTCAAACAGTGGTGCATTAAGAACAGTGAATAAACTCACCGGTCAGGCAAAATTGTCTCCAGTGCTGAAATGAAGTAAGGAACTAGAACATCTATGCCCTTCAGATCAGAGCAAAACAAAGCAGGAGAGTTCAGGATGATACTGGCCAAAACCGGTCGGCAAATGTAATCATTTATCTGCAGTCCCTGAATCAGCACCATATAGAACCTGGAGAAACACAAGAAACATAAGAAATAGGAGCAGGAGTCGGCCATACGGCCCTTTGAGTCTGCTCCGCCATTGAATAAGATCATGACTGATGATCTACCTCAACTCCACTTTCCCACCCGATCCCCATATCCCTCAATTCCCTTAGTGTTCAGAAACAAAATGAGCAACATTTTATTTTGTATTACACATACAATAAAATCATGATACCAGCATTTTCAGATCCAATACATTCCACTTAACAGATTAAGAGGCCATTTCTATATTTAAAGTTATAAATTTAATCTACTTTGCACACCTCTGTTCTCTTAAAACATTGATTATCACTGCCCATGACCTTTTTAGGCTAGCAGTCTTAATGCACCCTAAACAGATAACACAGTAAACAGTGTGGCTCAGATGACATTCTAAAATGATATGAAAGCTGGAAGTCTCAGGCTGGTGTGCTAGTTATTCTGTATATGATACTGCATGATATACACACCTCATATACACTGCTTGATTTATCGAGTCTTCTCTCCTACTCATCATGTACCCTGGAGGTGATTATTCACCCAGCTTTCTCAATAATTAAAACACACGGATGGAATTCATATCTCATTGATTTAGAGGGGATGAGTGGGCTTTATTTGGGCACAGGTTGGATAGGTACAGACAACCAACTGCTTAGGACCACGTGATTTGAACTGAAACCCTGCATTGCTGCCTCACGTAATCAGAGCAAAGGACAGCGCAACCTGAACATACTGAAAAGAGAGCAAAAGAGAAGATGCAAATCTGTAAAACATGGATTATAACGAGATCAATGGCAATCAAAGGCCTGGTGGCAAATATAAGTCAACATAGACAATAATTCTTGCCCTATTAGTAAACAGAGTCCCTCAGCCAGGACTGTTGGTCTGGTTAGCGTCCGAGAATCACTATTGAGTAGTGTTTGGATCTACAATGAAGTCTAACCCAAAGTGGGGAAAGATTGTTGTTCTATTGGTAAATCTGTAAAAGCCTGTGAGAGGTAGATTGCCATCTTGTTTTGATGCTAAAACAAATGCTATCCTGTCAGCAAGCTGTGAATCTCTGTTCTGCTTCCTTTTGTGAAAATGTAAGTGAAAGACTTAGACCTAAAATTTCTATCCCCTTTACAGAGTGCTACGCATCTATGTTTGTCACAGAATCATTTTTGAATCAAGGTAAAATGAACCAATTTCGGTATGTGATGCCCCCTTTACATTACGGACACCAGAGGCTATGCTGCAATACGAATGAGCCAGCAATACTGATCACTGAACGCTGCTATTTTTTCCAGGTACCGAGCTTATCTTGCATCACGGAAGGCATGTGGACAGAAACTTAAAAGTCGGAAAAAAGCCTTAGAAGCAACAGTGCAAGCAATTGCTGCTGCATAGGTGCTTCCAAATCACAGCTGTGATTTTAAATAACTTTGCACCCAGGTGCTTCCCCGCTGCTCTGAAATCTGCCCCAGCCACATTGTGGAACAGATTTCACAGCACTAGCAGCCGTAGCATATTGCTGAATCTCTTTCGGAGAGGTAAGAGTAGCTGCCCTTGACATGAAGACAGCATTCCACCAAATATGCCACCAAGTAACCCTAGCAAAACTGAGGTCAATGGGAAATCCCTCCTTTGGCTGCAGTCACACAAGATGGTCATGATTGTTGGAGGCCAATTACCATTGCCCTCGGACAGCTGAGGAAATGTGCTTAACATAGGAACAGGAGTAGGCCATTCAGCCCCTCGTGCCTGCTCCGCCATTTGATAAGATCACGGCTGATCTGTGATCTAACTCCATATACCTGCCTTTGGCCCATATCCCTTAATACCTTTGGTTGCCAAAAAGCCATCTATCTCACATTTAAATTTAGCAATTGAGCTAGTATCAACTGCCGTTTGCGGAAGAGAGTTCCAAACTTCAACCACCCTTTTTGTGTAGAAATGTTTTCTAATCTCACTCCTGAAAGGTCTGGCTCTAATTTTTAGACTGTGCCCCCTACTCCCAGAATCCCCAACCAGCGGAAATAGTTTCTTTCTATCCACCCTATCCATTCCCCTTAATATCTTATAAACTTCGATCAGATCACCCCTTAACCTTCTAAACTCTAGAGAGTACAATCCCAATTTGTGTAATCTCTCCTCGTAACTTAATCCTTGAAGTCTTAAGCCAAACATCTTTAGCTGTTTTAGCAATGACTTCCCTCTGTCACAAAGTCAGGAGTGGGGCTGTTCGCTGATGATTCTACAGTGTTCAACTCCATTCTCAACTCCTTTGATAATGAAGCAGCCCATGCCAGCCTATACCAGGGCCTGGGCAACATTCAAACTTGGGCTGATAAGTGACAGGCAACATTCACACCACATAAGTGGCAGGTAATGACTGTCTCGAACAAGACAAAGCCCAACCACCTCCCCATGACATTCATAAGTATACCAGAAATAGGAACTGGAGTAGGTCATACAGCCCCTCGAGCCTGCCCCGCCATTCAACAAGATCGTGGCTGATCTTCGACCTCAACTCCACTTTCTCACTCGATCCCCATGTCCTTTGATTCCCCTCGAGTTCAAAAATCTATCGATCTCAGCCTTGAATGCACTCAACGACAGCACTCTGGGGTTTGGAATTCCAAAGATTCACAACCCTCTGAGTGAGGAAATTCCTCCTCATCTCAGCCTTAAATGGCCAGCCCCTTATCCTGAGACGATGCCAGACTCTCCAGTCAGGGGAAACAACCTCAGCATCTAACCTGTCAAGCCCCCTGAGAATCTTATATCTTTCAATAAGATCACCTCAGTCCTCTAAACTCCAGAGAGTATAGGCCCATTCTACTCAATCTCTCCTCACAGGACAACCCTCATCCCAGGAATTAATCTAGTGAATCTTCGTTGCACCACCTCTAAGGCAAGTATATCTTTCCTTAGATAAGGAGACCAAAACTGTACACAATACTCCAGGTGTGGTCTCACCAAGGCCCTGTACAATTATAGCAAGACTTCTTTACTCTTGTACTCCAACCCCCCTGCAATAAAGGTCAACATGCTATTTATTTTCCTAATTGCTTGTTGTACCTGCATGTTAACTTTCTGTGTTTCTTGTACGAGGACACCCAAATCTCTCTGGACACATTTAATAGTTTCTCACCATTTAAAAAATATTCTGTTTTTCTATTCTTCCTACCAAAGTGAATAACCTGACATTTCCCCACATTATACTCCATCTGCCACCTTCTTGCCCACTCACTTAACATGTCCATATCTCTTTGCAGACTTTTTGTGTCCTCCTCACAGCTTACTTTCCCATCTAGCTTTGTATCGTCAGCAAACTTAGATATATTACACTCGGTCCCTTCATCTAAGTCATTAATATAGATTGTAAATAGCTGAGGCCCAAGCACCGATCCTTGCGGCACCCCACTTGTTAAAGACAGCCAACCTGAGAATGACCCGTTTATCCCTACTCTCTGTTTTCTGTCTGTTAACCAATTCTCTATCCATGATAATATATTACCCCCAACCCCATGAGCCCTTATCTTGCGTAACTACCTTTTACATGGCATCTTATCAAATGCCTTTTGAAAATCCAAATATACTACATCCACTGGATCCCCTTTATCTACCCTGCTAGTTACATCCTCAAAAAACTCTTAATAGATTTGTCAAACACGATTTTCCTTTCATAAAACCATGTTGACTTTGCCTAATCAAATTATGATTTTTTAAGTGCCCTGTTAGCACTTCCTTCATAATGGATTCCAACATTTTTCCGACAATTGATGTCAGGCTAACTGGCCTGTAGTTCCCTGTTTTCTCTCTCCCTCCTTTCTTGAATAGCGATGTTACATTTGCTACCTTCCAATCCACTGGGACCGTTCTAGAATCTAGGGAATTCTGGAAGATCAAAACCAATGCATCCACTATCTCTGCAGCCACCTCTTTTAAAATCCTAGGATGTAGGCCATCAGGTCCAAGGGATTTGTCGGCTTTTAGTCCCATTAGTTTCTCTAGTACTTTTTCTTTACTGATACTAATTACTTTAAGTTCCTCATTCTCATTAGCCCCTTGGTTCCCCACTATATCTGGTATATTTTTTGTGTCTTCTACTGTGAAGACAGATACAAAATATTTGTTTAAAGTCTCTGACATTTCCTTATTTCCCATTATAATTTCTCCTGTCTCAGCCTCTAAGGGACCAACCTTTACTTTTTCTACTCTCCTTTTTACATACTTGTAGAGGCTATGTATAATCTGTTTTTATATTTCTTGCAAGTTTACTCTCATATTCTATTTTTGCCCTTTTTATCAATTTTTTGGTCATCCTCTGCTGGTTTCTAAAACTCTCCCAATCCTCACGCTTACTACTCTTCTTCGCAACATTATAAGCCTTTTCGATTCTAATACTATCCTTAACTTCTTTAGTTAACCACTGATGGATCATTTTTCCTGTGGAGTTTTTAATTTCTCAATAGAATTTATATTCGTTGAGAACTCTGAAATATTTCTTTAAATGTTTGCCATTGCTTATCTACCGTCATACCTTTTAATCTAATTTCTCAATCTACCTTAACCAACATGCCACTCATACCTATGAAAATGGCTTTATTTAAGTTTAAGACTCTAGTTTCGGACTTAGGTACGTCACTCTCAAACTCAAGGTGAAATTCTATCATATTACGATCACTCCGCAGATGTGGTTGCCTGGGATCTCGCTGGCACTATCACCAACTTGCCCATCATCAATGTCCTGGGGGGTCACCATTGACCAAAAGCTACAAGAGCAAGTTAGAGGCTGGGTGCTCTGACGAGTGGCTCACATTCTGACTCTTCAGAACCTCTCCACCATCTGCAGGGCTCAAGTTAGGCGATTGATACCATAATCACCACTTGCCTGGATGGATGCAGCCCCACCAACTCTCAGGAAGCTTGACGCCATCCAGAACAAAGCCGCCCTGGTGCCCCTGTCACAACCTCAATATACACCCCCTCCACCATCTGCTGCTGTGTACAATCTACAGAACATACTGCAGGAACTCACCAAGGACACTTTGACAGCACCTCCCTCCCCTGCAACCTCTATCACTAAGAAGGACAACAGCAACAATGTCCTGGGGACACCAGCATCTCCAGGTTACACACTACCCTGACTTGGACATATATAGTCATTCCTTCATTGTTGGTGTGTCAGAATCCCAGTATTCTTTACTCAACAACATTGTGGGAGCACCATGACCACAAGGTTCAAGGCCCAGAACCACGGGGCAATTAGAATGGCCAATAAATGCAGCTTTGCCAGAGTCACTCACCGAGAACAATTAAAATCAATGTGTGTTGTGAGGTGTGGCAAGGATTGCATGTGCAGCCAATAAGATTTGTCGATATAGTGTCATTCATGGCTCAGTGGTAGCACTCTCTCCTCTGAGTCAGAAGGTCATGGGTTCAAGACCCACTCCAGAGATTTGAGCACAAAATCTAGGCTGACACCCCCATTGCAGTACTGTGGGAGTGCTGGGCTGTCGGAGGGGCTGTCTTTCAGATGAGACATTAAACCGAGGCCCCGTCTGTCCTCTCAGGTGGATGCGAAAGATCACACAGCAATATTCAAAAGAGCAGCGGAGTTCTCCCCGGTGTCCTGGCCAATATTTGTCCCTCAATCAATACCTAAAACAGATGATCATTTACCTCATCGCTGTTTGTGGGATCTTGCTGTGCTCAAATTGGCTGCTGTATTTCCTACATTACAACAATGACTACACTTCAAAAAGTACTTCATTGGCTGTGAAGTGCTGTGGGACATCCTGAGTTGTGAAAGGTGCAGTATAAATGCAAGTTCATTCAAATTAATTCATAGAAGGGAGGACAAGGTGTTCAGAGAAACTACCATCACAAGAAGATGGACTAATTGAATCACTCTAAATAGCTTGGGGGGAAAAAAATTATTTGAATTTTATCCCCATAGTAACTGAAATTTCTAATGTGCAGAATAAGGTTTGTGACATGAAAAAGACATTACAAATAACACATTTCATAATTGCATGACTAAACTATCTTTTGTGTTTTTAATGTATCTTCATTAAAGTTTTTACTTGAAGATCTCAGCCTCTCTCTAAAGAGCCTGGGCTAGGACTTAATAGTTTACCCTAGAGCTGTGATTCAGATGAACTGAAGGCATATCCAGTAGTCTGGGCATGTGCAGTGTGCTCAATTTCCAGGATACATCAGCAGCCTTTTGCTAGACCAAGTGGAAAAATGGAAAATGTTTCTCTTTGTAGAATCATAGAATGGTTACAGCACTGAAGGAGGCCATTCAACCCATCGAGGCCATGCCAGCTCTTTGTAAGAGCAATCCAGGTAGTCCCATTTTCCCGCTCTTTTCCCATAGCCCTGCAAATTTTTTCCCGTTCAAGTATTTATTCAATTCCTTTTTGAAAGCCATGATTGAATCTGCTTCCACCGCCCTTTCAGGCAGTGCATTCCAGATCATAACTACTCGCTACGTAACAAAGTTTTTCCTCATGTTGCCTTTGGTTCTTTTGCCAATCACCTTAAATCTGCATCCTCTGGTTCTCAATCCTTCCGCCAATGGAAACAGTTTCTCTTTATTTAAACCCTTCATGATTTTGAACGCTTGCATCAAATCTCCTCGCAACCTTCTCTGCTCGAAGGAGAACAACCCCAGCTTCTCCAGTCTATCCATGTAACTGAAGTCCCTCATCCTTGGAACCATTCTAGTAAATCTTTTCTGCACCCTCTAAGGTCTTCACATCTTTCCTGAAGTGTGGTGCCCAGAATTAGACAATACGCCAGCAGTGGCCGAACCAGTGTTTTTTTTAAAAAGGTTCAACATAACTTCCTTGCTTTTGTACCCTATGCCTCTATTTATAAAGCCCAGGATCCCACATGCTTTTTTAAACCTCTTTCTCAACCTGTCCTGCCACCACCAAAGATTTGTGCACATATACCCAGAGATGTCTCTGTTCCTTCACCCCTTTTGAATTGTACAATTTAGTTTATATTGCCTCTCCTCATTCTTCCTACCAATACATATCACTTCGCACTTCTCTGCATTAAATTTCATCTGCCCATTCCACCAGTCTGTCTATGTCCTCTTGAAGTCTATTACTATCCTCCTCACTGTTTACTACACTTCTGAGTTTTGAAATTGTGCCCTGTACACCCAAGTCCAAGTCATCAATATATATCAAAAAAAAGCAGTGGTCTTAGTACCAACCCCTGGGGAACACCACTGTATACCTCCCTCCAGTCCGAAAAACTGTTCACCGCTATTCTCTGTTTCCTGTCACTTAGCCAATTTCGTATCCATGCTGCCACTGCCACTTTTGTTCCATGGGCTTCAATTTTGCTGACAAGTATATTATGTGGGACTTTATCAAACACCTTTTGAGAGTCCATATACACAACATCAACTGTATTGCACTCATCAACCCTCTCTGTTACCTCATCAAAAAACTCAATCAAGTTAGTTAAAAACGATTTGCCTTTAACAAATCCACGCTGGCTTTCCTTTATTAATCCACACTTGTCCAAGTGATTATTAATTTTGTCCCGGATTATCGTTTCTAAAAGCTTCCCCACCACCGAGGTTAAACTGACTGGCCTGTAGTTCTTGGGTTTATCCTCACACCCTTTTTTGAACAAGGGTGTAAACATTTGCAATTCTCCAGTCCTCTGGCACCACCCTCATATCTAAGTAGGATTGGATGATTATGGCCAGCACCTCTGCAATTTCCACCCTTATTTCCCTCAGCAATCTAGGGTGCATCCCATCCGGACCGGGTGACTTACCTGTTTTAAGTACAGCCAGTCTTTCTACTGCCTCCTCTATCAATTTTTAGCCTCTGTTTGATTGTTTTCCAAAATTATTTGAGGACATTTTTTGGGGGGGATTGTTCACCTTAGAGCAGAGATTTAATAGAGGTTTTCAAAATTATGAGGGGTTTTGATAGAGAGAAACTATTTCCACCGGAAGGAGGGTCAGTAACCGGAGGGGACAGAATTAAGACAATTGGCAAAAAAAGCCGGGGGGGGGGGGGGGGGGGGGGGGAGAAAGACGAGAAGAAATTCTTTTACGCAGCAAGTTGATACAATCTGGAATGCGCTGCCTGAAAGGGCAGTGAAAGCAGATTCAATAGTAACTTTCAAAAGGGAATTGGATATATATTTAAAAGTGAGCAATTTACAGGGCTATGGGGAAAGAGAGCAGGGGAGTGGGATGAGCTGGAGGGCTCTTTCAAATAGCCGGCATAGACACGATGGGCCAAATGGCCTCGTTCTATGCTGTATGACTGTATTCTATGAAAAGGCAGAGGAAAATTTTAAAAACTAAATTTAAACTGAGTGTTCTTTTAAAACAAAGTGTGTGTGTGCGCGTGGAAAAGGGAGAAAAAAAAGGCCCACCACTGATTATACCCTATTTGTCAGCTTTTATGTTCTAAATCCAGTTTGATGTTTCCACTGAGAAAAATCATTTTTGCCCAGTGGAAAAGTCAGTATTCTATCTTTATCCGTAATAGTTTTTTTTTTACAATTTGTGCTCTAGAAAAGAATTTGAATGCAAGCCAGACAATGAGTTTGAGCAGGTTTTAACAGGACTTTAAAATAAGAGAGAGACACAGACAGCGAAAGGAAGTAGCTGTGGTAGCTATTGGAGAAAAAAAGTACAGATTTAATTGAGTAACTAGTAAATGTGTATTTTTTTCCTATTTATTACCGTAAAATGTAATTTCTGAGGTGGCTGTTTTCATTTGCTGTTTTCATGGATAAACGGAAAGAGGTATGGAATTTGATTTCCAAAGCACTGGTAAACCTCCCACGGTGTTGCAAGGCAAGTGCAACAGATCTGCTGTCTCTAGAGGCACTGATAGTAGTCTAACGTAGCAGCTTTCCTCAGTGCTTCCAGAGGAACACGTTTTCTGATCACGGTCCTATCCTCAATTTCCTGGGCACTGTAATAAACGTAAGGTCTGAGGCTAGTGCATTTGCCTCAAGCTTTTTAAGTTCATCCTCAGGATCTGGGCATCGCTGGCAAGGCCGGCATTTATTGCTCGTCCCTAGATGCTGCCTTCTTGAACCGCTGCAATTTGTAACGGTTTGATACGACTGAGAGGCTTGCTAGGCCACTTTACACAGCAGTTAAGAGTCAATCACGTTGATGTGGGACTAGAGTCACATACAGGCCAGAACAGGTAAGGGCGGCAGGTTTCCTTCCCTAAAGGACTTTACAAAGGTGTCATTAAAGTCACTAATTAAAATTCTTAAGTTATACATAGGCTTTTTTTTTCTAAAACCAAGAAATAAAAATCCAGCAAACTGCAAAACCAATGGATATAAAAAACTATTAAAAAACAGAAATAATCCTGAAACTGGATTGTCCATTTACTTAAAAAAGGATTTTGAAAGTTATTTCACGTAAAAGCAAAATGCGATGAAAGGGGAAAAAATTTTGGAAACAGAGGATCTATACCAGCGGACTGGAGGATGACTAATGTTATGCTGATATCTAAATATGGAGTGAGACACAGACAGGAATTACAGAGCAGGTGGCACAGTACCTACAGTGGGGTAAATTCTTGACACATTATATGGGATACCACTAATGTTTACCTTAACAGCACAGAAACCATTTGTAGTGAGCATGGATTTAGGAGCAATAGGGTCTGCCTGAATATTGGAATAGATGAGAGCTAGCCAGTGAATATTATTTAATTGGACTCCCAGAAGGCATTTGCTCAAGGAGAATTTTAAAATAGGGTTCAGGGAATTAAACAGTAAATTAGCAAGATAATTGCAAATTGGATTGGATGGGGGAGATAAATTGAAAAATCCCAGGAGGGAGGGAGCTGTGAGGAGAGAGATCTCCAAGGTCCCCTACTGTTTACACTATTCAAGAACAAATGCACAAGCATACTGCAGGAATGACTAATATGTCTGTGTTTCAGACCCAAGCCCCCATTAAGATTGGAAATTCACATTCCCGACCCAAGCACTCATTAGGGTAGGGATAACTAACTGGAAGATTCTGAAGTTTTGACGTCTACAATTGATGTGGAAAGTACATCGATCAGAATTTACCATTGTAGGTCTAGGGTTTAATAAAGGATGTCGTGTTATCCTACATTAAATCAACCCACATAATAAACTATTGTACCAACAGCCGGAGTAAAGTGGAGCACTGGTTGAAAACCATTTAGATCCGGCTTAACAGGGTCAAGAAATGAAATGAGTCTCTGAAACTGTTGTGATTACCTTGACAACCAGGTTATTTTTGCCTGCCTAGATAGGAAAATAAAGTAGTGTTAAGAGACACAGCTTTGGTGACACAAATTTTTATCTCTAACCCTATTGATGACACTGCCCATCCTTAAAATCTTTTCATAGGAAGTGTCTCCTTACAAGGGCTTACAACTTGCTGTCACCACACACAAACTAAGTGAGGATAAAGCATTTGCACGTATCAATTTAGATGCATATCAGTTAAGAAGAGTTTCCAAGGTCGAATGGTTAACACAGGCAAAGAAATTGTATTTTTTGTAATACTCCCTCTGCCACTTGTTTGTTCATTGACCCTGGCCTGACTTTTCGTTATCAACATTTTATCAACAACACAAACAGTCTTTGTTTAAAAAAAATCCTTTAGCATAGATACAAAAAAGGAGTTTTAACCTTAGGCTATAAATCTTACTGCTAATTTTTTCATACTACTATATATCTGCCGATGACGCCAATCTACAACGTCAGGTGAGCAGTATAAGGAAGATATCTCTTTCTAATTGCTATGAATCAAATGGGCTAAGAAATGGCAAATGCATTTGAATCAGGGTAATTGTAGAGCAATGCACATTAGAACAGGAAACCAGAACTAGGTATTCACAATGAAGAGGTCCTGTTTGAAGCAGGCCAGTTTAAATGTAGGGCCAGGTAGGTCTAGCCCCACGAAGACACAATTAAGTGCCTCCCCTTGAAGGGGCCTTTAGCAGAGGTGGAAAGAAAAAAAGGAGATGGATTTGGGTGCGATTACCCTCCACTTAGAATATCTAATCAGTGTTAAGTTTGGGTATCAGCAGGGCTAACTAAATGCTAGGATGCATCCCAAGGGCATTTGACCAATTCTAAACAAGTTATTCTAACCGTGCTTACTGGTGAGGCTGTTTGGAATAATGTAAAATTTGAGCATTGCACCTTCAAGAAATAACCTATGTATTGGAAACAGTTAAAAAACACACCGAAACGATGATTCGAGGACTTAAATGTACGAAGACAAAGAAATTAACCTGGTTTCCTTGGAGAAGAATGTGATGCAGGTCTTTAAAATACTTAAGAGACCAGGCACACCCAAATTAAGGTGATTGAGGATAAAGTGCAGCACAAGTACACAGAGAGAATGCAGCTGCCAAACTAATCGTCTTGATGCTTCCCCCCTCAGCAGGATTGCTACTTCAACTTGGCCTGCCCTATCAAGAGGCGCCACAACTTCTCTGCTCAATATGCCGAAACTAGACTCAAACCTGCATCTGTCTGCCCTTGCTCTGCAGCCAATGTGCTGGCCCTAAATTTTAAGGATTGCCATAAACTGTAGAGCTACAGTATCATAGAATTACTTACTTAGAGCCTGGTGGAATCGATCCTCGTTTATGTGGTCCCAGCATTGACCAGGTTTAAAATTTATGAGACATCTGTGGTCATTACAGCTGTCTCCAGCTGCAAATTGTGATGCAACCTGCTTAAAAATGTACAGAGAAACAACTTCCCAGCACAGCGGTATATGAATTGTACCTGCAGTTTAACAATAGGAATTCCCTTCAACTTCTCCTAGCCCAATGAGTAAACGGCTCAGAGCCGCATTGAATAAATCACTAGTGAGTCTGCGACTCTGATCCAGGACTAAATATATTCCCCTGCATGGAAAGAGCTCCACTAAACAACACAGTTGATATTAGGAACTCAGGCTGGGAGTCAGAGAGTGAATTGAACCTGC
Source organism: Heptranchias perlo (assembly GCF_035084215.1). Classification (NCBI taxonomy): domain Eukaryota; kingdom Metazoa; phylum Chordata; class Chondrichthyes; order Hexanchiformes; family Hexanchidae; genus Heptranchias; species Heptranchias perlo. Next base: position 2,234,859 of record NC_090343.1, read on the forward strand.
AGCTCACCTGTAGCAATTTAGTGATCAAATGGCACTTGTGTTGCCATTTTCAGTAAGCAGGCTTTGATGAGGAGAAACAGCTGTACAGATTTATTTACAACGAAAGATGAGACAAATCAAAAAATAATTACAATTGAGTCAAACGAGTGTCATTTCTTGCTCATGCTTAAGGCAAGTGGTTTGTCACAGTGCAATAGCCTGTGACAAAAATAATCAAAAAGGCTAATGGAATGCTGGCCTTTATATCTAGAGGGCTAGAATACAAGGGGGCAGAAGTTATGCTACAGCTATACAAAGCTCTGGTTAGACCGCACCTGGAGTACTGTGTTCAGTTCTGGGCACCACACCTTAGGAAGGATACATTGGTCTTGGAGGGAGTGCAGCGTAGATTTACTGGAATGATACCTGAACTCCAAGGGTTAAATTCTGAGGAGACATTACACAAACTAGGGTTGTATTCCCTGGAATTTGGAAGATTAAGGGGTGATTTGATCGAAGTTTTCAAGCTATTAAGGGGGACTGATAGGGTAGATAGAGAGAAGTTATTTCTGCTGGTCTAGGGGACACCGCCTAAAAATTAGAGCCAGGACTTCCAGAGTGAAGTTAGGAAACACTTCTACACACAAAGGGTGGTAGAAGTTTGGAACTCTCTTCCGCAAACGGCAGTTGATGCTAGCTCAATTGTTAATTTTAAATTAGAGATTGATAGATTTTTGTTAACCAAAGGTATTAAGGGATATGGGGCTAAGGCAGGTGTATGGAGTTAGGTCACAGTTCAGCCACAATCTCACTGAGTGGCAGTACAGGCTCGAGGGGCTAAATGGCCTACTCCTGTTCCTAAATTCCATGGACTTTTACATTTAATGTTGTAGCAGTACTTTCTGCCCAAGGACCAGAATTTTGCACAAGTCTTGGAGATACTGAAAGTGACAATTTCAGAGTAGATTTAAGTGATAACAATTCACATGCCCTACACAGGTAAAACTGTAAGGAGATCAAATGTTAAGAAGCGCTGCCAATATTTTAACTTCATATTGACACAGATATACTAATTATACAAAACATTAAAGCTCTGTTTCTGTGGAACTCCAATTTAGCCAGAGATATATGCTGTAAACACTTCTGGGCAGATAACTGTGGAAGTTTGAGAATATGCAAACATGATTTTAGCTGTCTTATAATTGGTATAATGTGTGGTGATAAAGACTTGGGAGAAATTTGCACACAACAACTTGCATTTATATAGTGCCGTTAAAGTAGTAAAACGTTCCAAGGCACTTCACAGGAGCGTTATCAAACAAAATTTGACAAAAGTAGCCTTCGTTGTCCTTGACATTTTTATCTCCTCCTGCTCTACTGCAGGGGCATTCCCAGCAGGGGTCAGTGGATAGTAACTAGGAGTATCACCTGGCTGATTTTCCCCTCCTTATGCTTGAGACACTTGAGGCAATGAGGCCAGTTGTAGCACACCTAACACTCAAGATAATTAGCTAACTCAGTACAGACTGGGGTTGAACTTAGGACGTTTGCTAGTCCATATGACTCAGCTACTCAGGATAAATTGGCTGCGCGATCGGGAAACATGAGAAGATCCAAAGAAGGTTGCAGCAAAATACCATTAAGTATTTGCTTGTAGATCCCCTTCCATATTTTATTTTGAAAGATGAAAATTAAATTCATCACTTGACAATCTAGATCCTGTCCAGAGGTGTCTGTTTGGCTGAAATAATTGTACTGTACAAGTTTATACTACTTTAACTAGGCTTGGAGTCATATCAATTAAAATATAAACAATTAGTATGGTAAAATATTAGCTTATTTTTGTACTTCCCTTTCATAACGGTCACCAACTTCTAACTAAGAAAGTCATGGATTGGCTGGACTGTAGAAACTAAATTCAGTGGCAGTTACATACGTCCAGAGATGCAATCTTTGTGTCGCTATTTTCCGTGTTGGGAGGGTGCAGGCAGGACTCTCTGCTTTGTCCCAACATTAAAAGGATTCAATATGAAGTTTTCAAAGTTCCCATAAGTGCTTGAGGCACTTCTAAGATGTGGCTTTGCACTGGGCTGGTGTTACAGAAATTCCAAGCGGTGTGAGAGAGTGAAAAACGGTCTATTGGAGAAGGTCCCGCATCACTTGGCTTGTGTGCACTCCGTATCAAATCTCACCTGGACTCCTAAGTTATACTTCATTTTCATGTCAATAAGCACTGTAAACCAGTGCACTTTAGGGGATAATTTTAACCTAACCCTTTAACCTGCCTGGTGGGAAACTGACGCGATCGGATTGGCCTCCTGTTTTATGTGCAACTGAAGTCAATGGAAAGTAAAAATCGGGGGGGGAAAGAGAGGGTGTAAAAGGGGCGGGACATAAGGACACTGAACCCAAAACTGGAAACAGCCCAGTTGATCACGACAACAGTCATGGCTGGTTTAGAAGAAACATTTGCAGTTAAGGCACAATGGTTTGTTACAGTTATAGTACGGAGCTTGACTGGTAAAAAGAAACAGCACCTGGACAGGTACACTGGAAGGATCTCCTCCCCAGTCTTCTTACTGCAGAAGATTCGGCAGAGTGTTCCACAGGCCTCAGCCCTGCCCGCTTCATAGTTATCTGGAAATTCATTGGCATCAAAGAGCGGATTGGCAACCATATTTTCAGTGGATATCTGGGAGGGCTTCCGTCGGACGTCCAGTCCTGCTGGAGTCGTAATACCTGTGTTGAGGAAGAGGTTACGGGGATCACAAGTTGCTCGCGCGAAGCAACCGTTTTACCATCACATTGCCAAACAGAACCAACTCATGCATTATGTGTACATACAAAAAAAAAACCCAGAACAGTAAGTTTACAAAACTGGAACTTAATAGAACAAACCAAAGAGAATTATATAAAATATTTAAAATGGTTAGTGCACAGTCTCAGAGGTTTATGACGTGACACAAAAATAGCAGGAGAAATGAGCATGATTGGATAAAAACAAGCACCTGCAGAAGAGCAGATTATTAGGCTTGGCAACACTCCTCCCCCATTCAAGAGAAACACACAGAACGGTGAATGAAGTTATCTCCCCCAAACAGTGCAACAATGACAGGAGGCAGATGTTAGAGAAAAACAGCTGGAGCAATTATAAGAAAAAGGAATGGCTTATGGCAAAAATCATAAAACAGCTGACTGCAATTAAAATAGAATCTACTTTTCCTACTTACAAGATTTATAAGAAAGAAGAATTTGGATAAAAGATGCTGCAAGATAATAGAAATAAAAATGGAAACAAATCAAAGGACAGCAGTAGTTATAATATCTTTAAGATGATTAGTTTTTGTTTTAGCTTCAGTCATAAGCAGCTTTGTTCTGTTTTTGTTTTAAAAATTAAAATTCAAAGTTTTGAGGGGTAGACTGGGCACTACATATAAAAAGACTGGCAACCAGGTAAAAGCCATGAATTTGACAACTAACATGCAAAAAAATATGCAAAAAGAAATAAATAAATCAGGGAAACACTGATGTTAAATTAGATTAGGGTTTAATAAATCTGGACTGTAAACTAAATTAAGAGTACACAGACTGTCAATGATTTTTTTTAAGCTACATTTTATTTTGCAATTTGCAGGTGGCAGGTAAGAATGAAGTGAAAGATTTTTGGCTGCCTTACCTGTCATACTGCTATCCCTGTTCATGCCATTGTGCAGTCTGCAGTGAACTAGGGCTGCATCGAACAGCCACTGACCAAACAGATTCAGCACACTGTTGACCTTGGGTCGAGTAGGAGCAGGCAGAGGTCTCGGCTCTGAGCTGGTCTGGTTTGGGCTGGACAGTGGAGAAGTGGTGGACGTCTGATGCGTGACTTTGGGAGGATGTGCAGTACTGCCCTAGCAAGGTGGAAGGATTAAAAAGAAACACGCACACAATCATTAGGAAACACTACAAAGTACATGCTTTCAATTAGGATCAATTGGCAAAGGCAACCTTAAAGTTGCAACTGGACACGGATCATTAAACACGAGCAAATAAAAAGGCAACTGTACTTAGCCTATACACACAATCATGTGTATGTATCAATAAGAAATCACTTGTAGAACATCTCATCACGTCTCAAAAATATCCGTTAATCTGTGTTTGGCAGCATTAGTTGAGGGAATGAATGTTGGCCAAGACACCAGAAGGACTCCCCTGCTCTTTGGCCATAGGATCTTTGATGTCCATTTGAATCATAAACCGAGCATCTCATGTGAAAGATAGCATCTCCGACGTTACAAAAAATTGCACTTTGACTGTAGTTATTTAAATAACATTCACAACACAACACAACCTTGAATTAGATTTAGCCAGCTGATGGAATTAAGAAGGCTGAGAATCTGAGATTGAGACGCTCCTTGCCTCTCTTGCAGGATTTACATATCCTTTGCTCTGTCCCCACACCCATACAACTATCAGAAAAAGTTAGTTCTCAGACAACTGATATCCTTAAAATGGATCTGGATCTCTATCTGTTGATAAAGTGGACTGTGGGTTATAGAGATAACAACAGATTCAATTAATTCACCTGTTGATCACAGAATTATAGAAATTACACAGGACGCTGCTATTTGGCCCATCACATTACTCTTCAACTAAATCTATCTATAATCTCATTTCCCTGCCCTTTCCCATATCCTTCTTGTATTCTTTTTCAACTACTCATCCAATTCCCTTTTAAATGCTATCGTCTCTACCTCACTAGCCCTTTGTGCTAAAGCATTTCATGTTCTAATAACACTGTGTTGAAAAAAATCTAACTTCCTGCCACTCCCCCCCATTCTTCTGGAGTCTGTGCCCCCCCACTAATGATTCACCAACCAGTGAAACAATTTTTCATGATTTACCGTCTCAAAATCTTTCAACATTTTGAAAACCTTGATTAGATTCACACTTAACCTTCTCTTTCCTAGTGAAAAAAGATCCATTTTTGAGCCTTTCCTTATAACTATAACCTCGCATTCCAAGTATCATTCTAGTGAATTTTTACTGTGCCCTTTCCATGGCTTCAACATCCCTCCTATAATGTGGTGCCCACAGTTGCATGCAATATTCCAACTGCGGCCTAACCAATGTCTCGTACAAATTCAACATCACTTCCTTGCTCCAACTAAAACCCAGAATCTCATTTGTCTTTTTCATGGCCCTTTCCACCTGCACTCCAACCTTTAAAGATTTATGTATCTGCACCCCTGGATCTCTGTTTCTCTGCTCTGTTGAGTCTTCTTGCTTAAAAGTATACTTCCTCTCACTGTTCTTTTCCCTCCAAAATATACTTCATAGTTCTCGATGTTGAAACTGCAATGGCCATCCTGCCCACTCCCATGTCTTCCTCACAATTTCTTATGCCCCCTAATTTGGGAACAGCAAACTCCGCTATCATTCCTTGAGTGCCCATATCCAAATCATTTCCATAAATGGAAAACAAGAAGTTCCAAAACAGATCCCTGCAATACATCTACATCCTGCCAATCCAGACAACATCCATTTACCCCTAATCTTTGCTTCCTGCTCCTCTGGATCAGGAAGAGAGACCATTGCGCTTTTGGGTGGGAGTCGTGTATGTAAGGAGCAGGCATGTACAGAGCACAATTTCAAAATTTGCAGATGACACAAAACCTGGAAGTGTAGTAAACAGTGAGGAGGATAGTAATAGATTTCAAGAGGACATAGACAGGCTGGTGGAATGGGCAGACACATGGCAGATGAAATTTAACGAAGAGAAGTGCGAAGTGATACATTTTAGCAGGAAGAACAAGGAGAGGCAATATAAGCTAAATGGTACAATTCTAAAGGGGATGCAGGAACAGAGAGACCTGGAGGTATATGTGCACAAATCTTTGAGGGTGGCAGGACAGGTTGAGGAAGCAGTTAAAAAAGCATACGGGATCCTGGGCTTTATAAATAGAGGCATAGAGTACAAATGCAAGGAGGTTGTGATGAACCTTTATAAAATACTGGTTCGGCCACAACTGGAGTATTGTGTCCAATTCTGGGCACCGCACTTCAGGAAGGATATGAAGGCCTTAGAGAGGGTGCAGAAAAGATTTACTAGAATGGTTCCAGGGATGAGGGACTTCAGTTACGTGCACAGACTGGAGAAGCTGGAGTTGTTCTCCTTCGAGCAGAGAAGGTTGAAAGGAGATTTGATAGAAGGATTCAAAATCATGAAGGATTTAGGTAAAGTAAATAAAGAGAATCTGTTCCCGTTGGCTGAAAAGTCGGGAACCAGAGGACACAGATTTAAGGTGATTGGCAAAAGAACCAAAGGCGACATGAGAAAAAACTTCTTTATACAGCAAGTGGTTGTGATCTGGAATGTACTGCCTGAAAGGGTGGTGGGAGCAGATTCAATCATGGCTTTCAAAAAGGAATTGGATAAATACTTGAAGGGAGAAAATTTGCAGGGCTATGGGGAAAGAGCAGGGGAATGGGACTAACTGGATTGCACTTGCAAGGAGCCGGCACGGGCTCGATGGGCCGAATGGCCTCCTTCTGTGCTGTAACCATTCTATGGTTCTATGATGGTCCAAATGACCTTTCTTCATTCCAAACTTTATGCTTTTTCTGGGTGGTGAGCCAGAGTGGCGCAGGAGATGGTATGGATGAAAACTACAGGTCCATGCCGCCACAGTAGGTACCTGAAAGGCCTGGAGTGACCAGAGGAATGGCTACAATATCAAACTAAAAGAAAAAGCAAAAAGGCACCAACTTACTGAGCCTGTTTTAACAGTTGCCTTTGTAACAGTGACAGATCGCACTCTCCTGCTGTGAGGGGGTGTTGTGTTCATTGTACTGCTCGCCTGCGGCATGCTGAGCCTATTCACTGGAGTAGGGGGAGCACTGTCAGAACGTGGCCGCGAAATACCTGTAAAGGAAAACAGGTGCACAAAACATCCGCCATTACCTCCCAGCTCTTCAAAACAAAATCTGCCCCACCGGTTTAGTAACGATTTGAGGAGGAAACATTTAGTGCAGGGTAGCTTGTAGGATACAGCAACAGTAACAGCTGACTAAAATAGCTGGCTTCACCGATGCAACACGTGACATTTTTTTGTTAATAAGTTTTTCTTTCGAAGGAATGTATCTTCCTGGGTGCTGTACAGAGCCATAAATCTCAATTAGGCAACTGTGGCACCATGAAGATTTGGTCAGGGAAGCAATTCATTATTTGCTGACAGTTTGTTCAAATTCTAAGGCCTTTAGTTAGTTCTATCCTACCTGGGAAAAAAAATCTCTTCTCACAAGTTAACTCTTTTATATGGAGATTCAAGGATGCAGTGGACACCTAGAATACTGGTCTGTGCACAATGATTAATTTATACTGCAGCTGCCGTTCTCAGACAGATAGTTACAGAGTGAGTCCCAGCCAGGCCTTGCCCCATTCCTGTCCAGAGAGATTTGCTGGAGTTATACTGTTGCTTTTGTGTCACTGTGAAGTGGAAACAGTTTTGCAGCTACATAAAAGCAGCAGTTTACCTGCAGTTCTATAAGCAATAATTAGGCAGCAGGTTTGTTTTTCCACATAGTTCATGAACTGTCTGAATCACTGCCTCGTTATTGCGAGCTTATTGAAGTTACACAACTGTTATAGCATGATGGCTACACTACTTTGTGGTAATCACATGGCTGCCAGTTTAATCAGTTGGGTAATACATGAAGGTGTGAATCCTTTTTGCATGCTTCCTAACCCCTCCCCCAAGCCCCACACTACTGTGTCTGAGCTGCACCGTGTCAATGTTGTATTCAGCTGGTCACTATGAGGTGCGCTGAGACAACAAGAGAAACATTCAAATCCTGGAGGCAGAACAGAGAAGATCACAAAATAATTAAGGAAGAGGAAGGTCATTCGGCCCATCTTAGTTCATCCATCCAATCAGAGAGATCTAAAGTGACCCCGGTCCTCTGTTGCAGCACCTGATTTCTATTTACATATTTTCCATGAGGCTGATCCCTAGTGTTAGATGAATAATAAATGAAAGACTGGGAAACTTGGGCTCTTCAACCTTGAAGGAAGGCAACTGAGATGGGACTCTCTAGAGGGAATGTAAGACAGTAAAAATAAAGGTAAATCTGGAACTACTTTAAAGGTAAATTCAACAGCACGACAATTTCAAAATATTGAAAGGCAAATTTAGGACTGATGCTTCTTAATGCAGAGTGACTAACACTTGCAATGCATTCCCAGGTAGGGTGTAGGCATGTAAGAAAGGTATAAAGGGAGAGGGTCTGCATCCAGAAGCTGAGCTACGGGGAATCATCCACAGCAGAAACCTTGGCTGGTGTGGCTCCCAGGACAGAGATACTTTTATTGTTATTGCTGTGTCCTGTTTTAGATAAGTTTGCCTCATAGCGGAATGTAGTGTGAAGTCTTCCTACTGCCGTGAAATGTTGCTGCTTTGCTGTTATACTTGAAATCTGTCCCAAATAAAGATTAAATTGATTTTTTAGATATATATGTAGTTGTGTCTGATTCAACAGACTTGAACCTAAATTATTTTTTTTTAAGAAACATGGTGTACGATAGGCTAATAAAACCTTGGCGTCACTAAAGGCATAGCTGAGATGATTTCTCACTGATTTTGATTTAGTTTGAACCAGGGGAGTGTGTTATATGCATGCCATCATTCTGACAGCAGGATTGCAGACCTATGAAAAAGTAGGTCCGAGTTTGTCAGGGATAAGGGAGCCAATTTTAGCCGCATAATCGCGGGGAGGAAATGTACGGACACCACTGTCCTGTGATCCAGACAAGCACCAACGTGAAAGTGTCTCAGGATGATATGATGGGGCGACGAGCTTTTTCAGACAGATGAGCTAAGATAGGCCATTCTTCATCCATATTTATCTCCTCTTAAGCATAGTTGACCAGGGACATTTCTGCATCCAACTACCCTCCCATTCACAGGAAGATACCTAGCCTCCGCTCATTTTCTACCTGTGGAGGGAGTTAAAGTAATCAAACAGGTTAATGAAATGTTGACCTTTATGTCAAAGGGGCCGGATTTAAAAAGTGAGGAAGCAATGCTTCAGCTGTACAAAGCCTTGATCAGACCCCATCTGGAGTACTGAATTCAGTTTTGGGCACTGAACCACAGGAAGGTACATTGGCCTTGGAGGAGGGTACAGCGCAGAGTCACCAGAATTATACTAGAGCTTTAAGGGTTAAAGTACGAAGACAGGTTGCATAAACTTAGCTTGTATTCCCTTGAGTTCAGAAGGTTGACGGATGCTCCAATCAAGGTCTTTAAAATGATGAGGGGATTCGATAGGGTAGACACAAAGAAACTATTTCCTCTGGTGGGAGAATCCAGAACTAAAAGGACATAATCTTAAAATAAGAGTCTGGCCATTTAGGCATGAAATCAGGAAGCACTTTTTTTTTTACACAAAGGGTAGTGGAAATCTAGAACTTTTTCCCTCCTCCCCCAAAAAAGCTATGGATGCTGGGGGTCAATTGAAATTTCCAAGGCCAAGATTCATAGACTTTTATTAGGTACGGGTATCGAGGGATATGGATCAAATGGAGTTGAGATACAAATCAGCCATGATCTAATTGAATGGCAGAACAGGGTCAAGGGGATGAATGGCCTACGCCTGTTACTACGTTCCTCCTAGCAGTACAATAGAGATTAGTAACCGTGTAGAGGAAATAAAACTACCTCCACTGCCATGGCACCACACAATGATGCTCCAAAATACTGCCCAATTAAATTTCACATTTTAAAGGCTGCACACTCGAGCGTCACAAGGAACCATAAGGCTAAACTCACAGAATGATACAGGACTGGAGGTGGTCATTCAGCCCACCATACCTGTGCCAGTTCTTTGAAAGAGCTAGGCTATTAGTCCCTCTCCCCAGCTCTTTCCCCATAGCCCTGCAAATTTTTCCTTTTCAAGTATATATCCAATTACCTTTTGTCCTAGTCTTTTTCCACGTTGTCTACTGCGTGCATTTTTAAGTATTCCCTCATTTTTCCACTTATCAGTGATGTCCCCTACCATCAAAAAGCCTGCCAACACTCACTGTCAAAACCCACAAATTTGCTGAGGTATCAGAGGGCACCTGTGCTCCGTACCCTGCAGGGAGTCAATTCCTTTAGGAGGAGGGGCAGCAGAAAAAACTGACTTTAAAAGTGATACAACATGGAAATCCTAGTAATATTGATCATATCGCCACTTCGCTAATATCAATTCCACCTCTTAACGGGGCAAAGATTTCAGATTTAGCTTTCAAGTAATTACACTGCATGTGGCAACAGCTTCCATCTAGTTCTTAGTCAGCAATACCATTGAACCATGAAATGAGAATCATCAGTATCAGTATACAGCAATTAATATTCATATATACAAAAGAAGAAACAGAAAATTGGAAAAAAGGAGAAAAATCAGTGTTCTCCTGCATTGTCAACTTTTGTGGAATCAACTTAAAGATGCAGTATTCTTATAGATCGGTCTGCAAAGCTATTTAAAAAAAATCCCACTATTCTACAGCCCACACAGATAAAAGTGAAGACCAGTTGGAAAGTTGGAGATAAGAATGTGCACTGAGTGGATTGTGTAGACTGATGTTTGATATTAACAAATCACTATACAAAACAACAAAGTTCACAAAAGATCTCTTCCTACCAAAAATTTTGTAAAATCTGCTATACAAGCCATAACTTTACACAAGTTTTTATGACTTGTAATTTGGAAGCGTGATCTTGACCAACCTGCAGTGTAGGTGGGATAATATCTGAATACACGGCCAAGTTAGAAAATGTCTCACATCGGAATAAAATTAAAACGACACAATTGCTCTACATTTCACTACCATACAAACCATAACGGGTCAGACTAAATAATTTGCCTCACAACGAGTCAGGTAATACACACGCTTTGCATTAAGGCAAGATGTTTAATGGACATAGAATTAGGAAATTCTTGTTTCATTCACAGTGTGGTCTGCAATTCCCCAATATCTAAAGATATTGAGTAGCCTTAAATTTAACCCATTAAGTGACAAGTCAAGTTAAACATCTTTGCAAATTAGAGCAAAGACTAGAGAAATGGACAGGAACCTGGACACATTTTAGAGCTTTATTCTCCTTCTGGCGATGTTGGGTAATATATTATTAGTAAAACAAGCTGAGTAGGATACTAGGGGTAGGTGCATGGAATTCTCCAAATGACAAAATACCCCGAATGGCAAGGGAGCACATCTGCAGACACAGCAAAGTTTGGTATTTAATTGAAAACAGCACTTTAAGTGCACCACATTTAGTGCATATTTAACATCTGAGATGACTGTAATTTTTACCATTTTACATACAATATAGCACTCCATGCTTGTACTGTAATGGCTCTGCATTTATAAGCCTTTCAGTAAATGAAATGATGTTGTCAATTACAGGTCAGGCAAGATAATGTAACTATGTAAATATAGGAGTCTTGCCTGCATCTGCACGACCTTATTAAATAGAATACTGCAGCTTTAAAAATCTTGTGTTTAATATAAATCAGATTGGCAGAAAACGAGGAGTGCATTGGCATACCAGCTCCAATATTACTGATCAATGATGGAATCTGCCAAATGCTCAAAACTATATACCATAAGGGGGTAACCTTTCCCGAATGATATTGGTCCTTGCAATGCCTATGAAACAAAAAGAAGCATGATGCTGTTTAAAAATATACAAGTTGTTTTCAGTAAATGAAGCTCGAAATTAAGGTTTCTAAAACTTAAAACTTGGCTGAAGACAGAAGACACCATCACCTTTTTCCAGCTACTTACCAAGTAATCCAAAAGTTGCATTTAATTCAGCTCAGGAAGTGCCAGACATACACCTTGCATATATTGACCAAAACAAAACTGCTCTTAACTGAAAGCAAAACCCTAATTATAGCAGCAAGCGGCAGCCAAATAATTTGGAGCTTCTGTTGCAGCTAAAAAAGGACAGGAGCCAAAAAAGCAGAATTGAAGGAAACCCACCAGAAAGTCAGAGTCAGCTTTCAATTGGCACAGATACACATCAATGCAACAAGTTGCCCAAGAAGTGTAAGTAGCGTAGTATTAGCAGTGACAGGATAGTGGAGAGGATCATTTGCATACTCACCATAATATGCATGTTCTAGAACAGGCCACAGTGCATAGAAAATAAGATGTATGGAAGGATTATCACATTCTCCACCCATGTTACCAATGTTTAAGGAGCCATCTGCTATCTTAATATAGCACTTAAGATATACTTTCTATTACTTTTTATTGAAGAAAAATAATGGTTTTACCAGGAATGTCTTTGACTCTTCAAAAAAAACAATGTTATAGCTGAGCCAGGGGCTCTGGAGTACAGCCCTAAATTACAGTCTCCATCCCTGCTAGGCCACTCCAGTGACATTGATTATGGGGAATACCCTGGGGCAGCTTCATTGCAAACAGTCGGGACGCATGACTTCAAATCGGTCTGAGGGACGCTGTGGAGCTATCCCGTTCCAGGAAACCATCCTACAGGTTGGGGATGGCAGAACATAAGCAATAGGAGCAGGAGTAGGCCATATGGCCCCTCGAGCCTGTTCCGCTATTCAATCAGATCATGGCTGATCTTCAACCTCAACTCCACTTTTCCGCCCGATCCCCACATCCCTTGATTCCCTTAGAGTCCAAAAATTTATCTATCTCAGCCTTGAATATATTCAATGACTCAGCATCCACAGCTCTCTGGGGTACAGCATTCCAAAGATTCACAACCCTCTGCGTAAGAAATTCCTCCTCATCTCAGTCTTGAATGGCTGACCCCTTATCCTGCGACTATGCCCCTAGTTGTAAACTCTTTAGCTAAACTCTCAGCACCTACCCTGTCAAGCCCTCTCATAATCTTATGTGTTTCAATGAGATCACCCCTCATTCTTCTAAACTTCAGAGAGTATAGGCCCATTCTACTCAATCTCTCTTTATAGGACAACCCTCTCATCCTAGGAATTAATCGCTTCACCACCTCCAAGGCAAGTATATCCTTCCTTAGATACGGAGACCAAAACTGTATGCAGTACTCCAGGTGAGGTCTCACTAAAGTCCTGTACAACTGGAGTAAGACTTCCTTAATCTTGTACTCCAACCACCTTGCAATAAAGGCCAATATGCCATTTGCTTTCCCAATTGCCTGCTGTATCTGCATACTAACTTTGTGTTTCTTGCACGAGGACACCCAAATCTCTCTGAACACCAATATTTAATAGTTTCTCACCATAAGAAAATGTGTTTTTTCTATTCTTCCTACCAAAGTGAATTACCTCACATTTCCCCACATTCTATTCCATCTGCCACCTTCTTGTCCACTCACATATCTGTCTATATCCCTTTGCAGACTCTTTGTGCCCTCCTCACAGCTTGCTTTGCCACCTAGCTTTATATCGTGAGCAAGCTTGGATACATTACACTAGGTCCCTTCACCTAAGTCATTAATATAGATTGTAAATAGCTGAGGCCCAAACACTGATCCTTGCGGCACCCCACTAGTTACAGACAGCCAACCCGAGAATGACCCGTTTATCCCTACTCTTTGTTTTGTGTCTTTTAGCCAATCCTCTATCCATGCTAATATATTACACAAGGTAAGGACTCATGGAGTTGGGGGTAACAACCTTTTATGTGGCACCTTATTGAATGCCTTTTAAAAATCCAAATATACTACATCCACTGGTTCCCCTTTATCTACCCTGCTAGTTACATCCTCAATAAACTCTAATAAATTTGTCAAACACGACTTCCCTTCCATAAAACCATGTTGACTCTGCCTAATCATATTATGATTGTCTAAGTGCCCTGTTACCACTTCCTTCATAACGGATTCCAGCATTTTCCCGACAACCAACATCAGGCTAACTGGCCTGTAGTTCCCTGTTTTCTCTCTCCCTCCCTTCTTGAATAGCGGGGTAACATTTGATACCTGCCAATCCACTGGGACTGTTCTAGAATCGAGGGAATTCTGGAAGATCAAAACCAATGCATCCACTATCTCTGCAGCCACCTCTCTTAAAACCCTAGGATATAGGCCATCAGGTCCAGGGGATTTGTTGGCTTTTAGTCCCATTAGTTTCTCTAGTGATATTAATCGTTTTAAGTTCCTCACTCTCATTTACCCCTCAGTTCCCTACTATTTTTGGTATGCTTTTTGTGTCTTTTACTGTGAAGACAGACACAAAATATTTGTTTAACACATCTGCCATTTCCTGATTCCCATTTATAATTTCTCCTGTCTCAGCCTCTAAGGGACCAACGTTTACTTTTGCTACTCTCTTCCTTTTTACGTACTTGTAGAAGCTCTTACAATCCATTTTTATATTTCTTGCTAGTTTACTTTCATATTCTATTTTCTCCCTTATCATCAATTTTTTGGTCGCCCTTTGTAAGCTTCTAAAACTCTCCCAATCCCCAGGCTTATTACTCTTCTTGGCAACATTATCGGCCCCTTCTTTCAATCTAATACTCTCCTTAACTTCTTTAGTTAGCCACGGGTGGATCACATCACCCGTGGAGTTTTTATTTCTCAATGGAATGTATATTTGTAGAGACTATTGAAATATTTCTTTAAATGTTTGCCATTGATTTTCAACTGTCAAACCCTTTAATTTAATTTCCCAATCTACCTTTGATAACTCACCCCTCATACCTATGTAATTGGCTTAATTGAAGTTTAAGTCTTTATTTTCTGACTTAAGTACATTAATCAAACTCAATGTGAAATTCTATCATATTATGATCACTCTTTCCCCGAGGTTCTTTTACTGTGAGATTACTAATTAACCCTATTACATAAGATCTAAAATAGCCTGTTCCCTGGTTGGTTCCATGACGTATTGCTCTAGGAAGCCGTCTCAAATACATTCCATGAACTCATCCTCCAAACTACCGTTGCCAATTTGAGTCCCCAGTCTATATACAGATTGAAGACCCCCATGTTGCAAGCTCCTATTATTTCATGATTAATACTCTGTACTCTGTCCAACTGTATTGCTGCTATTAGAATTCCAGGCCTGTATTATGGCTTCCTAGGTTTGAGCTGCCTTGGAGCGACTCTCATCCCTTTCTGAAATCACGGTCCCGTAAGTGAACTCAGCAGAGCTGCTTAGTTGAGAGGGAGATCCTATTCCAGTTGGAGTTTTAAAAATAATTCCAGGTAGACCATGATTTTTATTTTATAAAAAGAAGTAGCTGGAACTTTCCCATATTTCCCTTCCCTTTAAATCTGTGATTAATCAAAGGTGGAAATGTTTAGTATTTTAGTTTAATATAAAGTAGCCCTGTGCTACGCACACAATGTACAGGAGAGATTGTATTGTTATTTACATATAGGAAACATAAATGACAAGATGTTTAATGGCCTACTATCCAATAAAAGTACTCATTTGGAATTGCTTTGCATGTTATCAGAAAAGATGCTTGTATATATCTATATACACACACACACATACATACACATAAAATGCAACTGCTTCATTTGATGAAAATTGCTAAACATCAGAAAGCAGAATAAGATTAAATCATGGAGTGCGTAGCCTATTCACCTGCTCTCTACCACCCGTCAAGATCAGGAAAGGGAGAGGAAAAGAAAAGAGATTTCAATTTATAATAACATAGCTGAATCAATAGAAAACAACGAATTACAACTGGGTGCCTCTGTGACGCTGTGATTTAGAGCACCAATGTGTTTTATTGGAACACGGTGCAGCATGAATGTGTGTTCGAGAACACCTACACGGTGATTCACCATTAGAGAGGAGTATCAAGCAAAAGTCCAGACATTGTTCCACAGTGAGGGAGGTGATGTAAAAGGGAACACCATGCTCCTGCTCGACACATGTTAGCACATAGTTCACGGTGGCACTGGTTAAGGCGCAGAAAAAGTCTGCTCAATGTTTTAGTTGAGGCATAGTGCTTGATCCAGAGAGACTTTTTTTAAATAAATGAAAACAGACAATATTAAAATGAGTATTAAAGTAAAACATTAAAAACCTAGTTACCTAGAAACGCGTCCACCAGGCAGCTGATACCACGCATGGCTCGGAAGAAGATTTGAGGCAGCTGCTTGAGGCACGGGTGCTGTATCATTTCCTGGGTCATTCCACTGACACTCAAAAGCTGCTCCTGGAATTTTGGTGTGGTGCTTATTATGGCTGGGTTACTCAGATCCACAGGATTGCTGGTGAAATAATAAAGGATTTAAAAAAAGATAATGCAATTCCAACAGAGCAAAATGGATGCGATTTATTTAATGTACTCTGCATAAGAACACTATCCACACAAATCAAAACTACTTTCCCAATGTAAACAGATTCAGCTGTAACCAATGAACTCTGATTGGGTTTTGACGGGGTGAATAGGGAAAGACTATTTTCTCTAATTGGGGGGGGGGGGGGGGGGTGTCAGTGATGAGGGGTCAATTTAAAATCACAGATGGTTGTTGGACCACAGAATGCTTTGCCTCAGCCAATAGTTGAGGCAGAGACCTTTGCATCTTTTAAGGGAAAAGTGGATAAACATCTGAAGTAGAGGAAGGTATAGGGCTGTGGGAAAGAGCAGTATGTTGGTTTTTGGATTGCTGTAAGAAACAGCCAACATAGACAAAGTGGGCTGCATACTGCTATGGTTCTATGACAGTACGCTAATTTTTGATTGCAAAGTCATTCACAGTGAATGTTTCACCGGAGATAAACACTTAATCTAATCAGGAAGGCCACTCACTTTGGACACAGTGTTGTCAGTTTGTATCAGCGCCTAAAAGGCAGACCATGTACATTTACAGCTCTTACATGCACACAGAGAAATTACACATTCTCACCTAAGCATATGCAAAATACGAAACCAAGTCTGTGCAATACAGTCATTGTCCATTTCTGCTGGAATCAGGTTGGCATCTTCATCAGGAACTTTGAATGGAGGGAATGAGGGACCGTAGGTGAACCGCAGTAGCCTATTAGAAAGAAAAACAGCAGTTAAATGCAATTGAAGAGTGGCTTCTGTTCTATACCAAAAGTAGTAACTGCACATCTCAACTACTCCTACTCAGTGTACCTGGGATCATGTTTCTGTATTGTTTATTAAACTTTAATTTTCTAAATATATTCACTAAATGATTAGCTTGCAACAATTTCTAATTTAGCACATACCCAAGGTGTAATAAAATCCTAATCAGGCAACTGTGGGGTGCAGTGGATTAGCATACGGTTCACTTACTTTGGGATCCAAGCTTGCATCCAATGCACACTAATGGAATGCAAGTCTCCCTGCTCTGTGCTGCGTATAAAGGTCTCAAGTGAAATATGGTTGGAGTAGCCTCAGTTGAGGCCATTGGGATGTTTTGTCAGCCGTGGCTCAGTGGGTAGCACTCTCACCTCTGAGGGTTCAAGTCCCACTCCAGAGACTTGAGCACAAAAATCCAGGCTGATACTCCAGTGCAGTACTGAGGGAGTGCTGCTCTGTGCAGCAGTTAAACCGAGGCCCTGTCTGCCCTCTCAGGTGGATGCAAAAGATCCTGCGGCACTATTCGAAGAAGAGCAGGGGAATTCTCCCTGGTGTCCTGGTAAACATTTATTCCTCAACGAACATCACTTAAAAAAAAACTATCTGGCTATTTATCTCATTGCTGTTTGTGGGATCTTACTGTGTGTAAATTGGCTGCCACATTTCCTACATTACAACAGTGACTACACTTCAAAAGTACTTCACTGGCTGTAAAGTGCTTTAGGACGTCCTGACATCATGAAAGGCGCTATAAAAATGCAAATTGTTTCTTTCTTTACTTTAATGGCACCATATAAATGCAAGTTATTTTTGCAGTTAGTTCACTAATTTTGAAAAGCACATGGATGTAAAGTCAACTTATAAAAAGATTAAAAAGAAGCAAAATACTGCAGATGTTAGAAATTTGAAATAAAAACAGAAAATGCTGGAATGCTGGGAACACTCAGCAGGTCAGGCAGCATCTGTGGAGAGAGAAACAGTTCTGATGAAAGGACATCGACCTGAAACTTTTAACTCTGTTTCTCTCCCTGGCCTGTTATGTGTTTCCAGCATTTTCTGTTTTTATTATTAAAAGGTTAATTGAATTCTTTCTGTTATGTCCAGCTATGGGGCAAATTGATTTTGCAGTCCACGACATAAATATGTCTATAGATACTAACCTAGAGGTCAGTGCACAGATGACCTTACTCCACTGCTCTACCACAGCTGGGTGATGCCTCCAGTTGGCCAACATTTCTCGAGCAGTCTTCCAGTAGGGTGGTGTTGGGAAACACCGTGTACAAGCCAGGAACCAGACTTCAAAGAGTACACCGATTAACTTATCAGCAAGATTTTCTGCTAGTCCTCCTAAAGAGAAGCAAATTAACATACACATTTTTAAAGCCACAATAAATTTTTAAAATTGGATATAGATTTGAAAATGAAATATTTGCAGAGCTATGGGGAAACAGCAGGGAAGTGGGACTAATTGGATAACTCTTTCAAAGAGCCAGCATAGGCATGATGGGCCAAATGGTCATCTTCTGTGCTGCAAGATTCTATGGTTAATGATAACAAAGGTAGAAAGTACCGCCTATTACAGTAACTTAAAAAAAATCTGCTCTGAAAGAAAATGCAGCACCCAGTGGTTTTATAAACTATCCACCCAACAAAAATCTATCGATCTCAGTCTTGAAAGTTTCAATTGACCCAGCATCCAGAGACTTTTGGGGAGCAAGTTCCAGATTTCCATTATCTTTTGTGTGAAAGAAGTGCTTCCTGATTTCACTCCCAAATGGCCTAGCTCTAATTTTAATCCTTTTCAATAACATACTAAGAAATGGTAAAACACAATTTGTTGACTTAATATACAAAAGTCATACCGTTTTGGGGTTTAGTGTATGGTTCTGAAAACTCATTGTTCAAAAGCAGGATCAATTGATGAACCAACCAGTTTACACGCATGAATTCCAGGTCCTGGACCCCGGAAGACAGCCTGTGAGGAGAGCACATTCTACCAGCGGCACGTAGAACCGGGGTCTATAATAGAAACTCACCTGGCAATATGTGTCTCCGGAGCACCAGGACAGACAGATTTTACTGCCTCTTCATTGATCTCTATGTCCTGGGGCAATGAATAGATTTCCTACTGGAAGTTAACTGTGAAGCACATTATCTGACAACAAGAGATCAATTACAGAAGATGGGCTCAAGGCCACAACTATTCTGCACCACATGAGTCAGGGGAAATGAAGGCTCTCCAACAATTAGAGTTGTAGGTAATTGATTGTAAAAGAATATCGACATAACTTTATGGGAGCTTAATTTTTGCACACAGAGCAGACGTGGTTTACTTCTAGGATTTATCACTGTTGAACGCAGAAGAAAAAAGTGCTTCAGATTACTTTTTTTTATTCGTCCATGGGATGTAGGCATCGCTGGTGAGGCCGGCATATATTGCCCATCCCTAAATGCCCTTGAGAAGGTGGTGGTGAGCTGCCTTCTTGAACCGCTGCAGTCCGTGTGGTGAAGGTTCTCCCACAGTGCTGTTAGGAAGGGAGTTCCAGGATTTTGACCCAGCGACGATGAAGGAACAGCGATATATTTCCAAGTCGGGATGGTGTGTGACTTGGAGGGGAACGTGCAAGTGGTGTTGTTCCCATGTGCCTGCTGCTCTTGTCCTTCTAGGTGGTAGAGGTCGCGGATTTGGGAGATGCTGTCAAAGAAGCCTTGGCGAGTTGCAGCAGTGCATCCTGTAGATGGTACACACTGCAGCCACAGTGTGTCGGTGGTGAAGGGAGTGAATGTTTAGGGTGGTGGATGGGGTGCCAATCAAGTGGGCTGCTTTGTCCTGGATGGTGTTGAGCTGCTTGAGTGTTGTTGGAGCTGCACTCATCCAGGCAAGTGGAGAGTATTCCATCACACTCCTGACTTGTGCCTTGTAGATGGTGGAAAGGCTTTGGGGAGTCAGGAGGTGAGTCACTCGCCATAGAATACCCAGCTTCTGACCTGCTCTTGTAGCCATAGTATTTATATGGCTGGTCCAGTTAAGTTTCTGGTCAATGGTGACCCCCAGGTTGTTGATGGTGGGGGATTCAGCGATGGTAATGCCATTGAATGTCAAGGGGAGGTGGTTAGACCCTCTCTTGTTGGAGATGGTCATTGCCTGGCGTGAATGTTACTTGCCACTTATGAGCCCAAGCCTGGACGTTTTCCAGGTCTTGCTGCATGCGGGCTCGGACTGCTTCATTATCTGAGGGGTTGCGAATGGAACTGAACACTGTGCAGTCATCAGCGAACATCCCCATTTCTGACCTTATGATGGAGGGAAGGTCATTGATGAAACAGCTGAAGATGGTTGGGCCTATGACACTGCCATATTCAGCCAGAAGTGCCGAGTAGATGATCCATGTCGGCCCCCTCCCGATATCCCCACCATCACAGAAGCCAGTCTTCAGCCAATTCGATTCACTCCACGTGATATCAAGAAACGGCTGAGTGCACTGGATACAGCAAAGGCTATGGGCCCCGACAACATCCCGGCTGTAGTGCTGAAGACTTGTGCTCCAGAACTAGCTGCGCCTCTAGCCAAGCTGTTCCAGTACCGCTACAACACTGGCATCTACCCGACAATATGGAAAATTGCCCAGATATGTCCTGTTCACAAAAAGCAGGACAAATCCAATCCGGCCAATTACCGCCCCATCAGTCTACTCTCAATTATCAGCCTTGGTCCAAACATGGACAAAAGAGCTGAATTCCAGAGGTGAGGTGAGAGTGATTGCCCTTGACATCAAGGCAGCATTTGACCGAGTGTGGCACCAAGGAGCCCTAGTCAAATTGAAGTCAATGGGAATCAGAGGGAAAACTCTCCAGTGGCTGGAGTCATACCTCAGATTACTTAAAAAGTAGTTACAAAATGTAAAAGTATTGAAAATGGTTTTAATCAATCTCACATCCCAGGTTGGGGTTGCTGCCTTTCTACTAACCTGGAACTGTCGGAGCTGCCAGAAGAGTGTCATTAATCTGCAGTAGGAAGAGCAATAGGACTTCCCAGGTTTCCCTCGACATGTTGGCAGACTCGCGAGCTAATTTCTGAACTGCTGCTAGAACCCGCAGGCACAGTGTGATCTGGTTGTGAGCAGACTCTGATCTGAAAGCAAAAGACGATTTTGTTTTAAAAAAACATTGTTAGGATCGGCACATTATGAACCATTGCAATATTTTAGTACATCTTAGTTTGGCTTCAGTCATTGCTGAATTTTTATTGAATCTCTATCTTTTTTTTTGGTTTGCACCATTAAATTCCTTCACCTCTTTCCCTGTATCATGTATTATTCCCCGACCAGGAACATGGGCAGCAGAGACGTCATAGAATCATACAGCGCAGAAGTAGGCCCATCGTGCCTGTGCCAGCTCTTTGAAAGAGCCATCCAATTAGTTCATAATCCTACAATATTTTCCCCTTCAAATATATATCCAATTCTCTTTTGAAAGGTACTACTGAATCTGCTTCCACCACCCTTTCGGGCAGCGCATTCCGGATCATAACAGTGCACTCCAGGTTGTTCAATGCTCTAGCAATTAAGTTCTTCAACTGACTGCTAGGAAGCTCACACATGATGTTATTTTGGATGTAATGCCACGAGACCAATCTGCTTAATTTTGTTGCAGAAATACAAAAGTTGCCAGATTACACAGGACAAAAAGATGTTAATGGAATTTTATGAAGTTCTAACCTTAGTACATTATAGTAGGCATGACAAAAGACTAGTCAATCTAGCTCACCCTTCCTTTTGGTCTGAGTTCAAGACTCAGACTATAGTATATTTATTTTGGTCCTGGTTCACTTCTCACTCTATATCCCTCTATAACCTGCTGATTCTGCTCTTTGCTTTTACTGAACACTTCAGTGGAGTCTGTATTTACTGTGATAGGCTCTATTCTATTCCATGAGTTGACTTCAAAGAAAAGTTGAAGGAACTGCAATCTCTATACACCTGAGAGTACTTCTTAAAAGATAAAGGATGAAACTTTCAACTTTGCCGGGGTGTAAATCGGGCGGCGGCAGATCCCGTTACATACCCTACACGACTTCCTTCTCCATTGAAGTCCGTGGAAAGGAAAACCAGACGGGTCGGATAATGGGCACTGTTGCGCTACTGCCCGTTTTACACTGCCACCGAAGCAAAAAGTCTTTCAAATAAAGTCACTAAAAGATCTTTATACTTACCGGGGAACAAAAAGATTCTGTAGGTGTTTGAGAATAGTTTGCACATATAAATTTGGTTCTTTGATAATGGGCTGAGGGATCGAGTCACGGCGAGCCACCAAAGCCATGATCCAGTCAGTGTAAACATCCACACACAGTTTCACCGTTTCCCCATCCAGAGGCAGAGTCAGTCCATAACACAACACCTCCATGGTCCATTTTACCTGTCCAAGGGTATAAAGCATAATATCACTGTGTCTGTTTACAAACATTTTCCTGAATTACCCCGTTAGAACTCAGCGGCTCCATTAAGCCTCTCACCACTGGAAGTCAGCACGGCCACTCAGGCCAATCAAGAACGTACTTCGAGTTCAGTCATGCAAGAGGATGCTAGATCTCCAGCTACGGTCAGAAATATGCCCCCAGCCAAATGATGCAAAGTTATGACAGGGGACTCCAAAGTTTGAGAGAGAAGCCAAGCACATTCAAACACACAATGTGTGACTGACTCAGTTTTGTGCATGACTGACAGTTACTTGTGACTGGAGCTGACAGTAATTTAAATCTATCAAGCACTGACAACTGCTGTTGGTGGTATTTAATGAGCTGAAGCTGTTGAGTAGAGTCAAGTTGATTGGAACCTTCAGCAAGCTAGGTTAGGCCAGTTTGGCTTCCACAGCTGGTAAGACCACAGGGAGAAAAGAATACTGCATAAACAAAGGTTAACTATAAAATAACCCAGCATATAGTTTACATTTTTTTTTAAATTCAAGAGCTTGATAGCAGAATATCATGTGAACTAACTGATCTCCTGTGCCATCGCATACAGGGAATCAAGACCATATGCCGCCCTCAGGGGAAATGCGGATAGACGGTAGCGGATAATTGGACTAGGGCATGCAGATACACTATTTTTAATAAGATATATAATATATATAGGGTCTCAAGGAGATGGGACAGGTGCTATGCGAGCTCCTTTCCCATATCTTTAATAGCTCACTGGAGTCTGGGACTGTTCCCTTAGACTGGAATGAGACTATTGTAGTTCCAATATTTAAAATGGGAGATAAGACGGATCTGGGTAACTACAGGTTCATTAGCTTGAGGGAATCATTAGGGATGCACTATATGACTACTTAGACAGACACATCAGGGACACCCCAATATGGCATCAGGAAAAAGGAGGTCCAGTCTTACCAATTTGATTGTATTTTTTGAAGTCACCAAGACAGTGGACGAAGGAAACCTGGTAGACCGTTGTCCACCTAGACTTTCAAACAGCTTTTGATAAGGTACTGCATAAGTGGATTTTCTACAAGATTTAAGCCTCGAGTATTAGTGCAATCTACCGAAAGCCCGCAGGGCTGTAGTGCTGAAGTCTTGTGCTCCAGAACTAGCTGCGCCTCTAGCCAAGCTGTTCCAGTACAGCTACAACACTGGCATCTACCCGACAATGTGGAAAATTGCCCAGGTATGTCCTGTCCACAAAGAGCAGGACAAATCCAATGCGGCCAATTACCGCCCCATCAGTCTACTCTCAATCATCAGCAAAGTGATGGAAGGTGTCGGCGACAGTGCTATCAAGCAGCACTTACTCACCAATAACCTGCTCACCGATGCTCAGTTTGGGTTCCGCCAGGACCACTCGGCTCCAGACCTCATTACGGCCTTGGTCCAAACATGGACAAAAGAGCTGAATTCCAGAGGTGAGGTGAGAGTGACTGCCATTGACATCAAGGCAGCATTTGAACGAGTGTGGCACCAAGGAGCCCTAGTAAAAGTGAAGTCAATGGGAATCAGGGGGAAAACTCTCCAGTGGCTGGAGTCATATCTAGCACAAAGGAAGATGGTAGTGGTTGTTGGAGGCCAATCATCTCAGCCCCAGGACATTGCTGCAGGAGTTCCTCAGGGCAGTGTCCTAGGCCCAACCATCTTCAGCTGCTTCATCAATGACCTTCCCTCCATCATAAGGTCAGAAATGGGGATGTTCGCTGATGACTGCACAGTGTTCAGTTCCATTTGCAACCCCTCAGATAATGAAGCAGTCCATGCTCGCATGCAGCAAGACCTGGACAACATCCAGGCTTGGGCTGATAAGTGGCAAGTAACATTCGCGCCAGATAAGTGCCGGGCAATGACCATCTCCAACAAGAGAGAGTCTAACCACCTCCCCTTGATATTCAACGGCATTACAATCGCCGAATCCCCCACCATCAACATCCTGGGGGTCACCATTGACCAGAAACTTAACTGGACCAGCCATATAAATACTGTGGCTATGAGAGCAGGTCAGAGGCTGGGTATTCTGCGGTGAGTGACTCACCTCCTGACTTCACAAAGCCTTTCCACCATCTGCAAGGCACAAGTCAGCAGTGTGATGGAATATTCTCCACTTGCTTGGATGAGTGCAGCTCCAACAACACTCAAGAAGCTCGACACCATCCAAGATAAAGCAGCCCGCTTGATTGGCACACCATCCACCACCCTAAACATTCACTCCCTTCACCACCGGCGCACTGTGGCTGCAGTGTGCATCATCCACAGGATGCACTGCAGCAACTCGCCAAGGCTTCTTCGACAGCACCTCCCAAACCCGTAACCTCTATCACCTAGAAGGACAAGGGCAGCAGGCACATGGGAACAACACCACCTGCACGTTCCCCTCCAAGTCACACACCATCCCAACTTGGAAATATATCACCGTTCTTTCATTGTCGCTGGGTCAAAATCCTGGAACTCCCTTCCTAACAGCACTGTGGGAGAACCGTCACCACACGGACTGCAGCAGTTCAAGAAGGCGGCTCACCACCACCTTCAAGGGCAATTAAGGATGGGCAACAAATGCTGGCCTCGCCAGCGACGCCCACATCCCGTGAACGAATAAAAAAAAAGGCAGAAAGTGGTTGCAGATGGATTTGGATCTGCTTAGAGACCGGTTACCAGTGGTGTCCCGCAGGAATCGGTGTTAGAACCGTTACTATTTTAATTAACCATATAGATATAGGTGTTGGGGGGAAATGATCTTGAAGTTTGCAGATGACACTAAGATACGTGCAAGAGTCAGGTCTGTAGACAATTCTAGACTACAACAAGCAGATCTAGATGCGCTGGGGGATCGGGCCCATGACTGGCAAATGATGTTTAACTTAGAAAAATGCAGTGTTATGCATGTGGGCAGGGCGAATGCTGAACACACATATACCCTTCAGGGAAAAGAACTATAGTCAGTGGAGAGAGAGAGAGATCTGGGCATTCTAGTGCATAGATCTGTAAAGGTTCACAACCAATGCAGTGAAGCAATAGCTAGAGTGAATAGGGTACTAGGTGTATTTACAGGACAATTCACTATAAATCAAAGCATTCTATTTTGATCTTGTACCATACCTTGTTTAGACCTCAGTTAGAGTACTGGGTCTAGTTTTGGTCTCTTCACATGTTGGGTGATATTGAGGTTTAGGAATGTGTGCAAAGTAGGGCCACAAGATTAATTCCCAGTTTAAAGCATCTTAGTTACCAAGATAGGCTCAAAGAGCTGGGTCTCTACACTTTAAGAGAGGCGTAGATGATGTCATTGGTCAAATTAAATGATAACATAGTTCCTTAAGAGATCTTCTTAGTCAGTGTAGCATCAAAATTGCATTTAATACTATCAAATAAACTGTTTACATGGGTGGAAGATATTCTGTAATAACGTTACACGTCTTCAGTTTCCATAGATCTCCCAATCTGTTTTTCTCGAATTAGAATGCACACTATACCGAACCCCCAATGAGTGTGTTGTAAACTGGATAGCCAGGTGGTGAAGGATAGAATGCTACAGCCTGGTCTTCAGTTGCTTCTAAGCTTTCATTCACAGAGCTCCACATTACACCCACACCACTCCCTAGATCAGCTCTCTTATAAATGGATACAAGAGAGTTCCCAATTAACACGAATTGATATAAATCACATGGATACAATTAACGTGTGTGCACATAATTCCAGCTGTCATTTTTAAACCCAAACTACAGTGCAAGCTGACTGGACTTTACCCTACCGTTGTCTCCTACCTAGAGATCGAAAAGGTCTTTATACGTTGTACTGGTTACCTCAGTGCACTTCCTTGCCATGCCCAGCTCTGCCTCTGATCCATGTAATTGGAGGTCTCCTGTGCCCACGTATGCATATATTGACTATCACTCCAGGCCAGGGCATCCTTTTTCAGCCATTTCTTGGTGCTTTTCACATTATCCTTCTTTTCATTTTTTCCATCCATGCCCCTTTTCCCTACCGCTTCTCCAATATTATGCCTCCTCCAATTCGACACTATTGCTCAGTCTATCTTCACTTCTGCTAGCATCCCAGGCTTGTGTCCCTCTTGAATGAGCACAGAATCTCCCCCTGCACCAGTAGCGACTTTAACATACACCTAAATTGGGAGCATTTTAGAATTCAGCAAAGGAGGACCAAGAAATTGATAAAGAAAGAGAAAATAGAATATGAGAATAAACTAGTGAGGAACATAAAAATGGACTGTAAAACTTCTATAGGTATGTAAAAAGGAAATTACTGGCGAAGGCAAATGTGGGTCCCTTACAGACAGACAGACGGGAGAATTTATAATGGGGAATAAGGAAATGGCAGAGAAATTAAACTATTGAAGTCAATGGGAATCAGGGGGAAAACTCTCCAGTGGTTGGAGTCATACCTAGCACAAAGGAAGATGGTAGTGGTTGTTGGAGGCCAATCATCTCAGTCCCAGGACATTGCTGCAGGAGTTCCTCAGGGCAGTGTCCTAGGCCCAACCATCTTCAGCTGCTTCATCAATGGCCTTCCCTCAATCATCAATCATAAGGTCAGAAATGGGGATGTTCGCTGATGATTGCACAGTGTTCAGTTCCATTCGCAATCCCTCAGATAATGAAGCAGTCCGTGCTCGCATGCAGCAAGACCTGGACAACATCCAGGCTTGGGCTCATAAGTGGCAAGTAACATTCGCACCAGACAAGTGCCAGGCAATGACCATCTCCAACAAGAGAGAGTCTAACTACCTCCTCTTGACATTCAACGGTATTACCATCACCGAATCCCCCACCATCAACATCCTGGGGGTCACCATTGACCAGAAACTTAACTGGACCAGTCGCATAAATACTGTGGCTACGAGAGCAGGTCAGAGGCTGGGTATTCTGCGGCGAGTGACTCACCTCCTGACTCCCCAAAGCCTTTCCACCATCTACAAGGCACAAGTCAGGAGTGTGATGGAATACTCTCCACTTGCCTGGATGAGTGCAGCTCCAACAACACTCGACACCATCCAGGACAAAGCAGCCTGCTTGATTGGCACCCCATCCACCACCCTAAACATTCACTCCCTTCACCACCGGAGCACCGTGGCTGCAGTGTGTACCATCCACAGGATGCACTGCAGCAACTCGCCAAGGCTTCTTCGACAGCACCTCCTAAACCCGCGACCTCTACCACCTAGAAGGACAAGGACAGCAGGTACATGGGAACAACACCACCTGCACGTCCCACTCCAAGTCACACACCATCCTGACTTGGAAATATATCGCCGTTCCTTCATCATCACTGGGTCAAAATCCTGAAACTCCCTTCCTAACAGCACTGTGGGAGAACCTTCACCACACGGACTGCAGCGGTAAAAGAAGGCGGCTCACCACCACCTTCTCAAGGGCAATTAGGGATGGGCAATAAATGCTGGCCTTGCCAGTGATGCCCACATCCCATGAATGAATAAAAAAAACTGTGTGTCTGTCTTCATGGAAGAAGACATAAAAAACTTCCCAGAAATACTGGAGAACCAAGGGTCAGGCGAAAATGAGGAACTGAAAGAAATTAGTATTAATAAAAAAAATAGTCCCAGAGAGATTAATGGGACTTAAAGTTGATAAATCCCAAGGACCTGATGATCTGCATCCCAGAGTTTTGAAAGAGGTGGCTATGGAGATAGTGGATGCATTGGTTGTCATCTTCCAAAATTCTACAGACTCCTGCAGATTGGAGGGTAGCAAATGTAACCCCACTATTTAAGAAAGGAGAGAAAACAGGGAACTACAGACCTGTTAGCCTGACATCAGTAGTAGAGAAAATGCTAGAATCTATAATAATAGGATTTGGCAGAGTCAACATAGTTTTGTGAAAGGGAAATCATGTTTGACAAACCTATTGGAATTCTTTGAGGATGTAACTAGTAGAATAGAAAAGGGTGAACCAGTGGTTGTGGTGTATTTGGATTTGCAGAAGGCTTTCGATAAGGTCCTACATAGGAGGTTGGTGAACAAAGTTGGAGCACATGGAATTGGGGGTAATATACTGGCATGAATTGAGAATTGGTTAATGGACAGAAAACAGAGAGTAGGAATAAATGGGTCTTTTTCAGGTTCGCAGACTGTGACTAGTGGGGTGCTGCAGGGATTGGTGCTTGGGCCCCAGCCAGCCACAATCTATATCAATGATTTGGATGAGGGGACCAAATGTAATATTTCCAAGTTTGCTGATGACACAATTAAATGGGAATGTGAGTTGTGAGGAGGATGCAAAGAGGCTTCAAGTGGATATAGACAGACTGAGTGGGCAAAAACATAGCAGATGGAATATAATGTTGAAAAATGTGAAGTTATCCACTTTGGTAGGAAAAACAGAAATACAGAGTATTTTTTAAATGGTGAGAGATTGGGAAATGTTGTTGTTCAAAGGGATCTGGGTGTCCTTGTACATGAGTCACTGAAAGCTAACATGCAGGTGCAGCAAGCAATTAGGAAGGCAAATGGTATGTTGGCCTTTATTACAAGAGGATTTGAGTATAGGAGTAAAGATGTCTTACTGCAATTATATAGGGCCTTTGTGAGACTGCACCTGGAAAATTGTGTACAATTTTGGTCTCCTTACCTAAGAAAGGATATACTTGCCATAGAGGAAGCGCAACGAAGGTTCACCAGACTGATTCCTGGGATGGCAGGACTGTTGTATGAGGAGAGATTGAGTAGACTCGGCCTGTATTCTTTAGAGTTTAGAAGAATGAGAGGTGATCTAATTGAAACATACAAAATTCTTCTAGGGCTCGATAGGGTAGATGCAGGGAGGATGTTGCCCTTGGCTGGGGAGCCTAGAACCAGGGGTCACAGTCTCAGAACAAGGGGTAGGTCATTTAGGACTGAGATGAGGAGAAATCTCTTCACTCAGAGGGTGGTGAATCTTTGGAATTCTCTACCCCAGAGGGCTGTGGAGGCTCAGTCATTGAGTACATTCAAAACAGAGATCGATAGATTTCTAGATATTAAAGGCATCAAGGGATATGGGGATAGTGCAGGAAAATGGCATTGAGGTAGATGATCAGCCATGATCTTGTTGAATGGCGGAGCAGGCTCAAGCGATCGGATGGCCTACTCCTGGCTCCTATTTCTTATGTTCTTAAACTCCTCTGGTCCCTCTCCTCCAAATTCTATCCTCACGCAATCTCACCCTTCATATAAACTCAATCACCCCCTTAGCTTTGCCAACCCATACAGCCTTTCAACTTCAGAGGTCTTGATCACCAATAAGACCACCTTTGAGCATTTTGTTGTTTCCCTTAACATCCAAATCCCCCCACCTTCCTCCAACCACAATTTTTACACCCTCTGGCCCTGGAAAAAACTCTCAAACAATTCCCTCACTAATTTACTCTCAAACTCCCAACTTCCCGTCCTTCGACTAAATTGACTAAAATACCTGAAACACAGGGGAGAGACAGACAGAGACACAGTGATGGCGAGAGAGATAGAAAGATAAATTGATATAGATATAGAGATAGATAGATATTAAATGTATCTACATATAAAATGATATTTGCAATACAGCAATCAATCTTGTTCCTTTCCCTCAATATACAAGTTTTGCTAGCTTTTTAATGTACATTGTTAGGTGAGGCTATTTTAAAAATGAAAGAATTTACTCAAAAACTTCTTACTTCAACCTTAAAGTTCAGCACATTGATCAACCTTCAGGTGGCTTACCTCTTTGTCGGTTTTTAGAATGCTTTCATTGCTGGTTGAAGTAGAACTGTTCACCGCCTGTCCCAGAGGGCGTACCACTGCATGAGCCACATCTTTGCCAACGTTGTTGGGATAGTTGTGCAGAACGCTCATGTGACCTCGGTCGCTCTGGATGACGAGTTGCAGAGACCGCCACTCTGAATACATGGTGCATCGGTACAATACAATCCACTCACTTCAACATCTGTCTGAAAGAGACGAGAATCAAAACATCATCAACACATAGAGTCTTAAAATGGTGACAGCACAGAAGGAGGCCATTCGGCCCATCTCGGCTCTTTGTAAGAGCAATCCAGTTAGTCCCCCGTTCTTTCGCCGAAGCCCTGCAAATTTTTTCCCTTCAAGTATTTATCCAATTCCTTTTTGAAAGCCACGACTGAATCTGCTTCCACCTCCCTTTCAGGCGCATTCCAGATCATAACCACTCGCTGCGTATAAAAGTTTTTCCTCGTCGCCTTTGGTTCTTTTGCCAATCACCTTAAACCTGTGTCCTCTGGTTCATAACCCTTCCGCCAATGGGAACAGTTTCTCTTTATTTACTTTATCTAAACCCTTAATGATTTTCAACTTCTATCAAATCTCCTCTTAACCTTCTCTGCTCTAAGGAGAACAACCCCAGTTTCTCCAGTCTATCCATGTAATTCATCCCTGGGTGACTTCAAGTTTTAAAGAAACATTTAAGTCACATCATCTTTTTATCCTGCCACCAAAACAAAGCTACGTTGAAACTTCAACATTTTCACGACCTATATTACTTCGCCTCAACTAAAATCTTTCCAAGATTTCCTAATGTTAAATGGCTAGGACTCTAGCCAAGTGGAATACCATGGGAAATATAATCATAAGCTGGGAGGTTTATGATTAAAATTTTATCTGCCTTGTAAGAGCAACATTTTCAGAAACAGAAAAAAACCCCACTTGGCCTAACAAGCTATTTCCTCCGTGATTGATCACAATCCCACCTGCCCGCATTCTCACTATATCCCTCAATGAATTCTCTCCCCGGGAACTCATCTATTTGCCTCTTGAACCCATTTATACTGCCTACTTAATACTGTCACCTTCAATGGTAACTTACCCCACAAATGCATTACCCTTTGCACAAAAAAATTCCAGCTGACTTCCGAACTCCCTAATGTGCATTCAAGCACAATTGAGAACAACTTTACAAGGTGCAAAAATTTATAGCTTTGTGTTTACACTTACCAAATTCTACATAAACTGCTCAAACCTGTCTTTACTTGTTATTTCTTAAACATGAAACATGCCAAAAGGAATGATTAGTCGACACCGTAACTACACAGATAATTATGAGGTAGTTCAGTTCAACTTCATCGTTGTTGGGTCAAAATCCTGGAACTCCCTATCTAACAGCACTGTGGGAGCACCTTCACCACACAGACTGCAGTGGTTCAAGAAGGTGGCCCACCACCACCTTCTCAAGGGCAACTAGGGATGGGCAATAAATGTCAGCCTTGTCAGCTATGCCCACATCCCAAGAATGAGTAAAAAGTGTAACAAGTCCAAAACCAAATGCAAAATCACGAAGAATAATGTTAAGTAGCTTAAAATAGCCAGCCACATTAGGATACACTGACACACAGCTGAGTGGTATTGAAGGCCAATGATATGAAAAGTGAAAACATACAAGGACTTGCAGGAAGACACTGTAATTACACGTTCAAAAAATAAAGATCTCATGAGCTAGTTATCAAGGTCAACCAGAAGAGTAACTGAAGGTTATCAGGAGTATGCAACTGGGTCAGTCCTGGAGCTTCCTTCCAGCTTTATATTCCACATATGTGACCGCCTATTTTCCCTTACTCAAAATATCCTCCTCCAATGGAAAAGCCAGGTCAGTCTTGGTTGGGCCCTCTGCCACTGTGATGTACAATATCTCTCCATGACCTGCTAGAATGTGAAATTTTAAATGCTGGATCACTCTGCTGCTGTCAACAAAAAGTAATAAAGCAAAACATTTCAAATTCAAATACATCTCTTGGCTCACCATCACAGATCCACTGAACAACCAGCTAATTTTCATTCAAACAAACTTCATTATAAACAGTCACCTATTTACACAACCGTAGCCAACTCTACACTGAAGGGAAGTCTATTCTACAAAACTGCTTCATCGTCCAACTATTATAAAACAAAATCTATCTGTATACTTACTGAAGCATGTTGTTGTTATTGCTTGTTATGATGCATATGCTTTTAGAACGACTGGCTGCAGACAACCCCGGTAACAGATATTTCGTCCAAACCAGAAGATCACATGACAGCCTGAAATTCTGATTCAGTGTTATAATGAATGGGACAATGGAAAGTCAGCAAAATTCCCAATTAACTTCAAATAAATGCCAATTTGTGATTAGTGGGAACTCTACACAAAATATCTTCTTCCAAGTTGTCTGTATTATTCCAGGGGAAGGAAAATCTAGGAGCAGCACTTTATAATGAAAATATTCCCTCATTATTATACAGGATGATAAACATCTTAAATTTGACACTTCCTTGAAAACAAAATTTCTTGCCAACACAGAGAACCTTGAAACGGGTCTCATCCCCGCCCCCACAATAGTCAATTACAAGGAATGTCCCCGTATGGTCCCATTTAAACAGCAGGAGGTAGGACTTCAAGCGAGCTGATCCGGAGCCACCCAGCACCAGAAAGCATCAAAGTTGAGGCATGCTTACCAGTTTCTTCTATATAAAAAAAGGACAGAACTTTGAATAAAAATATCCTACTAGACTTGCCTTCCTCTTTGAAGTGTGCTGACGAACATACATACAAATTAAGAGCAGGAGTAGGCCATTCGGCCCGTCGAGCCTGCTCTGCCATTTGATAAGATCGTGGCTGATCTGATTGTGACCTCAACCCTACTTTCCCGTCTACCTGCTATAACCTTTGACTCCCTTGTTAATCAGGAATCTATCTAACTCAGCCTTAAAAATATTCAATGACCCTGCCTCCACTGCTCTCTGGAGAAGGGAGTTCCATAGACTCACGAACCTCAGAGAAAAAATTTCTCCTCATCTCCGTCTTAAATGGGAGACCCCTTATTTTTAAACTGTCTCCCCTAGTTCTGATCTCTTCCACAAGGGGAAACATCCTCTCAGCATCTACCTACCCCTTCTAGTCCCCTCACGACACCCAGCTCGACCTCTCCATCACCTCTCTCAACAATTCCACTGCCTCAGTGTCGTCAAGATTGCTTGTCCCATCTTCACCTCTTTGACCATGCTTTTGCCACCCTCCTAATATCTCCTTCCTTTGATTACACTTCTGTGAAGCGTCTTGAGACATTTATCTCTGTTAAGGGCACTACATAAATGCAAGTTGTTATTTTAAAAACACCTCACAGTCCCACAACCTTTACCATCGAGAAGGAAAAGATCAGCAATGTCAATATTAGTACTTCCAAATTAAACACTGTCCCGATTGGGTCATATGCCACCGATCCTTAATTGTCAGTGGGTCAAATTCCTGGAGATCCCACCCATCACCACTGTGGAAGCACCAGAAGGATTGCTATGGTTCATGAAGGCCCACCACCACCCCCTTCTCAGGGCTACTAGAGATGGACCTTGCTTGCGTCGCCTACGTCCAGGGAACAAAGTCAAAAGTGCCAACGGTAAAGAACATATACAGGTGCAACACTGCTATTCCCAACACAGCAACCATAAAAATGAGGAAAAACAGATGTCTCAGTGGGCTTAACACACCTAAATTTAAGCGAGCAGAATTACTGAATGTGAACCTCACAGGACTGAAATTGAATATAGCCTGCTGTAAATTTCAGTGAAATTATTATCCTCAATTAAAAAAAAATCATAAAAATCTTTTTCAGACCTATATATTTAGAAATAGAAGATATCAAGGCCGGAAAAGACCATAGGTCCATCTAATCTGCCTTCCTGCTGACCCAGCAGTTGTAATCAATGGATGCTAAAAAGAAAGGATAGCTGTGATATCAAAAAGGAAGGCTGGTTGCTACCCTAAACATCTTTCTGAAGAACATAGAATCCTAGGTAGTGTGTGCATATCTTCATGCTAGTTCAGTCGAAGGCATTGGCTTGGGAAAGTGAAGAAGTTGGTGGTGAGGGCAGAAGATAATGGCTTTGGTATTACCAATACTTAGCTGAAAGAAATTGTGGCTCATCCAAAATTGGATGTCAGAGAAGCGGCCCGACAGCACAGAGGTAGCGGATGAGGTAGAGCTGGGAGTTGCCAGTGTACATGTGGAAGCTGATCCCATGTCTGTGGATGATGCCACCGAGGGGGCAGCACGTAGATGAGGAAGGGGAACGGGTCAGGAATGGATCTTTAGGGATTCCTGGGGTGATGGTGCAAGGGTGGGATGAGAATTCATTGCTAGAGATTCTCTGGCTATGATCAGATGGGTAAGAATGGACTAAATGAAGCCTGTCCCATCGAGTTGGACAACAGAAGAGACGTGTTGCAGGAGGATGACTGTGTCAAAGGCTACAGAGAGGTTGAGAAGGGATAATGCATTATGGTCAGAGTCATTTCTGACTTTGGTTAGGCTGTTTTGGTGCTGTGGGAGGGAATTCAAACAGGGAGTTGGACACAGATCTGGGAGGTGATGTTCAAATATTTTGGGGAGGAAAGAGAGGTTGGAGATGGGGTGGGCTTTCTGATGAGATGAGTCATGGTGATGGTTTTGAAAGCGAGGGGACAAATCTGATTTTAAGTCTAAACTCATTGTAAGGAGGTAGTAGATGGCAATCTAAACAGTGGTGCAGCATTACAGAGCATTAATATGCCATAGCTTAAAGCGGCAGGAAGCAGGTTTGCATTATGATCCTCCAAATGTCAATTTACTGAATGTAGCTGTGCTGCCATGGGGAGCAGCCAAGAGGAGTCCCAGCACTTCAACACAGGGAGGAAACCCTAAGGGGTGCTCTCAAATCCTACTCTGGCATAGATCTGGGTGTGGGTCACTCATCGTCTTTGCTGGGTGTAGTGAAAAAGAAAATACTTTTAAAAAGAAACCTAACTGGGGTTAGCATGAACTGCCTTCAGAAAAAAATCTGACTCCCTTCTACTGATGAGTTTGAGAATCCATAATATCTATTCAAACTATTGTCCATTTCTGACACCAGAACCTCCAGTATTATACATTCCAATTTTAAAAACCAAGTGATCTCTAAAATTCACGATACCATTCAACCAAATACATAGTTAAATTAAAAAAAACATTTTACTATAAGCATAGAACTTTCAAAGCAGAAATATATCTAAGATGTAACACATCACTTATTAAAATGTACAATTTATGTTCCTGTTTGGGGTTATAAGCAGGGGTGGGGTTGCTTTGTACACAGTCCAGATTTGACTCCTGGCCGGTTCCCTTCCAGCAAAGTAATTTACATAGAATGTACAGCAGAGAAACAGGCCATTCGGCCCAACAGGTCTATGCCGGTGTTTATGCTTCACACGAGCCTCCTCCCACCTTACTTCATCTCACTCTTATCACCATTTCCTTCGATTCCTTTCTCCCTCATCTGCTTATCTAGCTTCCACTTAAATGCGTCTATGCTGTTCGTCTCAGCCATTCCATGTTGAACATTCTCACTACTCTCTTAGTAAAGAAGTTTCTCCAGAATTCCTTATTGGATTTATTAATGACTATCTTATATTTATAGCCCTTAGTTTTGGACTCCCCCACAAGTGGAAATATCTTCTCCACATCTACCCTATTGAACCCCTTCATAATTTTATAGGCCTCGAAAGGTCAGCTCTCAGTCTTCTCTTTTCTAGAGAAACAAGCCCCAGCCTGTTCAGTCTTTCCTGATAGTGCAAAAAGACTTACAAGAATGATACCAGAACTGAGAGGTTATAACTTTCTCCAGCGCTTCTATATCCTTTTTGTAGTATGGAGACCAGAACTGTGCACAATACTTTAAGTGTGGTCTAACCCTTGATGACTTTACTGTTATAAATAATCCTCTTGCAAGCTTGTGTTTAGAAATGATTCCTTTTTTCTGCCTCAATGAATTATAGCTCACAGAATTCTTCAATGTTAAATATTTCAGTAGAAGCCCATAAAAGTTGAAGCAGGGGAGGAACCCCTCCCAATATTTAGACTACCTGCATCAGACCAAAGAAAAAGGAAGTAAGAGAAAAACACTCCACAAGAGTTCAGGACGTGGATGTAAATAAGCAAGTGGAATGAGCGGAAATGCCTCGGACATATACCTCATTATTCTATTTGATCTTTGAGTTAACTCTCATTTCCTTTAGGAGTATCAAATGATTAACCTACGTTTATAGTAACGGTATAGTGTACAAAACAGCATGATCTGCCCTTCTTCACTAGCGAGAAAGCTTTACAGGTTCTGACAGGTTCCAGCCAAGACGGAGGACAAAATGCCTATGTAAAAAATCAGAATATTTTTTACCTATTACAGTAAATTTATACTAACTACAAATCTTTTCTCTCCTTAATTGACACTATAAAAATGACTGTAGTTGGGGGATACAAATGTAATTAAAAGTGTTGAGTATTATATAGTTCTTTCCAGACAAATTTGGAAGAATGCGTTGGGTGTTAAACCATTTATAGCCCAGATGTGCATACATTACATGCACCCACCTTTCAGCTTTATTGAATTCACAGCAACAACAATAGTTGCTTGGAGCACAGAGAGATGCTGAGAAATTGTACTGCAGTATTTATTGGCAAGTCACAGCTTCCCATAGTTTAATGGTTAGTTAACTCCCTTTATAAATTTCTTAATAGTTGATCTCCTGTGACATTATACAGAGTCAAAAAACCGTCTCTCGTTCTCTTGCTGTCTCCCACTGCAATTCTTTCCATCTTAATCTTTAAGCCACTTTCGAGATGTGGGCCATCATTTATTGCCCATCCCTAGTTGAAGGAGGTGGGCCTTCTTTGATTTGTTTTTTGATAGGCCACTTCAGAGGGCCGTTAAGTGCCAACCACATCGATGTGGGACTGGAGTCACTAATAGGACGGCAGGTTTTCTTCCCTAAACGACATTAGTGAACCAGTTGGGTTTTTACGACAACCCAATAGCTTCATGGTTACTTTTACTGATACCAGCTTTTTATATTTTAAACTGAATTCAAATTTGCAAACTGCCATGGTGGGATTTGAACTCACATTCTCTGGATTATTAGTCCAGTAACATAGCCACTACACCACCTAACCCTGGTTATATTACAAGACTACTAATCTCATTTTGACTCTCAAACCTTTTCAGTCATTGTCATCTCTATTTGTCTACAATTTTTTACCCTCATTCCTTCTGCAAGTTTCTCTAATGTTTTTAACATAAGAAATAGGAGCAGGAGTAGGCCATACGGCTCCTCGAGCCTGCTTTGCCACTCAATAAGATCATGGCTGATCCTCGACCTCAACTCCATTTTCCAGCCCGATCTCCATATCCTTTGATTCCCTTATTCTCTCTTTTTGATTTTTATTTTCTCTCACATTCTCTATACCTCCCTCAAACCTCCACTATATGTGCAGGTTTCTCTTTCCCCACTCTTTCTGTATATCTCACTCCTTTTCCTCTTGCTTCCCAGAGCCAAGGAGCCAGACTTGGGTCTCCAACCGTACAGTCTTTGCCTGGGTACAATGGAGGGGGATCGTGCCGGGATAAACCTTGTTCTAAGGCACAATGATCTTTCTGTCACTATCACACAGGATCTGGAACTGGTGGCTAATACTGGTGTGTCAATCTACTTAGTACAAGAAATTGAGTTTCCAGCAATGACACAGGCCAGGACAGAATTTGAAAGAACTTGCATTTTTATAGTGCATTTCACAACCTCAAGATGGCCCAAAATGCTTCACAGCCAATGAAGTGCTTTTGAAGTGTAGTCACATGTTGTAATGTAGGAACTGCAGCAGGCAATTTACAAATAGCAAAGTCCCACAAACAACAATGAAATAAATTACCAGATAATCTGTTTTAGTGACGTTCATTGAGGAATAAATGTTGGCCAGTGAGAACTTCCTTGCTCTTATTTGAATAGTGCTATGGGATATTTTACGCTCATCTGAGAGGGCAGACAGGGCCTCAGTTTAACGTCTTATCCAAAAGACGGCACCTTCGACAGTGCCACTCTTCCTCAGTACTGCACTGAAGTGTCAGCCGAGATTATGAGCTCAAGTCCTAGAGTGGGACTTGAATCCACAACCTTCTGATTCAGAGGTAAAAGTGCTACCCACTGAGCTAAGGCAGTTATAAAGGCAGAAGTGGTATGTGAATCTTCACCACTGAAACTATGTGCAAATTATTTTTGAATTGACACAGAACGCTAATTGGAGAAATTGAACTATACAACTACTTTTCAGTTAATCCCATTTAATGTTTCGGTCCAAGACTATAAAATCTACTAATACTGTATAAACAAGGCCTAAAGTTAATACTGTGTGACAAATGGATATTGAATTTAATTGCTAATTCTGCCAAACCTGACACTATTTGAAAAATTGACTGAACTTTCCAAACATCACCAGGACTCGGACTTGGCCGAGGCTCCACCTCAGAACCAACTAAAATCCTGGTCTCTAAATCTGCACATTGATGCTGGTACAAAGTTCTGCACTCCTCATAAAACAGCCAGAAGTGCTGCCCGCCCCTGACCCCCACCAACTATAAACGGGCATTAAATCTGTAGTGAGGATTAATTATAAAGTCAAGGCAGAAAGTTGAAAGTTGAGCAGGGGCTCCTCAGCAACTGCTTTATAGATCTAGATGGCTAATTACAACCTGGACTTCACATGTGGTTTAATAAAAGTTTTATTTAAATATTACATTGTTACTTGAAGCAAAATAATATATTCCTGGTATGTACGGAGTTAATGTATCTTGGGTGGAGCAGCACTGCAGTGTCCCTGGGTTAGGGAAGGGAAAAATCAGCCAGGGTGTCCACACCTAATCGCTATACAGCAACCCCTACTGGAAGAAGGTGTGTGTATATGGGCGTCATGGGAGGACAGAATTGGGCTCAGCTGCGAGATCCCCAGTCAAATAGCTAGCCAGACAGTACTCACTGTACAGGGTTACGCGTGAATAACTGCCCCTGTGTAAGGTATCAAAGGCATTCAATGCTCTTGGAACTGCACTCCACTGAAATAGTCAGTGCCTTCAGGGGACAAAATTGAACAAGGGAACTCAAGTGTAGGAACGTCAGAAATTTCAGACATAATTAATTCTTGAACGCGTGTCAGAGGAATATTTAAAAAGTCAGCACAACAAATGGTGCTACAATACTGAACTCAAAAGAAACCAACACAGTTCTGCATAAAACGCATTAGCAGTATTCAGTTGAGGGCTGTAAGCAACTTAACAGCCTCCAAATTATTTTGATTCAAATTGCACAGTGCTTGAGATATTTCCAGCCCACATTCCTGAATTTCACCATGTTACCTTATTGAACCAGAACCCCTCGTATCAAGATGGTTATGAATTACTATCCAGTTACTACCAGCAGCTAATTGGGGCTTGCGGAGACGCAGCAAACATTTCAATTTAGCAGCAAACATTT
This sequence comes from Heptranchias perlo, assembly GCF_035084215.1. Lineage (NCBI taxonomy): Eukaryota > Metazoa > Chordata > Chondrichthyes > Hexanchiformes > Hexanchidae > Heptranchias > Heptranchias perlo. Next base: position 2,274,656 of record NC_090343.1, read on the forward strand.
CAATTATGTTGTGGGTACACTTTGCTATTGCACCATCCAGCAGGAGAAACAGTAAGCTCCATGTCAGTTCCACTAAAAGCACACAAATAATGCAAAATATGAAATAGAAACAAAAAATGCTGCAAATACACAACAGATCTATCAGCATGAAAGTGCAAAGACGGGTTAACATTCCGGGGGGAGGGGGAAACGGATGGACTTTTCATCCTAACTTCTCCACTTCAGACCAAGGGTCTTTACCCAAGAAATCAAACGCTATCTAATTTTCTGCTGCCAAGTCAGTTCTGCCAATCTGATTTACCAGAAAGATCAATCTAATTATTGTTGTATACTCAAAGAATTTTCAGCACCCCATTCTCAGGTAGTTGCAACAAAACAATATAATTAAATCAGTGACCAGGAAACTTGCACAATGAATATATCTATATGGCGTGATTGTTTGTATGCGACCAATCAGCCTGGACACCACCAAGAGACTTGTGCGTTTGCAAATCTTTCTGGGACCAGTCAGATGGACCATAATAGTTTTCCTAAGCAGCATTATATTCCTAAGCAGCATCTAGAAAGTAGGTAGTGAATGAAAGATTCCAAAAAGATTGTGCTGTTCTCCAACGTGTGATTAGGCTCTGCCTCTATCTGTCAAATAAAGGGACAAGACGCTAATTTTCTGCAAGATGCAAATCAGTTTGAGGTATTGGGAGACTGAGCGATGCCTCTGATGATACTATCCAGAGACAAACAATCACACGTATAGGCAGGTTGCTAGGATGGTAGTACATATTCTGGCAAACCAATAGCATTAATGATAAGTTACTACTTGTTGTGTCCTTCTGAAATGTGCTGGAATGTTCCTCCCACTAGAGCAGCTGTGCCACTGCTTAAATGTCTATTGGGGCAATTTTATCAGGTCTTTTGTAACAAGTAGTCAATCCATGAGGCAGTTTTTATCCATTGCCTAATGTTATAATTGAATTTAAAATTGTTTTATTTTGTTAATTCCAGTATCAGCTTTGATGGGCTCCCCCTCCTTCCTTTATCTACAGTTTTAGTACCTTAAAGAAGGGTTAGTTATTTATTCGGGTGGGACTGTACTATATGAAAAACAGGAGATACGGGAGAAGAAAAAAAATCACCTCGCTTCAGTTCCAAGAAACCTAAAATGCCTCTAGCATGGAGTAGTTCAGCCTACACAATCCTATACAGCAACATGCGGTAATAGGATGGGTACGTTCCTGACATTAACTGCATTGTTATAGCAAAGATTAAGGCAATGATGCTGCCATATGACCACAAAATAAATTTTATGTTCTGGTCTTGGTCATCTCTGGAGGAAGTTAGACATATTTAGCATATTGGTACCAATAAACTGTAGGGAAAAAAAGACAAACTAACTCTTCAATCAGTTTGATGTGATATTCTTTAAATTATCATCTGGGTGTATAGTAATGTGGTGGTTATGTTACAGAACTAGTAATCCAAAGGCCTGAACTATTAATCCAGAGAACACGAGTTCAAATCCCACCATGGCAGTTTGAGAATTTGAATTCAGTTTATACAATCTGGAAATAAAATTCAGGTATCAGTAAAAGTGGCTACGAAGCTATCGGATTGTTGTAAAAACCCAACTAGTTCACTGATGTCCTTTAGGGAAGGAAATCCCTTACCCGGTCTGGCTTGTATGTGGCTCCAGTCCCATACCAACATGGTTGACTCTTAACCGCTTTCTAAAGTGACCAGCAAACCACTCAGTTGTGGTAACTACCAATATCCACATCACAAGAATGAATAATAATTTTTTTAAATGTATTAAAACGCTCCAAGGTGCTTCACAGAAGCGATTATCAAACAAAATTTGACACCGAGCCACATAAGCAAATATTAGGACAGGTGACCAAAAGCTTGCTCAAAGAGTTAGGTTTTAAGGAGCGTCTTAAACGGAGGAGAGGTGGTGAGGCGGAGGGGTTTAGGGAAGGAATTCCAGAGCCTAGGGCCTAGGCAGATGGTGGAGCGATGAAACTTGGGGATGCGCAAAAGGCCAGAATTGTAGGAACGCAAAGTTTTCACACAGTCCCCGAAACAGAAATAGACACAAATGACCAATATTGTTGGTGGTATTGATTGAGGGATAAACGTTGTCCAGGACATTGAGAAGAACTCCCCAGCTCTTCTTCGGATAGTGCCATAGGATCTTTTACATCCACCCGAGCAGGCAAACCAAGATAGCCTTGGTTTAACATCTCATCTGAGACGACGGTGCCTTCAACAATGCAGCTCTCAGAGGTGAGAGTGCTACACACGGAGCCACGGTGTCAGCTGTGGCTAAGTGGATAGCACTCTCGCCTCTGAATCAGAAGGTTGTGGGGTCAAGTCCCACTCTAGAGATCTGAGCACAAAATCTAGTCTGACACTTCAGTGCAGTATTGAGGGAGTGCTGCACTGTTGGAGGTGCCGTCTTTCAGATGAGGTGGACGTAAAAGATCCCCCTGGTGTCCAGGTCGATATTTATCCCTCAACCAACACCTAAAAAACTGATTGTTTGTAGGGCCATTCAATGTGCAAATTGGCTGCCGCGTTCCCTATGTTACAATAGTGACTACACTTCAAAAGTATTTCATTGGCTGTAAAGCGCTTTGAGATGTCCCGAGGTCGTGAAAGGCGCTATATAAATGCAAGTCTTTCTTTCTTTCAGTATTGCACTGGAATGTCAGCCTGGATACAAGTGCTCAAATCCTAGAGTGGGGCTTGAACGCAACCTTCTGACTCAGGGGCGAGAGTGTTACCACTGAGCCAAGCTAGCACTAAAACACTCGTGACAACATGGTATATGGGACTCAGCCATAGAGATCATTTAAAAGTAACAAATCGAGGAAAGATTCTGGGACAACTCTTGGCTGTTTTTTTCTTAATGTAAACAAGACTTCGTATCACTCATCAACAAAATCCAACCCTCCAGTCCCAAAGTTACTACAAAACATAGGTTGCATCACATATACCCAAAATAAAATATGATTAAAACCAACAAATTACTCCTTCAAAATACTTACAAAATTTAGAATGAAATTATTAAAAAATGCAATAAAGAAATCACTTTAATACAAAAGGCTTGTAAGGGAAAGAAAACCTTTTCACCAGAAACGAACTTCATTAACTTGCAGTCAATAAACAAACAAAAAAAACAAAATGACCTTTCAAAGTAAAAATTAAAATAAAATGCCGAGATAAGAACACAAAGTGGCTGTAAACAACATGAAGGCGGAAGGGTTGGTCACAGTCCAGAATAATCAGTCGAGCTCCAGCCCGAGTTTTCTTTTATTTTGGTGAGCGATCAACCGTTGTATTCGCGATGTCCCCTCACAATTCCTGCTCGGTCAGCTCTGATTACAGTGAAAACTTAAAAATCCAAATGCAAATGTTCGTCCAGCATTTTTCTCCCCATGAAAAAAACAACCTATTATGTTGGTCTAAAATGTCAAAGCAAGCTGTACTTATATATAAAAGAAAGCTTCTTAATTTATCAATAAATATTCCATTTTTATTCTCCGTTCTTACACACAATTCTCCCTCTGTTTTAATTCTTTAGCAATGTACTGGATCAACTGCTGGAGGAAGGCTTGGGAAGCGGCAGGATTTGTAGTCTAGCCCCAGGCTTTACCTGTACCACAGGCCGCGCCGTGGTAAAGAGACGGGAGGAGTGAGAGGGGCCGCTAAGTTACAATGACAACTCGGAGCGAGGGAGAATGCAGCGGCCCAGCGCGCTCCGTGAAGCGGGGCTTTTACCTGTGCGGCCGGAGAGAGCTGACATATCCCGGGCTCGGTCCCGCCGCTCCTTTCGTCCCGTTACCATAGAAGACAAGCCCATCGCTCGGGGAACGATCGGAAACGAGCCCTCCCCCCTGCAAAGCCCGAGTCGCGGCCGAAGAAACCCGAACCCCGCCGGAATCGCTCGAACGCTGCCGAGGGATTCCGGAAACACCCGAATGCTGTGGCGGTGATGCTACGTCATAATAACGTCGTTAACGCGTGAGGTCGGTCGCCATTTTGTTAGCGGGCGAAAAGAAAAGAGCGGGAAAGCCGACAGCCAGGTGTTTGGAGGTAGGAATACTGTTCCGTACGGTTTAAACAGCCACATTCTGTAACTTAACAAAAGATATATTGAAAAGTCTACTTGTTACACTTAAAAAAACTTAATTTCTTATTTCCAGTTGTGTTAAGTCTTACCGACAATTGTTGGACATTTCCCAAGCTCACTGAAGGTGTCTCCAATTTCCTAGGTTTTATCTTCGAGCCTTTTACCAGACCGTTGTACTGTAAATAAACTGATACAATTTTGAAGAGCGATGGCAAACAGCGAGAAGTTGTGCTTCATGTTGGAACCAATGACACAGGAAGCAATAGAATTGGGATCTTGTAAAGGGAGTTTAAGGAATTAGGAGATAGATTAAAGAGCAGGGCCTCATGGATAGTAATGTTAGAATTACTTGTGTCACATCAGTATAGCAATAGTAAGGTATGGGAGGAAAAAGTGTAGCTGGAGAAATTAAGTAGAAAGAAAGACTTGCATTTATAAGCGCTTTTCACAACCTCAGGCCATCCCAAAGCGCTTTACAGCCAATGAAGTATTTTTGAAGTGTAGTCACTGTCGTAATGTACGAAACGCGGCAGCCAATTTGCGCACAGCAAGCTTCCATAAACAGCAATTTGATAATGACCAGATAATCTGTTTTAGTGATGTTCGTTGAGGGATAAATATTGGACATGACACTGGGGATAACACCCCTGCTCTTCTTGGAAATAGTACCTTGGGATCTTTTTTTGATTCGTTCACGGGATGTGGGCGTCGCTGGCGAGGCCAGCATTTTATTGCCCATCCCTAATTGCCCTTGAGAAGGTGGTGGTGAGCCGCCTTCTTGAACCGCTGCAGCCCGTGTGGTGACGGTTCTCCCACAGTGCTGTTAGGAAGGGAGTTCCAGGATTTTGACCCAGCGACAATGAAGGAACGGCGATATATTTCCAAGTCGGGATGGTGTGTGACTTGGAGGGGAACGTGCAGGTGGTGTTGTTCCCATGCGCCTGCTGCTCTTGTCCTTCTAGGTGGTAGAGGTCGTGGGTTTGGGAGGTGCTGTCGAAGAAGCCTTGGCGAGTTGCTGCAGTGCATCCTGTGGATGGTGCACACTGCAGCCACAGTGCGCCGGTGGTGAAGGGAGTGAATGTTTAGGGTGGTGAATGGGGTGCCAATCAAGCGGGCTGCTTTATCTTGGATGGTGGTGAGCTTCTTGAGTGTTGTTGGAGCTGCACTCATCCAGGCAAGTGGAGAGTATTCCATCACACTCCTGACTTGTGCCTTGTAGATGGTGGAAAGGCTTTGGGGAGTCAGGAGGTGAGTCACTCGCCGCAGAATACCCAGCCTCTGACCTGCTCTTGTAGCCACAGTATTTATATGGCTGGTCCAGTTAAGTTTCTGGTCAATGGTGACCCCCAGGATGTTGATGGTGGGGGATTCGGCGATGGTAATGCCGTTGGATGTCAAGGGGAGGTGGTTAGACTCTCTCTTGTTGGAGATGGTCATTGCCTGGCACTTATCTGGCACGAATGTTACTTGCCACTTATGAGCCCAAGCCTGGATGTTGTGCAGGTCTTGCTGCATGCGGGCTCGGACTGCTTCATTATCTGAGGGGTTGCAAATGGAACTGAACACTGTGCAGTCATCAGCGAACATCCCCATTTCTGACCTTATGATGGAGGGAAGGTCATTGATGAAGCAGCTGAAGATGGTTGGGCCTGCGACACTGCCCTGAGGAACTCCTGCAGCAATGCCCTGGGGCTGAGATGATTGGCCTCCAACAACCACTACCATCTTCCTTTGTGCTAGGTATGACTCCAGCCACTGGAGAGTTTTCCCCCTGATTCCCATGGACTTCAAATTTACTAGGGCTCCTTGGTGCCACACTCGGTCAAATGCTGCCTTGATGTCAAGGGCAGTCACTCTCACCTCACCTCTGGAATTCAGCTCTTTTGTCCATGTTTGGACCAAGGCTGTAATGAGGTCTGGAGCCGAGTGGTCCTGGCGGAACCCAAACTGAGCATCAGTGAGCAGGTTATTGGTGAGTAAGTGCCGCTTGATAGCACTGTCGACGACACCTTCCATCACTTTGCTGATGATTGAGAGTAGACTGATGGGGCGGTAATTGGCCGGATTGGATTTGTCCTGCTTTTTGTGGACAGGACATACCTGGGCAATTTTCCACATTGTCGGGTGGATGCCAGTGTTGTAGCTGTACTGGAACAGCTTGGCTAGAGGCGCAGCTAGTTCTGGAGCATAAGTCTTCAGCACTACAGCTGGGATGTTGTCGGGGCCCATAGCCTTTGCTGTATCCAGTGCACTCAGCCGTTTCTTGATATCACGTGGAGTGAATCGAATTGGCCGAAGACTGGCTTCCGTGATGGTGGGGATATCGGGAGGAGGCTGAGATGGATCATCCACTCGGCACTTCTGGCTGAAGATGGTTGCAAACGCTTCAGCCTTGTCTTTTGCACTCACGTGCTGGACTCCGCCATCATTGAGAATGGGGATGTTTGCAGAGCCTCCTCCTCCCGTTAGTTGTTTAATTGTCCACCACCATTCACGACTGGATGTGGCAGGACTGCAGAGCTTTGATCTGATCCGTTGGTTGTGGAATCGCTTAGCTCTGTCTATAGCATGTTGCTTCCGCTGTTTAGCATGCATGTAGTCCTGAGTTGTAGCTTCACCAGGTTGGTACCTCATTTTTAGGTACGCCTGGTGCTGCTCCTGGCATGCTCTTCTACACTCCTCATTGAACCAGGGTTGATCCCCTGGCTTGTTGGTAATGGTAGAGTGAGGAATATGCCGGACCATGAGGTTACAGATTGTGCTGGAGTACAATTCTGCTGCTGCTGATGGCCCACAGCGCCTCATGGATGCCCAATTTTGAGCTGCTAGATCTGTTCTGAATCTATCCCATTTAGCACGGTGGTAGTGCCACACAACACGTTGGATGGTGTCCTCAGTGTGAAGACGGGACTTCATCTCCACGAGGACTGTGCGGTGGTCACTCCTACCAATACTGTCAGGACAGATGCATTTGCGACAGGTAGATTGGTGAGGACGAGGTCAAGTAAGTTTTTCCCTCGTGTTGGTTCGCTCACCACCTGCCGCAGGCCCAGTCTGGCAGCTATGTCCTTCAGGACTCGGCCAGCTCGGTCAGTAGTGGTGCTACCGAGCCACTCTTGGTGATGGACATTGAAGTCCCCCACCCAGAGTACATTCTGTGCCCTTGCTACCCTCAGTGCTTCCTCCAAGTGGTGCTCAACATGGAGGAGGACTGATTCATCAGCTGAGGGAGGACAGTAGGTGGTAATCAGCAGGAGGTTTCCTTTCCCATGTTTGACCTGATGCCATGAGATTTCATGGGGTCCAGAGTCAATGTTGAGGACTCCCAGGGCCACTCCCTCCTGACTGTATATCACTGTACCGCCACCTCTGGTGGGTCTGTCCTGCCGGTGGGACAGGACATACCCAGGGATGGTGATGGAAGAGTCTGGGACGTTGGCTGAAAGATATGATTCTGTGAGTGTGGCTATGTCAGGCTGTTGCTTGACTAGTCTGTGGGACAGCTCTCCCAATTTTGGCACAAGTCCCCAGATGTTAGTAAGGAGGACCTTGCAGGGTCGACTGGGCTTGGTGTTTTGCCGTTGTCGTGTCCGGTGCCTAGTGGTCTGATGCCGGGTGGTCCGTCCGGTTTTATTCTTATTATGACTTTTCGTAGCGAGATTTTACAACTGAGTGGCTTGGTAGGCCATTTCAGAGGGCAATTAAGAATCAACCACATTGCTGTGGGTCTGGAGTCACATATAGGCCAGACCGGGTAAGGACGGCAGGTTTCCTTCCCTAAAGGACATTAGTGAACCAGATGGGTTTTTACGACATTCCGGTAGTTTCATGGCCATCATTACTGATACTAGTATTTGAATGGGAGGACCCTAGGCAAGACAGAGGCTCAGAGGGATCTTGGTGTGCAAGTTCACAGATCCCTGAAGGCGGCGGAACAGGTAGATAAGGTGGTAAAGAAGGCATATGGGATACTTGCCTTTATTAGCCGAGGCATAGAATATAAGAGCAAGGAGGTTATGATGGAGCTGTATAAAACACTGGTTAGGCCACAGCTGGAGTACTTTGTGCAGTTCTGGTCGCCACACTACAGGAAGGATGTGATCGCTTTGGAGAGGGTGCAGAGGAGATTCACCAGGATGTTACCAGGGCTGGAGCGCTTCAGCTATGAAGAGAGACTGGGAAGATTGGGTTTGTTTTCCTTGGAGCAGAGGAGGCTGAGGGGGGACATGATTGAGGTGTACAAAATTATGAGGGGCACAAATAGGAGCTTTTTCCCTTCGTTGAGGGTTCTATAACAAGGGGACATCGATTCAAGGTAAAAGGCGGGAGGTTTAGAGGGGATTTGAGAAAGAACTTTTTCACCCAGAGGGTGGTTGGAGTCTGGAACTCACTGTCTGAAAGGGTTGTGGAGGCAGGAACCCTCACAACATTCAAGAAGCATTTGGATGAGCACTTGAAATGCCATAGCATACAAGGCTACGGACCAAATGCTGGAATATGGGATTAGAGTTGACAGGGCTGATGGCCGGCGCGGACACGATGGGCCGAAGGGCCTCTATCCGTGCTATATAACTCTATGACTCTAATTCCAGATTTTTATTTAATTAATTGAATTTAAATTCGCCAGCTGCCGTGGCGGGATTTGAACTCATGACTCTGGATTTTTAGTCCAGGCCTCTAGATTACTAGCCCAGTAACATAACCACTATGCCACCTGAGAGGGCAGACGAGGCCTCGATTTAACATCTCATCCGAAAGACCTCCAACAATACTGCAGTTGAGTGTCAGCCTAGATTTTGTGCTCAAGTCTCGAGTGGGACTTGAACCCGCGACCTTCTGACTCAGACGCGAGAGTGCTACTAACTGACAGTAGGAGGGAAGAATTCAGATTCTGAGGAGATTAGGACCAATTTTGGTACAGGAGTGATGAGTACAGGATCATTGAGTGCACCTGAACAAGGCTGGGACCAGTGGCGGCGCTTGGAAAGTAATGTTCCATGGGGAACATAAGAAATAGGAGCAGGAGTAGGCCATCCGGCCCCTCGAGCCTGCTTCGCCATTCCATAAGATCATGGCTGATCTTCTATCTCAACGCCATTTTCCTGCACTATCCCCATATCCCTTGATGCCTTTAATATCTAGAAATCTATCGATCTCTGTTTTGAATGTACTCAATGACTGAGCCTCCACAGCCCTCTGGTGTAGAGAATTCCAAAGATTCATCACCCTCTGAGTGAAGAAGTTTCTCCTCATCTCAGTCCTAAATGGCCTACCCTTTATTCTGAGACTGTGACCCCTGGTTCTAGATTCCCCACCCAGGGGAAAGATCCTCCTTGCATCTACCCTGTTGAGCCCTGTCAGAATTTTGTATGTTTCAATGAGATCACCTCTCATTCTTCTACACTCCAGAGAATACAGGCCTAGTCCACTCAATCTCTCCTCATACGACAATTCCGCCATCCCAGTAATCAGTCTGGTGAACCTTCATTGCACTCCCTCTATGGCAAGTATATTCTTTCTTGGGTAAGGAGACCAAAATTGTACACAATACATAGAAACATAGACAACAGGAGCAAGAGTCGGCCATTCGGCCCTTCAGGTCTGCTCCGCCATTCAAAATGATCATGGCTGATCGTCTAACTCAGTACCCTGTTCCCGCTTTTCCCCCACATCCCTTGATCCCTTTAGCTTTAAGAAATATGTCTATCTCCCTTTTGAATACATCTAATGACTTGGCCTCCACTGCCTTGTGTGGTAGAGAATTCCACAGGTTCACCATCCTCTGAATGAAGAAATTTTTCCTCATCTCGGTTCTAAATGGCATACCCCGTATCCTGAGACTGTGACCCCTGGTTCTGGATTCCCCAGCCATCGGGAACATCCTCCCTGCCTCCTGGTGCAGTCTCACTAAGGCCCTATATAATTTCAGCAAGACATCTTTACTCCTGTACTCAAATCCTCTTGGAATAAAGGCCAACATACCATTTGCCTTCCTAATTGCTTGCTGCACCTTCAGTGACTAATGTACAGGGACACCCAGGTCCCTTTGAGCATCAACATTTCCCAATTTCTTACCATTTTAAAAAATACTCTGCATTTCTGTTTTTCCTACCAAAGTGGATAACTTCACATTTTTCAACATTATTTTCCATCTGCCATGTTTTTGCCCACTCAGTCTGTCTATATCCACTTGAAGCCTCTTTGCATCCTCCTCACAACTCACATTCCCATTTAGTTTTGTGTCATCAGCAAACTTAGAAATATCACATTTGGTCCCCTCATCCAAATCATTGATACAAATTGTGACTAGCTGGGGCCCAAGCACCAATCCCTGCGGTACCCCACTAGTCACAGTCTGCCAACCTGAAAAAGACCCTTTTATTCCTACTCTCTGTTTTCTGTCTATTAACCAATTCTCAGTCCATGCCAGTATATTACCCCCAATTCCATGTGCTCTAACTTTGTTCACCAACCCCCTGTGTGGGACCTTATCGAAAGCCTTCTGAAAATCCAAATACACCACAACCCCTGGTTCACCTTTTTCTATTCTACTAGTTACTTCCTCAAAGAACTCCAATAGGTTTGTCAAACATGATTTCCCTTTCTTAAATCCATGTTGACTCTGCCAAATCCTGTTATTATTTTCTAAGTGTCCTGTTATCACATCCTTTATAATAGATTCTAGCATTTTCCCTATTATTGATGTTAGGCTAACCGGTCTGTAGTTCCCTGTTTTCTCTCTCCCTCCTTTCTCAATCATAGAAATTTACAGCACAGAAGGAGGCCATTCGGCCCATCGTGTCCGCGTCGGCTGAGAAACGAGCCACCCAGCCTAATCCCACTTTCCCGCATTTGGTCCTGCAGGTCACGGCTCTCCAGGTGCACATCCAGGTATTTTTTAAATGAGTTGTGGGTTTTTGCCTCTACCACCCTCTCAGGCAGTGAGTTCCAGACCCCCACCACCCTCTGGGTGAAAAAAAATGCCCACTTTTCCGCTCTAATCCTTCTACCAATCACTTTAAATCTATGCCCCTTGTTTATTAACCCCTCCGCTAAGGGAAATAGATCCTTCCTATCTACCTTATCTAGGCCCCTCATAATTTTGTACACCTCAATCAAATCACCCCTCAGCCTCATCTGTTCCAAGGAAAACAATCCCAGCCTATCTGTCATCATAGCTAAAATTCTCCAGTCCTGGCAACATCCTCGTAAATCTCCTCTGCACCCTCTCTAGTGCAATTACATCCTTCCTGTAATGTGGTGACCAGAACTGTGCGCAGTACTCAAGCTGTGGCTTAACTAGTGTTTTATACAGTTCCAGCATAACATCCCTGCTTTTATATTCTATGCCTTGGCTAATAAAGGAAAGCACTCCATATGCCTTCTTAACTACCTTATCTACCTGTCCTGCTACCTTCAGGGATCTGTGGACATGCACTCCAAGGTCCCTCACTTCCTCTACACCTTTCAGTATCCTTCCATTTATTGTGTATTCCCTTGCCATGTTTGCTCTCCCCAAATGCATTGCCTCACACTTCTCCGGGTTGAACTCCATTTGCCACTTTTCTGCCCATCTGACCAGTCCATTTATATCTTCCTGCAGTCTACAGCTTTCCTCCTCACTATCAATCACACAACCTATTTTTGTGTCATCTGCAAATTTCTTAATCATGCCCCTACGTTTAAGTCCAAATCGTTGGATGTATACCTCAAAAAGCAAAGGACCTAGTACCGAGCCCTGCAGCACCCCACTGGAAACAGCCTTCCAGTCGCAAAAACACCCGTCGCCCATTACCCTTTGCTTCTTGCCACTGAGCCAATTTTGGATCCAATTTGCCACATTCCCTTGGATCCCATGGGCCTTTACTTTTTTGACCAATCTGCCATGCGGGACCTTTCAAAAGCCTTGGTAAAATCCATGTAGACTACATCAATTGCGCCACCCTCATCGATCCTCCTTTTCACCTCCTCGAAAAATTCAATCAAGTTAGTCAGACACAACCTCCCCTTAACAAATCCGTGCTGACTGTCCTTGATTAGTCCATGCCTTTCTAAGTGACAGTTTATCCTGTCCCTCGGAATTGATTCCAATAATTTGCCCATCACCGAGGTTAGGCTGACTGGCCTGTAATTACTCGGTCTATCCTTCACTCCCTTTTTAAACAACGGTACAACGTTAGCAGTCCTCCAATCCTCCGGCACTATGCCTGTATCCAGTGAAGTTTGTAAAATAATTTTTAAAGCCTCCGCTATTTCCTTCTTGGCGTCTTTTAACAGCCTGGGATACATTTCATCCGGCCCTGGTGATTTGTCCACTTTCAAAGATGCTAATCCCCTTAATACTTCCTCTCTCACTATGTTTATCCCATCCAATATTTCACACTCCTCTTCCTTAACTTCAATCCCTGTATCATCCCTCTCCTCTGTGAAGACTGATGCAAAGTATTCGTTAAGAACCATACCCACATCTTCCACCTCCACACATAGTTTACCCTTTTGGTCTCTAATAGGCCCTACTTTTTCCTTAGTTATCCTCTTGTTCTTTATGTATTTATAAAACGTCCTTGGGTTTTCTTTGATTTTACCTGCTACTATTTTTTCATGCCCTCTCTTTGCTTTCCTATTTCCATTTTAACTTCAACCCTGCACTTTGTATACTCCTCTAAGCTTTCCGTAGTATTGAGTTCCTGGTGTCTATCATAGGCTTTCTTTTTCTGCTTTATCTTACTCTGAATGCTTCTTGACATCCAGGGGGCTCTAGATTTGACAGCCCGACCTTTTTTCTTTGTGGGAACATGTTTACCCTGAATCCCTTGAATCACCCCTTTGAATGTCTCGCACTGCTCTGACACTGATTTACCTTCAAGTAGCTGTTTCCAGTTTACTTCTGCTAAATCACTTCTCAGTTTAGGAAAATTGGCCTTTCCCCAATTGAAAACTTTAATTCCTGCTTTGTCTTTGTCCTTTTCCATAACTATGCTAAAACTAACTGTTATGATCACTACCACCAAAATGCTCTCCCACTGCCACTTGCCCCTCTTCTTCTCCTAGAACTAAATCTAGAACTGCCCCCCCTCTCGTTGGGCTTGCTATATACTGGCTAAAAAAATTCTCCTGTATGCAATTTAAGAATTCTCTGCCCTCTATACCATTCTGTATCCCAGTTAATATTAGGGTAGTTGAAATCCCCTACAATTACTGCCCTATTGTTTTGCAGTTCTCAGAAATTTGCCTACATATTTGCTCCTCTATCTCCCTCTGACTGTTTGGGGGTCTATAGTACACTCCCAGTAGTGTGACTGCCCCTTTTTTGTTCTTTAGCTTAACCCATAAGGCCTCATTTGATGCTCCTTCTAAAATATCATCCCTCCTCACAACTGTAATTGTTTCCTTAACCAAAATTGCCACCCCCCCTCCTTTTTTATCCCCTTCTCTATCATGTCTGAAAACTCTGTAACCAGGGACATTGAGCTGCCAGAACTGCCCCTCTTTAAGCCATGTTTCTGTAATAGTTAAGATATCATACTGCCACGTGTCTATCTGTGCCCTCAGCTCATCTGCCTTATTTCCTATACTCCTTGCATTGAGGTAAATACATTTAAGGACCACCAAACTCCTCTGTTGTTCATTTTCTAACCTTCGTCCCCTCTGCCTTCCAGACTCACTCACTAATTTTCTGCCTTCCATTTCCAGTTCTGACTTTATCCCATCTGTATCCACACTCAGGTTCCCATCCCCCTGCCAAGCTAGTTTAAACCCTGCCCAACAGCAGTAGCAAACCTCCCCGCAAGGATATTGCTCCCGGCCCTGTTGAGGTACAACCTGTCCGGCTTGTACAGGTCCTACCTCCCCCAGAACCAGTCCCAATGCCCCAGGAATCTAAAGCCCTCCCCCTTGCACCACGTTTGTAGCCACGCATTCAGCTGCTCTATCCTCCTATTTCTATTCTCACTAGCGCGTGACACTGGGAGTAATCCGGAGATTACTACCTTTGAAGTCCTGCTTTTTAATCTTTGTCCTAACTCCTTAAACTCTGCCTGCAGGACCTTATCCCTCTTTCTACCTATGTCGTTGGTCCCGATATGGACCACGACCTCTGTTCACCCTCCCCTACCCCCCAGAATGTTCTGCAGCCGCTCAGTGACATCCATGACCTTGGCACCAGGGAGGCAACATACCATTCTGGAATCACGCCTGCGGCCGCAGAAACACTTATCCGCTCCCCTAACTATGGAATCTCCGACTACTATTGCTCTCCCGACCTGTCTCCTCCCCCACTGTACAGCTGAGCCACCCATGGTACTCTGGTCTTGGCTCTGGTTGCACTCTTCCGGGAACCCTCTCCTCCACCAGTATTAAGAACTGAATACTGGTTAGAGAGTGAGATGTCCTCAGGGGACTCCTGAACTAGGTGCCTGGTCCTCCTTGTCTGTCCGGCAGTCACCCAGTCCATCTCTGCCTGCACTCTCTTAAGCTGTGGGGTGACCACCTCCTGAAATGTGCTATCCACGAAACTCTCAGCCTCGCGGATGCACTGCAGTGACGCCAGCTGCTGCTCAAGGTCCGAAACCCCGAGCTCGAGCTCTTCCAGCTGACGACACTTCCTGCACATGTGGTTGTCCAGGACACGGGAAGCGTCCTGGAGTTCCCACATGGCACAGGTTAAATAGTGGGGGGTTACATTTGCTAACCTCCAATCTGCAGGAACCGTTGCAGAATCTATAGAATTTTGGAAGATGACAACCAATGCATCCACTACCTCTATAGCCACCTCTTTCAAAACTCTGGGTTGTAGATCATCAGGTCCTTGGAATTTATCGACTTTCAGTCCCATTAATTTCTCTAGTACTTTTTTTTAAACTAATACTAATTTCCTTCAGTTCCTCATTCTCGCCAAACCCTTGGTTCTTTAGTATTTCTGGGAGGTTTTTTATGTCTTCTTCCGTGAAGACAGACACAAAGGGCTCGATTTTCGCGTCGGGTTTCCTGCGGGTTTCCAGCGGGGGGGCCCCGAAAATCCCGATATCCGGTCACGTGACCGGATCGCGCCGAAATCCCGGCCACTTCCGGGTACCGCGCTGACGTGCGGGGCTGCGCGCGCAAGCCCCGCTGGTGGGAATCCCGCAGGCAATTAAAGCCAGCGGGGTTCCACTTGAGTGTACTTACCTTGCTTGTTGAGGTCATTTAATGAGCTGAAGCAGCTGTCAAAAGAGGAAGTGTGGGATTTTAGGTTCAAGGCAGTGAGTTTCACACACTGGGGGAAACAGTCTCTCTCCAACCAGGCGTGTTGCAGCCAGCAGCCAGTGGCAGGTGCCAAGGTGCACTCCACGGGGGAGAGCCCTCACCCACGCAGGAGGCCACCGCGTCACATAGGGCAATCCGTGCCCTCCACCACCCCCCGCCAAGCCAGAGGACAGACCGACACGAAACCGCAGCCCTAGTGCGAGGAACCACCCACCTACCCTGCACAACCCCTCAGACCAACACCTGCCAGATGGGTGGTGCGTGGGCACCCTCGGAGGACGAACAGCATGACCAGCCCCAGCAGCCTCGCAGTCCACGCCGTCCGCCGCAGAGACGTGGAGCCCCCCAACACAGTGTTGTTGCACGCCCACCTGCACAGCAGGAGGGAGGGCTACCGCAGGGAGAGACGCATCGCAGAGGGCACTACCCTCGCCACAGGGTCCACAGACCGAGGCGCAGCTCCCCGGACCTCTTCGAGCAGCAGTGCACAGGGAGGCGCAGATTCGCTCGACATGTAGTCGTGGAGATCTGCAGCCTCTTTCATGCCGAGCTGCTCCTGGCTGGCCCCAGCACCAACTGCTTACCTGTCGCTGTCAAAGTCACCACTGCCCTCCACAACTTCTCCTCCGCATCCTTCCAGGGTGCAGCCGGTTACACCGCCGATGTCTCTCAGTCGTCTGCGCGGAAGAGCCCTGCAAATACACCTGCACCTACTCTGCAGTAACACGATGGGTGGCATCAGTGGTGGGTCCTCATAGTGATACCCAGGAGCGGGCATTATTGGACACAACGGACAGGATTCGCGGAGACATGGCAGTGGTGGTGTCAATATAATATGTGCTGTTTGTGGCTCTGAAATTCAATATAGGTAACACCCAGGACAAACCCTCAGACACCCTTGTGCACCCCCTTCATGCTCACGACACGTTTGCCTTACGCTGCCTACTGCACATATGTGATGCATGCCCTGTGGCTGCAGCACAGGTGGTGGCAGGTTGAGTGAGGCTGGCCGTGAGGGAGATGCACGAGAGGGTGAGTATGGGATGGAGCAATGAGATTGTATGAGGATTGGGTTGCGTGTTAGTGGCAGGATGAGTACTGGCGAGGTGAGTAGGTGGAGGTAAGATGAGGATGGGGTTTGAGTGGGTATGAAGGGTGATGTGACAGAGTAGTGTTGGCGGTGCCGAAGGAGATGTGGAGTGGGGGCAGTGTTGTGGCAGACGGAGTGTAGGGGAAAGACTTCGTGTTCTCACTGTGGCTGACCTACTGAGGTCATTGCAGTGCCTCCTGCACTGTATGCAGGTGGGCGATATGTTGGTGGCGCAGGTGACCCCCTCTGCCACCTCGAGCCAGGCCTTCTTGGTGGCAGAGGCAGGCCGCTTCCTCCCGCCCGCCGGGGGGAAGATCTGTGTCCTCCCCCTCCTCCTCACCCTATCTGATGATACCTGGGGTGAGGCATCATTAAACTGGGAGCAGCCTTCCCCCTGGGCTGCTCCATGCTGCAATTTGTTCCATTGGTTGCAGCATCTGTCAGTGGAGGACTGCCCCTTTAACTAGAGAGCCTCCAGCTGACAGGTCGTACTGCGCATGCGCAGCCCGCCCGACGCGCAGGCCAGCGCCGCGGACCCCGGAGGAGCAGGTAATTGATTCCTATTAGTGTGTTGCCTGCTACGATCGCGCGGGCAACCCACTAATTTCGCCGAGCGTGTTGACCACGCTCCCGAAACCCAAGCCGCCGGAAACCCGCAGGCCTGGTAAATTCGAGCCCAAAGTATTTGTTTAATTTCTCTGTTTAAATTAATATAGTATGGGTGAGAGAAAAACAAGATGAGGAAGCAGAGAGTAAAACAAAAAGGGACAAGGAGTGTTTTTCTTCTATTCGTTCATGGGATGTGGGTGTCACTGGCGAGGCCAACATTTATTGCCCATCCCTAATTGCCCTTGAGAAGGTGGTGGTGAGCCGCCTTCTTGAACCGCTGCAGTCCGTGTGGTGAAGGTTCTCCCACAGTGCTGTTAGGAAGGGAGTTCCAGGATTTTGACCCAGTGATGATGAAGGAACGGCGATATATTTCCAAGTCGGGATGGTGTGTGACTTGGAGGGGAACGTGCAGGTGGTGTTGTTCCCATGTGCCTGCTGCTCTTGTCCTTCTAGGTGGTAGAGGTTGCGGGTTTGGGAGGTGCTGTCGAAGAAGCCTTGGCGAGTTGCAGCAGTGCATCCTGAGGATGGTACACACTGCAGCCACAGTGCGCCGGTGGTGAAGGGAGTGAATGTTTAGGGTGGTGGATGGGGTGCCAATCAAGCGGGCTGCTTTGTCCTGGATGGTGTTGAGCTTCTTTAGTGTTGTTGGAAAGGAAAAGGAAAAAAAACAGGAAAATAATAAAGCAAAGATCAGTCGGAGATAGAATTAAAAAGGAATAAGATTGCCACACAGCAGACAGAGGCATTTTGAGATCATAGAATCATAGAAAGTTATGGCACAGAAGGAGGCCATTTGGCCCATCATGTCCATGCCGGCTGAAAAAGAGCTATCCAGTTTAATCTCACTTTCCAGCACTAGGTCTGTAGACCTGTAGGTTATGGCACTTCAGGTGCTCATCCAAGTACTTTTTAAATAAGTTGAGGGTTTCTGCTTCTACCACTCTTTCAGGCAGGGAGTTCCAGACCCCCACCACCTCCTGGGTGAAAACATTTCTCCTCAGCTCCCCTCTAATCCTTCTACCAAATACTTAGAATCCATGCCCCCTGGTCACTGACCCCTCTGCTAAGGGAGATAGGTCCTCCCTATCCACTCTATCTAGTCCCATCATAATTTTATATACTGCAATTAAATCTACCCTCAGCCTCCTTTGTTCCAAGGAAAACAACCCCAGCCTATCCAATCTTTTGTCATAGCTAAAATTCTCCAGCCCTGGCAACATCCTCAAATCTGCTTTGTACCCTCTCTAGTGCAATCACATCTTTCCTGTAATGTGGTGACCAGAACTGTATGCAGTACTCAAGCTGTGGCCCAACCAATGTTTTATACAGTTCCAGCATAACCTCCCTGCTCTTATATTCTGTGCCTCGACTACTAAAGGAAAGTATCCCGTATGCCTTTTAACCACCATATCCACCTGTCCGCTACCTTTTGGGTTCTGTGGACATGCACTCCAAGGTCCCTTTGTTCCTCTACACCTCTCAGTATCCTCCCATTTATTGTGCACTCCCTTGCCTTGTTTGCCCTCCTCAAATGCATTACCTCACACTTCTCTGGATTGAATTCCATTTGCCACTTTTCTGCCCACCTGACCAGTCCACTGATATCTTCCTGCAGTCGACAGCTTTCCTCCTCACTATCAACCACATGTTGTAGTGCACAAAGTATATACTGAATGTGGAGTCCAGCAGCGTGAGAGCTTCAATGCAGGATGCAAGTATAATTGTAATAAAGTCACCTATGGTGACCATCAGCGCTGAGCTAGGTTAGGGCTATTCCTGAATGGTCTCCGGTGCTGAACATATACTGAAAATATTCCTTTGTAAAAATGAGTCACCATTCTGCTAAAAGTATCCCTGCAGCCATGAAGAATGAGTTGTTGAGTGGCTGCCATCTGTCAACAACAAAAAAAAAGGGATTCATGCCATTTGCTAGTTAAAATAAAATCTCTTGTAGCCATGTGAGTATTATGCTGTCTTGTGATGGGTGTTATGATTTTGAGTCTTTTCTACCCATTACTGTAGATTCTTCGATCCTCATATTGCCTGCCTCCATCTCTACCCACAGCCCATTTGCCACGGAAATCCTTATTTGTGCCGTTGCCACCTCCACATAGGATTAATCTAATGTTTTCCTGGTTGGCCTCTCATCCTCCGCCCTCTGTAACTGTTAGCTCCTTCAAAACTCTGCTGCCCATCCTATCCTACATAATGTGCTGCTCACCTTTTACTCCCTTTCTCATTGATCTACATTAGCTCCCAGCACCCCAATGCCTCAAATTCAAAACTCTCATCCTTATGTTTAAATCCTTCTGTGGTTTCTCCCCTCCCTATGTCTGTAATCTCCTCCAGCCACACAACCTCCACCCTCAACTTCGCTGTCCCTCTGATTCTGGCCTTTTGTGACAGAGGATCTGCCATAATGTCACCAATTGGATGGAGGCCTGAATCAGGACAGCCCATTGCTGACAGGTAGATATGGAATTCCTATTATAAATATTGACTTGAATGTTGACAGAAACGTTGACAAAAGCATTGCTCAAAAATCCTAACAACAGGAAGTTATGTATTTGGGTCAGGAAGTGCATGCATGCACAAGATTTTTAATATAATATACATTTGATTTGAAGTTCACTCACTAAGAGAGCTTGCCAATAGCATCAATCCTAAAACACGGTTCACAGCGGAGCTTCATTTATTCTTCCTAGATTGAGATCAAACGCTGTATTTGAAGCAGTTACTTTACAGATGCTAAATACATTTTCCTGTTAACAGTATCAAAATATCAAATGACTATTAATAAATCAAAAGCTCAGACATCCACGTAGACTGAGATGATAAGGTTATAGTTCATGAATTCAATTGACAGAATTGGATAAATATTTAACACAATTTGTTCTAAATGAGTCAAATTGATGAAAGCCATATTTGGTGATATTACTTAGCAATCCATAAATGAACTAACATAAGCCAAAGGGAATTTCTTTAAGATACCCCAAAGACACAGGCGGCTGACACTATTTTAATCAGACCAGGCTAAAAAAACGAATTGAATTTATTACACTTAAATCATACACCAGATTAAAACCTTTTTAAAAGTACATATAAGTTTACTAAGACAAACCAATTTTTGTCACACCCTGGTCATCCATTGTGAAGATCAGGCATGTCTTTGTAATCATGCGTTCATTATATGGTATGGTAGTGTAGTGGTTATTTTACTAGACTAGTAATCCAGAGTCCTTGAACTATTAATCCAGAGAATGTAAATTGAAATCCCACCATGGTACTTTGAGAATTTTAATTCAGTTAAAAAAAATCTGAAAATTAAAAAAAAAATTGTATCAGTAAAAGTGACCATGAAGCTGTCTCGGATTGTCGTAAAAACCCAACTGGTTTATTAATGTCCTTTAGGGATGGAATCCTGCTGTCCTTACCCAGTCTGGTCCATATTTGACTCCAGTCCCATAGCAACATCCCTCTTAATTGGTCGCTGAAGTGGCCTAGTAAGCCTCTTATTTGTATCAAACTTGGGCAGCTAGGAATGGGTAATAAATGCCAGCATTGCCAGCAAAGCCTACATCCTGAGAATGAATTAAAAAAAACAATTCTGCCCACACCTCTCTGAGAAGAATGGTTTCATCCACAGTAATAAACACAACCCACAGAATTCAAAATAGTGATTTCCTATGATCTTTAATATAGGTAAAATCACTGTAAGCCATTTTGCCCTTACTCAAGAACACTGTGTAAGAATCTTTCCCACTTTGTGTTGCAAATGCAAGCTTGGGACTTTGATTTTGAAGGACCTCAATTTCAGAGGCTTCAAATCCCAAGCTAAGATTGGAATTTGCCTGAACATTCATCCCTAATAGTGACTAAATACTGTTGGTTTGTGTTAAACACGTTTTTTTTGCTCGCAGCTTTCATTTAAATAGTCTATTTGCCTTTTCACTACACGAACATCACTGAATAGAGATTAACGGATTGAAGTTAATGAATTCACACTCCTTCACAAAGTAGATTTGTCAAAGAGCAGAATCCACCTTCTTGCTTACTTTTGTTATAGAATTAATCACTGACAAATTTAAAGCGAAACAGATAACAAAACAAAAGTCACATGATACATAGCTAGATAATCATTAATTAGCAATTGAAAAATTCAACATATAGAAATCAAAAACTGATGTAAGGGCAAATGGCAGCCATGCTACAATTTCCAGAGAGTATAGGCCAATTCTACTCAACCTCTCCTCATAGGACAACCCTCTCATCTCAGGAATTAACCTAGTGAACCTTTGTTGCACTGCCTCTAAGGCAAGTGTATCCTTCCTTAGATAAGACCACCAAAAGGTTTTAAAGGCAAAATGTTTAATCTTGTACACTTCTCCTTGTATTTCATAAAGAAATGCAAATTGTTAATGTTTCTCTTTATATATCTTTATGTTCTTATAAGTCAAAGTGCCACTCACCTTTTGTTTACCTAGTGGGATGATAATGTTGTAAGATGGGTTTAATAGGAGTGTAAAATTTGCTTCTTTGAAAAATATTTGGGAATGATGAAAAGCAAAGTGAGCAAATATTGTCAATAACAGAAAATGTAAAAAATGCACAGCATCTGAAAAAACAGGTTGTTTTGAGTATGTTGACCCTTCTGATGAGGGGGAACATCTGAAACATTAAACTACCTATCTTTTTTTAAATGCTGATCGGTGCATTTCCACCATCTTCAACTTTTATTGCAGATTTCCAGCATTCACAGTTGTTTTTATCTCAAGTATAAATCCAGAAATTTAAGGGGGAATTTTAACTGGGACGCAAATTAGGGGAATTGGGAGTTGAGGTGAGAGCAGGGCGAGTGCCAAATGTGTCCGACATCGGCAGCATGATGCCTGGGCGATTTTAAGCGGTCAGCTGCCCACCAGAAAGCAGCAGCTGGCTGGTGGGCAGGAGCGGAGGCTTGGGGGCAGGATGCTGCTAGTGAGCACCAAAGGAAGGCTTGTCGGCAAGAAGGTAAGTAGTGGGGTGGGGGTTTTGGGTAGGTCTTGCGGGAGGGAAGTGGGGGAAAGCCTGGATCAGGAGAGGCCTAAATTTTCCTTTTGGGGCTCAGAGGAGCACTCCTGCTCCTCCTGCCCCACAAAGAAAGTAAAAAAAAAACCTTACTTTAAATGACCTCTTCTGGTCACAGTCAGCCATAGCATTACAATTGTCACAGCAGTATCATATATATGGAACCCTTTTGGATAGACCAAATGAAAATTTGAATGCAATTTGTAAATCAAGAAATTAAAATTATAATATCACCAAACTATGAGGATAATTTTGTGAACCCACAGGGAACCGTACACAGAAGAAGCACAGGTCAAAGAATTGGGGCAACAATTCTTTCTATATATCTGACCTGTGAGTGCTGGGAGCATAGGAGGGTGGAATTACCCCATATATTTACACATGAAGCTGCCAGATTGGCGTTAAAAACCCAACTGGATCATTACTGTCCTCTTAGGGAAGGAAACCTGCCGCCCTCACTTTAAGGTAATTGGCAAAAGAACCAGAGGCAACATGAGGAAAAATGTTTTTACGCAGCGAGTGGTTATGATCTGGAATGCACTACCTGAAAGGGTGGTGGAGGCGGATTCAATTGTGGCTTTCAAAAAGGAATTTGATAAGTACTTGAAGGAAAAAAAATTACAATAAAATTTACTAGCTGGATTGCTCTTGCAGAGAGCTGGCATGGGCTTGATGGGCTGAATGGCCTCCTTCTGTGCTGTAACCATTCTATGTTTTGAGAGTGAGACCTCTAGTACCCTCTAGATGGTGCTGTAGTCTTTTGTTAACGCTTCCAAAATCCATTTAAATGAAACTTGTATATATAAAGCATTTTTAACAGAGAAATTTCCAAAGGTGGTTCACAGAGATATGAGGAAAACAGACACTGAGCCAAAAAAGGAGAGATTAGACGTAGTTATCAAAGTGGTGGGGTTTAAGAAGAGTCTTAAAGGAGGAAGGGTGGTGGAGAGACAGATGGATCTAGGTGACTGAACGTAAGGCCGCCAATGATGGGACGAAAGGAGGGGGGAGTCAGAGGAATGGAGGGGAGTTTGTAGGTTGCAGAGATAGGGAGAGGCGAGGCTGTGTAGAGATTTAAAGACAAGGGGCTCAATTTTCCGATGTCCCAGCGGATGTGTTCGTGGCGGTGGGACTCTGAAAATTGGGGATTCCCAGGGCGGGTGCGGAGCCCGGCTCCAACCCGCCCACTTCCGGGTTACCCAATGACGCGCTTAGATGCGCGCGCAGCCCCTGCATGCGTGACTCCTGCCGGCAATTAAAGCCGGCGGGATCCCACTTAAATCAATTAATTGGATACTTCAGGTCGTTAGGAGACCTGAATTGTAGGATATTTTAGGAGGGGTGGGATTTTCAGGTCAACTGAGAAACACTCCCAGTTGAAATGGACGTGTTGCAGCCACCAACCTGTGGCAGCTGCAAAGGTCCATTTGACAGGTGGTGGGGGGTGGGTCCCTCACTCATTGCAGGAGGCCACTCTGTCACTTTGGACAAAGTTTGGCCTGCCCCACCCTCCTCCCAACACAAAAAATCACAAACTTACAACCTCAACCCTAGTGTGCAGACAGATTTAACTATCTTGCGGACCCCCTCAAACGTACATCTTCTGGATGGGGGCCGCCATAGCTGCAGTCATGACCTCCTCAGAGGACGAACAGCATCACCAGCCTGGACGGCCACTCTGTCCACCTCTGACACGTGGAGCTCCACAACACTGTGACACATCCACCTGCACAGCAGGAGGGAGGGCAACCGCAGAGAGAGATGCATTGCAGAAGGCACTACCCTCGCCACAGGGTCTACAGACTGAGGCTCAGCTTCCTGGACTTCTCTGAGCAGCAGTGCACACGGAAGCTCAGAGTCACTCGACATGTAGTCGTGGACATCTGCAGCCTCCTTCATGCCGAGCAGATCCTGGCTGGCCCAAGCACCACCTTCTTACCTGTCGCTGTCAAAGTAACCATTGCCCTCAACAACTTCTCCTCAGCACCCTTCCAGGGTGCCACCAGGGACGTCTCCAGCGTCTCTCAGTCGTCTGCACAAAAGAGCCCTGCAAATATACCTACACCCACTCTGTAGTGACACAATGGATGGCATCAGGTGTGGGTCTTCATGGCGATCCTCAGGAAAGGGCATTTTTGCACAAACCAGACAAGATTTGCAAAGATGTGGCAGTGGTGGTGATAACAAATTTTTATGTTTTTTTGCAAAACAAACAAAAGTAAATCAAAAACATGACATTTTGTCTTCTCCCCTTGTGTATCCCCTTTGTGCTCACAAAACCTTCGCCTTATGTTTACGGGAACCCCTACGTAGTGCTACCTCTGTGGCTTCAGCAGAGGTAGTGGCAGGTTGCTCTTGTCCGTGCCCTGACCGATGAGATGCTTTGCGCGGACGCCCTCTGGGTTACGGTGCCCGTGAGGACCCCTCCAAAGACTGCTCCACCTGTACCTGTGCAGTGGCAGGCTCAAGTACCTGGAGAGGAGGCAGCATTGCGGGTACTGGTTGAGAGGGGGGCAACGGGTGAGATGTGGAAGCGCTTTGAGAGGCGTCCCCACTTCCATGTTCCCTTTTGCCATCATCCCTCTCCCGGGCCTTCTGGCGTCTTTTCTCCTATCAAGGCAAAACACAGAGAGGCGCGATTGAGTGATGATTGCATAGTGACCCGCTGCACACATTGGTGTGGGTGGAGGTGGCCATGAGGGAGATGCATGGGAGGGTGCGTGTGAGACATGGCCATGAGATTGTATGAGGATTGGGTTGCGTGGTAGTGTTCGAATGGGAACTGGGGCGGTGAGTAAGTGCAGGCAAGGTGAGGATGATGGTTGAGCGGATGTGAGGAGTGATGTGAGGAGTGATGCGAGGGCGTTGTGGTGGCAGTGCAGAAGGAGTTGTGTGGTGGTGGAGGTGATGTGGAAGACGGAGTGTGGGAGAATGTGCAAATATACTCATTATGGCTGACCTGGTTAGGTAATTAAAGCGCTTCCTGCACTGGACCCAGATTCGGGAGATGTTACTGCTGCTGGTGACCTCCTCTGCCAGCTCGAGCCAGATCTTGGTGGCAGAGGCAGGCCACTTCCTCCCTTCTGCTGGGAAAAACGTTTCCCTCCTCCTCCTGACCCCATCGAGCAGCACCTGGAGTGAGGAGTCTGAGAACCTTGGAGCAGCCTTGCCTCTGGATACTCCATCCTGCCAATTTGGTTGTTGCTGCAGGAGGAGCATTGGAGGACTGCCCCTTTAAATAGGGCTCCTCTTGCTGACAGCCTGTGGTGCGGGTGCGCAGTGCGCCCGCTGCGCAGGTCTGGAACGGGAAACCCGGAAGCCATGGTAAGTGCTTTCAATTAGGCTGTGATTGCGTGTGTAGCACCCCGAATTCACTGGGCGTGTTACCCACGTGCTCAGTCGACCCCCTGCTGCCAACCCGCCTCCCCCCTCATATCGGGCCCAAGGAGTAGAATTTTTAATTTGCGGTGTTGGGGGATTGAGAGTGATAGTAGTATGCAATATTAGCGAGAAACATAACAAAAGAAATTAAAGACATTTAAGAGAAACAGAGAACATGTGAATAGCTGAGGTGATGGGAGTAAGGAGAGCCTGAAATGGAAACAGTAAAGCTGGAAAAGTGGAACAGAATCTGGCAGTGTGAGAAGAAAAAAGCAAGCTGACAACAAGGTTGCAGACTGCCCACCAGCACGCTGTTCTGACAAAGCTCCCCTTCCGAAGCACTTGTTAATATTATTGCAGCCATTTCCTGTTTTCCGTTTAAGCACTTTACAAGTCATTCTACTTCTCTCTCGTATGAACATGTGTTTTTCCCCCTCCCCCTTTCTTTTTGTTCTGTTTCTTTTTAAATGCTGTTCATTTTTGTAGAATCATAGAATGGTACAGCACAGAAGGAGGCTATTCGGCCCATCGCGCCTGTGCCGGCTCTTTGAAAGAGCTATCCAATCAGTCCCATTCCCCAGCTCTTTCCCCATAGCCCTGCAAATTTTTCCACTTCAAGTATTTATCCAGTTCCCCTCTGAAAGTTACTATTGAATCTGCTTCCACCACCTTTTCAGGCAGTGCATTCCAGATCATAACAACTCGCTGCGTAAACATTTTTTTTTCCTCATGCCATCTCTGGTTCTACATACGATCAATGACTGTCAGGAAAAGACCCTCTGGGCCATCCAGCCTGTCCCACACAACTGTGATACATACTCCCCACCCCACACCATGTGATCTCCTGGGAGAGACGAAAAACCAGATAAAAACCCAGGCCAATTTGAAACCCAGGTCACCCTGGCCCCGTTACATTACCTTTTGTAAGAGGTGATCTCCGCCCCAACCGGAAACAGATCCAGCTCTCGCTTGAAGGAATTCAGCGAATCGGCATCCACCGCATGAGCTAACAGCCTGTTGCAGAGGTCCATTATTCTCTGGGAAAAGAACCACCTCCTGACATCTAACCTAGGTCTGATCTTGTACAACTTAAAATTGTGACGCTGATCCTCCCTAATGTATTTGATTGGAACAAACTGTCAACTGGAACACAAATATATTCCTTTCATCATCTTATAAACCTTAATCAGGTCACCTGTAAGTCTATGCTTCTCTAAAGTGCAGCTCTCTTAGCCTATCTTGATAACTAAGATGCTTTAAGCTGGGAATTAGCTTAGTGGCCCTCTTCTGCACCCTTTCCAAAGCCTAAATATTATCCACCATGAGAGGAGATAAAACTTGACACAGTATTCCAAATGAGGCCTGACCAAGGTCTTGTACAAGGATAAAATAATGTGCTTTGTCTTATAGTCAATACTAATTTTGCCACTTACCTTAAATCTGTTACCAACCCTTTTGTCACTGGAAACAGTTTCTCCTTATTTACTCTATCTAAACGGTTCATGATTTTGAACACCTCTATCAAATCTCCCTTAACCTAAGGAGAACAACCCTAGTTTCTTTAGTTTCTTGTCGTAACTGAAGTCTTTCATACCCGGTACCATTCTAGTAAATTTCCTCTGCACCTTCTCTAAGGCCTTGACAGCCCTCCTAAAGGATGGTGCCCAGAATTGGACACAATACTCCAGCTTGGGCCTAACCAGTGTTTTATAAAGGTTAACATAACTTCCTTGCTTTTGTGCTCTATAGGGCCGATTTTCAGATGGTTGAGTGGGTGCGTTGGGGGTGGGAGAGCTCCTAAAATGGCGGAATCCCGGAGCGGGTTCGGAGCCCGGCTCCAATCTGCTAACTTACGGGTTCCCCAATGATGCATTAGGGTGCGCGCGCAGCTTCCACATGTGGGACTCCCACCGGCAATTAAAGCCGGAGGGATGCTGCTTTAGACAGTTATTTAGATAGTTGAGGTACTTAACAGACCTCATTGGCTGGAGATTTTGGCAGGGGTGCAATTTTGAAGGATCCTCAGCATATTTCCCGTGCTGTGGGAAACATTCCGTGTTGGTGCAGACGTGTTTCAGCCAGCAGCTGGTGGGAGATGCAAAGGATTATTAGACAGTTGGGGGGAATACCTCATTTATTGCAGCAGGGCACTCTGTCACTTCAGACAAAGTTTTGGCTGCAACACTTTTGTCTTTCCACTCAAAATTATTAATTTATACCCTAAACTCTGCTGTGCTTGCACATTTACCTACTTTGCGGACCCCTCAAACTCACACCGTCAGGATGTGGGGGGAGGTGGGGAGGGGGTGCCAAAGCTGCATTCATCACTTCATCTGAGGACGAACAACATCACCAGCCTCGCCAGGCACGCCGTCCACCTCTGCCACGTGGAACTCCACAACACAGTGCTACGCCACAGGCACCCGCACAAAATAGTCGTGCAACTACACATACACCCACCATAGGGTGACCCAATGGGTGGCATCCGGTGTGGGTGTTCATGGTGAACCTCATGAAAGGGACACAAGCCAGTCAAGAATGGCCAAGACGTGGCAGTGGTGGTGACAATAATAATATTTAATGTGCCATTAACAAAATTCAGAAATAAATAAAAAACATGACAAACTGTCAAACACCATTGTGCATCCCCTTTGTGCTCACAAAACCTTTGCCTTATGCTTACGAGTACTCCGACGTGGTGGTTCCCCTGTGGCTGCGGCAGAGGTAGTGGCAGGTTGCTCTTGTTCATGCCCTGACCGATTAGATGCTTTGGGCCTACACCCTCTGGGTTTAGGTGCCCATGAGGGCCCCTCCAAAGACTGCTCCACCTGCACCTGTGCAGGAGCAGACTTGACCACCTGGAGAGGAGGCAGCATTGCGGGTACAGGTTGAGAGGGAGGCAACGGGTGAGACGTGGGAGCGCTTTGAGTGGTGTTCCCACTTCCATGTCCCCCTTCGCCATCACCCTTCTGGGCGAGGCCCACATCACTCCCACCACCCTGCTGGACGACAGTTTGGAGCACATGTGTGAAGCTTTGTAAGGCCGGTGCCAGAGTGTCTGCCTGCCTGTTTAAGGCGGCAGAAAGTTGCTCACCTTGAGTCCGAAGGGCCGTTGTCAGGGCCTAAATGGACTCATTGGTGAGCCGTGCTTGAAGCTTGATTGAAGCTAGCCTTCCCTCCATCGCAGATGTTCCTGCACTTACCTGCGACACTATCTCAGAGATGCCCTCACGTCCCTGTGACAGTATCTCAGAGATTCCCTCCTGTACCTATGCCACCATTCCACTCATGCAGGAGTTGGACTCCTCCCTCTGCGTGATTGTGGAGAGTGCGCGTCGCACCTGTTCCAGCACCTCGCAAATGTGCTGCTGCCCCTCGATCATTCTCCTTTTAAAGGATGGCCCGCAGGGTTCAGCATCTGTGTCTAGCTGAGCAGAGCCTGGAGAAGAGTGCTCCCACTGACACGGACTCTCCACAGCTGCCCATAGGAACATAGGAACAGGAGTAGGCCATTCAGCCCCTTGTGCCTGCTCCGCCATTTGATAAGATCATGGCAGTCCGCCCGCTGCGCAGGTTGAATACGGGAAACCCGGAAGCCACGGTAAGTGCCTTCAATTTGCCCGCGATTGCGTGGGGTACAGACCGATTTCACTGGGCGGGTTACCCACGCGCCCAGTCGCCACCCCGCTGCCATCCCGCCTCCCTGGTAATGTTGGGGCCCATGCCTCTATTTATAAAGCCAAGGATGCCTATTTATATGCCCTTTTAACAGCCTTCTCAACTTGTCCTGCACCTTCAAAGACTTGTGTACGTACACCCCCAGGGCTCTCTGTTCCTGCACCCCCTTTAAAATTGTACCATTTAGTTTATATTGCCTCCTCTCATTCTTCCTACCAAAATGCATCACTTGACACTTCTCTGCATTAAATTTAATCTGCCATGTGCCTGCCCATTTCACCAGTCTGCCTATGTCCTCCTGGATACAGAATTGGCTAAGGGACAGAAAACAGAGAGTAGTGGTGAATGGTTGTTTTTTGAACTGGGGGGAGGTGTACAGTGGTATTCCCCAGGGGTCAATGCTGGGACCACTGCTTTTCCTGATGTATATTAATGTCTTGGACTTGGGTGTACAGGGCACAATTTCAAAATTTGCAGATGACATAAAACTTGGAAGGGTAGTAAACAGTGAGGAGGATAGTGATAGACTTCAAGAGGATATTGACAGGCTGGTGGCATGGGTGGACACCTGGCAGATGAAATTTAACACAGAAAAATGCGAAGTGATACATTTCGGTAGGAAGAACGAAGAGAGGCAATATAAACTAGAAGTCACAACTCTAAAAGGGGAACAGGAACAGAGAGAACTGGGGGTATATGTGCACAAATCGAAGGTGGCCGGGCAGGTTGAGAAAGTGGTTAAAAAAGCTTATGGGATCCTGGGCTTTATAAATAGAGGCATAGAATACAAAAGTATGGAAGTCATGATGAACCTTTATCAAACACTGGTTCGGCCACAACTGGAGTATTGTGTCCAGTTCTGGGCACCGCACTTCAGGAAAAATGTGAAGGCCTTAGAAAGGCTGCAGAAGAGATTTACTAGAATGTTCCCAGGGATGAGGGACTTTAGTTATGTGGATAGGCTGGAGAAGCTGGGGTTGTTCTCCTTGGAACAGAGAAGATTTGATAGAAGTATTCAAAATCATGAAGGGTCTAGACAGAGTAGATAAAGAGAAACTGTTCCCCTTGGCGGAAGGATCAAGGACCAGAGGACACAGATTTAAGGTGATTGGCAAAAGAACTAAAGGTGATATGAGGAAAAACTTTTTTACACAGCAAGTGGTTAGGATTTGGAATGCCCTGGGGCTGGTGGAGGCAGATTCAAACATGGCCTTCAATAGGGAACTGGATAAGCACTTACATAAGAAATAGGAGCAGGAGTAGGCCAATCGGCCCCTCGAGCCTGCTCCGCCATTCAATAAGATCATGGCTGATCTGATCCTAACCTCAAATCTAAATTCATGTCCAATTTCCTGCCCGCTCCCCTAACCCCTAATTCCCTTTACTTCTAGGAAACTGTCTATTTCTGTTTTAAATTTATTTAATGATGTAGCGTCCACAGCTTCCTGGGGCAGCAAATTCCACAGACCTACTACCCTCTGAGTGAAGAAGTTTCTCCTCATCTCAGTTTTGAAAGAGGAGCCCCTTATTCTAAGATTATGCCCCCTAGTTCTAGTTTCACCCATCCTTGGGACCATCCTTACCGCATCCACCCGATCAAGCCCCTTCACAATCTTATATGTTTCAATAAGATCGCCTCTCATTCTTCTGAACTCCAATGAGTAGAGTCCCAATCTACTCAACCTCTCCTCATATGTCCGCCCCCTCATCCCCGGGATTAACCGAGTGAACCTTCTTTGTACTGCCTCGAGAGCAAGTATGTCTTTTGTTAAGTATGGACACCAAAACTGTATGCAGTATTCCAGGTGCGGTCTCACCAATACCTTATATAACTGCAGCAATACCTCCCTGTTTTTATATTCTATCCCCCTAGCAATAAAAGCCAACATTCCATTGGCCTTCTTGATCACCTGCTGCACCTGCAAACTAACTTTTTGATTTTCTTGCACTAGGACCCCCAGATCCCTTTGTACTGCAGTACTTTCCAGTTTCTCGCCATTAAGATAATAACTTGCTCTCCGATTTTTCCTGCCAAAGTGCATAACCTCACATTTTCCAATATTGTATTGCATCTGCCAAATCTCCGCCCACTCACCCAGCCTGTCTATATCCCCTTGTAGGTTTTTTATGTCCTCCTCACTCTCTACTTTCCCTCCCATCTTTGTATCATCTGCAAACTTTGATATGTTACACTCGGTCCCCTCCTCCAAATTGTTAATATAGATTGTAAAGAGTTGGGGACCCAGCACCGACCCCTGCGGAACACCACTGGCTACAGGTTGCCAGTCCGAGAATGTACCATTTATCCCAACTCTCTGCTTCCTGTTAGATAACCAATCCTCCACCCATGCCAGAATATTACCCCCAATCCAGTGATTCTTTATCTTGAGCAATAATCTTTTATGTGGCACCTTGTCGAATGCCTTCTGGAAGTCCAAATATACTACGTCCACTGGTTCCCCTTTATCCACCCTGTACGTTATGTCCTCAAAGAACTCCAGCAAATTTGTCAGACATGACTTCCCCTTCGTAAAGCCATGCTGACTTTGTCCTATTAAATTATGTTTATCCAAATGTTCTGCGACTGTCTCCTTAATAATAGACTCCAAAATTTTACCCACCACAGATGTTAGGCTAACTGGTCTATAATTTCCAGCCTTCTGCCTACTACCCTTTTTAAATAAGGGTGTTACATTGGCAGTTTTCCAATCTGACGGGACCTTTGCCGAGTCCAGAGAATTTTGGAAAATTACTACCAAAGCATCCACAGTCCCTACTGCCACTTCCCTCAAGACCCTAGGATGTAAGCCATCAGGTCCAGGAGATTTATCCGCCTTGAGTCCCATTAATTTACTGAGTACCAATTCCTCAGTGATTTTAATCGTATTTAGCTCCTCCCCCCCCTAGAGCCCCCTGTTTGTCCAGTGTTGGGATATTTTTAGTGTCCTCTACCGTAAAGACTGAAACAAAATATTTGTTCAGCATTTTTGCCATCTCCATGTTTCCCACCATTAATTTCCCGGTCTCATCCTCTAAAGGACCTACGTTTGCCTTAGCCACCCTTTTTATTTTTATATAACTGTAGAAACTCTTGCTATCTGTTTTTATATTTTTTGCTAATTTATTTTCATAATCTATCTTCCCTTTCGTAATCAATCCTTTCGTTACTTTTTGCTGTCTTTTGAAGACTTCCCAATCTTCTATCCTCCCACTAAGTTTGGCTCCCTTATATGTCCTTGTTTTTAGTCGGATACTATCCTTAATTTCTTTACTTAGCCACGGATGGCTGTCATTTCTTTTACACCCTTTTTTCCTCAGTGGAATATATATTTTTTGAAAGTTCTAAAATAGCTCCTTGAATGAACACCACTGCTCATGTACCGTCTTACCCTTTAAACTATTTTCCCAGTCCACTTTAATCAATTCCGCTCTCATACCATCATAGTCTCCTTTATTCAATCTCAGTACGCTTGTTTGAGAACCAACCTTCTCACCCTCTAATTGGATATGGAATGTAACCATGTTATGGTCACTCATTCCAAGGGGATCCTTAACTAGGACATTATTAATTAATCCTGGCTCATTACACAGGATCAGGTCCAAGGTTGCTTGCCCCCTTGTAGGTTCAGTTACATACTGCTCAAGAAATCCATCCCTAATACACTCAATAAACTCTTCCTCAAGGCTACCCTGCCCAATTTGATTTGTTCAGTTTATATGATAGTTAAAATCCCCCATAATTATAGCTGTAAGGAAAAAAATTGCAGGGCTACGGGGAAAGGGCGGGGGAGTGGGACTAGCTGGATTGCTGTTGCATAGAGCCGGCACGGATTTGATGTGCCGTATGGCCTCCTTCCGTGCGCTTCCTTCCGTCCGCTGGGTAGAAATTCTAAGTCTGTTACTATCCTCACTGTTTACTATATTTCCGAGTTTCGTGTCATCTGCAAACTTTGAAATTATGCCCCGTGCACCCAATTCCAGGTCATTAATATATGTCAAAAAGAGCAGTGGTCCCAACACCGGGTCGTGTGGGACACCCTTAAATGCATCTATGCTAGTCACCTCAACTACTGCTTGTGGTAGCGGGTTCCGCATTCTAACCACTCTCTGTGTAAAGAAGTTTCTCCTGAATTCCCTATTGGATTTAGTGGTGACTATCTTATATTTATGGCCCCAAGTTCTGGTCTCCCCCACAAGTGGGCACATCTTCTCTACCCTGTCAAACCCTTTCATAATCTTAAAGACCTCTATCAGGTCATCCCTCCATCTTTTTTCTAGAGAAAAGAGCCCCAGCCTGTTCAGTCTTTTCTGATAGGTATAACCTCTTAGTTCTGGTATCATCCTAGTAAATCTTTTTTGCACCTTCTCTCGTATCCTTTTTATAATATGAAGACCAGAACTGTTCAGAGTACTCCAAGTGTTGACTAACCAAGGTTCTATACAAGTTTAACATAACTTCCCTGCTTTTCGATTTTATCCCTCTGGAAATGAACCCCAGTGCTTTGTTTGCTTTTTTTAAATAGCCTTATTAGCTTGTGTTGCTCATTTTATAGATTTGGGGTACCCTCTACCCCTTTTAGACTCTTATTTTCCAAGGAGTATGTGACCTTATTCTTCCTTCCAAAATGTACCACCTCACACTTTATGTTGAAATTCATTTACCAATTACATGCCCATTCTGCAAGTTTATTTTGTCGCAGTCCTGCTTAGCATTAACTATATCTCCAATTGGTGTTGTCAGAGCCTCCACAATTTCCACCCTTACTTCCCTCAGCAACCTGGGATGACTATTATCTGGACTGGGTGACTTTTCTACTTTGAGTGTGCCAGCATTTTTTGGTACCTCTTCATTTTTATCCTATCCAATTTCTCTATTACTTCCTCCTTTACTGTGACATTGGCAGCACCCTCTTTAGTAAAGACAGATTCAAAGTTCACATTTAGTACCTCAGCCATGCCCTCTGTCTCCATAAGACGATCTCCTTTTTGGTCCCTAAATGGCCTACCCTTCCTTTGACTACCCTTTTACTATTTATATATTTATAAAAGACTTTAGGGTTCCCTTTTATGTTACCCGCTAATCTATTCTCATATGCTCTCTTTGCCCCTCTTATTTCCTTTCTCAGTTCTCCCCTGTACTTTTTGTATTCATTTTGGTTCTCTACTGAATTATGAACCCAATATTTATCATAAGCCTCTTTTTTCTGTTTCATTTTAATTTCTATATCTTTAGACATCCAGGAAGCTCTAGCTTTGAGTGCCCTTCCTTTCCCCCTTATGGGAATGTGTCCAGTCTGTACCTGAACTGTCTCCTCTTTGAAGGTTTCACATTGCTCATTTTACTGTTTTACCTGCCAATCTTTGATTCCAATCCACCTGGGCCAGATCCTTTTTCAACTCACTGAAATTAGCCCTCCTCCAGTTGATTATTTTCACATTTGATTGACCCTTGTTCTTTTTTGTAACTACTCTAAACTTAGATGATTGAACCGAGGCCCTGTCTACCCTTTCAAGTGGACGTGAAAGATACCATGGCACTTTTCAAAGAAGAGCAGGGGAGTTTCCACCGGTGTCCTAGCCAGTATTGTTCCCTCAACGAACATCACTAAAACAGATTATCTGGTCATTATCTCTTGCTGTTTGTGGGACCTTGCTGTGCGCAAATTGGCTGCTCTGTTTGCCTATATCACAACAGTGACTACACTTCATTTAATACTTCATTAGCTGTAAAGTGCTTTGGGTCATCCTGAGGTCATGAAAGGCACTTTATAAATGCAAGTGGGAGTACCTTCACACATGGACTGCAAGAAGAAGGCTCACCACCACCTTCTCAAAGGGCAACAAGGGATGGGCAATAAATTCTGGCCTTGCCAGCAATGCTCACATCCAGAGAATGAATTTAAAAAAATCTTTCTTTATTATTAGCTGTGGTACCCTCACTTCTCGGTTCAGCTTCAGACCCAGCAGAAGGAGGAACTGGGTCACCACCATCCCTAGAGGCAAGTACTGATGCGCAGGTATCACCCACTTCACTTCCTCCTCTCACTGGGGCAATATTTAGAAGGAGCTGTTGGTTCGAGTAGGTTTCTTCAGTTGGGTCCCTGGCCCCGTGTACTTGGGTGTGCTTGAATATAGTGTCTAAGGTACATCTCACCTGTCTGCCATTCTCTTTCTTATCCTCCTCCAGTAGTTGCAAATAGAGAAGTATGCCCATAACAATCTCCATAGCTAGCCAGCAATGAACTCAATAACAACCACAGCTGTAAAAACCGTCACTGACAAAAGATACAGCAGCAATGAATGTATAATGAAGAGAAGAGGAGAGGAAAATTGGCAAGGAAGGAAAAAAAATGAAAGAACATACTGCGTCATGGAGTGGGACTGTGGTTTTCACACATTGAATAACTGATCACAGCTTTACTACTGTGGGGAGTTGTAAAACAGTGTGACAGATTCACTCAGCAGTTGCTCAAAGGTACAAACCGATGACAGTTACAAAGTCAAAAGTGCATTTCCATGAAAAACTACAACCATAGGAAACTAAACATCATTTACTTTTGAACAAGCAATGGATATATTAGATATTTTTCGCTCTTTGCCAAAGCACCTATTTCTTCCCCATCTTGATCAGGGCTGGTCCCAATGGAGGGAAAGCTTTATGTGGCATGTGGACAGGACTGTTATATATTGGTGGTAAAAAGCTATTAAAGAAAGGTTTGGACAGATCCTGGCTGATGGCTACAGCAGTCTGAGCAGTTCATTCAGAAGGCAACTCTCTCATGTTTGGCCTCGTCACTTTCTTCAATTTCTTGCTATCTTTTTTCCCTTGGCTACTCCATCATTAGGTGCCCTTGCAGGGTAAAGCTATGGAGGACACATAAGGCAACAATAATCTTACAGGCCTTGTCTAGGCTATACTGTAGAACTCTCCTTTTTGATCCAAGTAGTAGCCATACCTCCTTTTAGCCACTTTGTTCTGGGACTTGCTGAACTCAAGCAAGGGTGGCATTGTGTTGCAAATTCACATATTTTTGCAAACCTACAACTTTGAAATCTAAATTCATGATAATGAGCCCAGAAATTCCTGTGGAGGCTTTTTGGGAGCAGATCTTGCGCACGGAGGCACTTCCACCTTCCCCATTGCTGCTGGCCTCAGCTGATATCCTGAGGACATTTACATAATTTGGGTGGGCTTTGGCACTATCTTACGGTGCTGATGGGGTGTCCACCTCAGTTGGAGAATAGGAATTTCGCTGCGGTGCCGTGCTATAGTGTAAGTGGGCTGATGTTCTTGGCCCAACTTTAAATATGTCAGTACCCCTACTGCGATTGCTTTTGGGAGACTAGCCTTTTAACATTTAATGCTTTCTGTCTCTCCATGGGTCCATAGTATTGTTGGATGTCAGGGGTGCACAGGTATCCTTTACATTCAGCAAATTATAGAAAATACGTTGTATGATATATTTCCCTTATTTGCCTATTGCCATATTGTGCTTGTCCATATGTGGGCGGAAGTATTATGCAACCATGCCCACTTCCAGTGGAATTTTTGACAGGTGGACAAAGGGACAGGAACGTGATGTAACTGGATACCAGAAATTCTACTGCTGCCCACCCTGATTATGGCTTTTTTGCTTCACCAGGACTCAGAAATTTTGGGGCTATGGTGACAGTATTTTAAACACTTACAAGTATAAGATGCTGGTGAAAGTGAGCCCTATTGCAGAATCAACAAGGTAAGTATACAGAGGACTGGAATATATTGTGGGGGGGAGGAGGGATGGGATATTTTGTGGCATGCAGACTTAGCTCAGTTACTTAGGAAAAGATAATGCTGGGTACTCTGATTTTAGCTGATCTTTTCTCACTTGCAGCTACCCCCTCTGGGTGTTTGGGATTTGTAAACAATTTTACAACACCAAGTTATAGTCCAACAATTTTATTTTTAATCCCACAAACTTTTGGAGGCTTCCCCCTTCCTCAGGTGGTGTGGAAAGCATTGATATGCAGTTTGGGATAGCATTGATATGCAGTGCCACCTCCTCATTCAGTCTGCACAGTTTGCCTATGTGGGGGGCCTTTGGTGTAAACAGGACCACTCTCTTCTGTTGCAATTCCTTCCATTGTGCTTCTTCAGGAGTAGCACTGAACCGTGCTCTCCTTCCATTAGTGCCGTGGGATCTCTGACATCCAACTAAAAAGGCAGACAGGGCCTTGGGTTAATGTCTCAACCAAAAGATGGCGCCTCCATCAACACAGCACTCCCTCAGTACTACAATGGAGCATCAGCCTCAATTATATGCTCAAGTCAAAATCCTGGAACTCCCTTCCTAACAGCACTGTGGGAGAACCGTCACCACACGGACTGCAGCGGTTCAAGAAGGCGGCTCACCACCACCTTCTCGAGGGCAATTAGAGATGGGCAATAAATGCTGGCCTCGCCAGCGACGCCCACATCCCGTGAACGAATATTAAAAAAAAGTCCTCGAGTGGGACAACCTTTTGACTCATAGTTGAAAGTGCTGCCAACTGCTTCAAGCTCACGCTAAACAAGAATATTGAAAACAATTTTACAACACCAAGTTATAGTCCAACAAATTTATTTTAAATTCCACAAGCTTTCGGAGGCTTCCTCCTTCGTCAGGTGAACGGTGTGGAACCGTTCACCTGACGAAGGAGGAAGCCTCCGAAAGCTTGTGGAATTTAAAATAAATTTGTTGGACTATAACTTGGTGTTGTAAAATTGTTTACAATTGTCAACCCCAGTCCATCACCGGCATCTCCACATCAAGAATATTGAAACAATGGAAAGAAAGTCAGCAAAGTATGAATAAAATCAAACAGGAAATTGGGTGAATTAACTTGGAGATAACTAAAG
This sequence comes from Heptranchias perlo, assembly GCF_035084215.1. NCBI lineage: Eukaryota > Metazoa > Chordata > Chondrichthyes > Hexanchiformes > Hexanchidae > Heptranchias > Heptranchias perlo. The sequence goes on from NC_090343.1 coordinate 2,312,732, forward strand.
AAAAATGACAAAAAGGAACAAAATAAGATAGGATAAAGAAATATTGAGAAAAGATAAAAGGGAAATGACAAACAAAAGAGTGAGAAATAGAGAAGATATAAAAAGCAAAAATGAAATCAAAGAAAGTGCTAAGCTTATGCATATAATAATTTAGAACAAATAAATAAAAATAAATTAATATTTATTTCAAAAATAACTGCTTAGTATCAATCCCATATGTTGTAGGAATGGCCTTTATTTTCTATAATCCACTGGCCTTCAAACTCCCAGAGAGCACAGGTGATTTGGGGTTACATCATCGAAACTACAGCACAAGACACATTCGGCCCAATGGGTCTATGCCAGCGTTTATGCTCCACACAAACTTCCTCCCTCCCTACTTCGTCGACCCTATCAGCATACTCTTCTATTCCTTTCTCCCTCATTTGCTTAACTGGCTTCCCTTAAGTGCATCTATGCTATTTGCCTCAACTACTCCATGTGGTAGCGTGTTCCACATATTTTTTTTAATTCATTCATGGGATGTGGGTGTCACTGGTAAGGCCAGCATTTATTGCCCGTCCCTGATTGCCCTTGAGAAGGTGGTGATGAGCCGCCTTCTTGAACCGCTGCAGTCCGTGTGGTGAAGGTTCTCCCACAGTGCTGTTAGGTAGGGAGTTCCAGGATTTTAACCCAACAATGATGAAGGAACGGCGATATATTTCCAAGTCGGGATGGTGTGTGACTTGGAGGGGAATGTGCAGGTGGTGATGTTCCCATGTGTCTGCTGTCCTCTAGGTGGTAGAGGTTGCGGGTTTGGGAGGTGCTATTGAAGAAGCCTTGGCGAGTTGCTGCAGTACATCCTGCGGATGGTACACACTGCAGCCACTGTGCGCCGGTGGTGAAGGGAGTGAATGTTTAGAGTGATTGATAGGGTGTCAATCAAGCGGGCTGCTTTGTCCTGGATGGTGTTGAGCTTTTTGAGTATTGTTGGAGCTGCACTCATCCAGGCAAGTGGAGAGTATTCCATCACACTCCTGACTTGTGCTTGTAGATGGTGGAAAGGCTTTGGGGAGTCAGGAGGTGAGTCACTTGCCACAGAATACCCAGCCTCTGACCTGCTCTTGTAGCCACAGTATTTATGTGGCTGGTCCAGTAAAGTTTCTGGTCAATGGTGATTCCCAGGATGTTAATGGTGGGGGATTCGGCGATGGTAATGCCATTGAGTGTCATGGGGAGGTGGTTAGACTCTCTCTTGTTGGAGATGGTCATTGCCTGGCACCTGTCTGGCGTGAATGTTACCACTTATCAGCTCAAGCCTGGATATTGTCCAGGTCTTGCTGCATGCGGGCATGGACTGCTTCATTATCTGAGGGGTTGGAAATGGAGCTGAACACCGTGCAATCATCAGTGAACATCCCCATTTCCGACCTTATGTTGGAGGGAAGGTCATTGATGAAGCAGCTGAAGATGGTTGGGCCTAGGACACTGCCCTGAGGAACTCCTGCAGCAATGTCCTGGGGCTGAGATGATTGGCCTCCAACAACCACTGCTATCTTCCTTTGTGCTAGATATGACTCCAGCCAGTGGAGAGTTTTCCCCTGATTCCCATTGACTTCAATTTTACTAGGGCTCCTTGGTGCCACACTCGGTCAAATGCTGCCTTGATGTCAAGGGCAGTCACTCTCACCTCACCTCTGGAATTCAGCACTTTTGTCCGTGTTTGGACCAAGGCTGTAATGAGGTCTGGAGCCGAGTGGTCCTGGCGGAACCCAAACTGAGCATCTGTGAGTAAGTGCCACTTCATAGCACTGTTGACAACATCTTCCATCACTTTGCTGATGATTGAGAGTAGACTGATGGGGCGGTAATTGGCCGGTTTGGATTTGTCCTGCTTTTTGTGGACTTTCTTACCACTCTTTGGGTAAAGAAGTTTCTCCTGAATTCCCTATTGGATTTATTAGAGACTATTTTATATTCGTGACCTCTAGTTTTGGACACCCCCCACAAGCGGAAACATTTTGGGCGCTAAATTGGGCTGTGTAGCACCCGTTGCTTCGGCGCTACGCGGCCTCTCTGACATCCAAGATGACGTTTTGGATGCGCACGCACGTTTCCTGCATGACGTGCGCCAGATGCCATCTTGGTATAGGAGTTTGCGCAGGTGCAGATAAGAAACGCTGGTATCATGTAAAGTAGGTAGAAAATAGCTTCAATCAGTGTGCAATGCTGATTTAAAGTGATAGATACCATTTTGAGACTTAACACTCAACTGAATGCACATTCTTATCCCTGACCATCTGAACGTGTCTTAGAGTGCCTGGATGACCCCCCACCGGTGCTATTTAAAGGGACCATGCAGGATTTACAGGTTAGCGGCTGGGTTATTGCCTCTGGCTGCTGAGACGTTTGTAACTGTTTTCGGAGGTCTCCTTGACTTCAATACTAGGACGCTGGAACATAGCCTAACATTTAGATCCAGGACGTGCAGGAGTGAAGTTAGGAAATGCTTCTACACGCAAAGGGTGGGAGATGTTTGGAACGCTCTTCTGCAGACGGCAGTTGATGCTAGCACACATGTGAATGTTAAATCTGAGATTGATAGATTTCTGTGAACCAAGGGTATTGAGGCGATATGGGGCTGAGATGGGTATATGGAGTTAGGTCACAGGTCTGCCATGATCTCACTGAATGGTGGAACAGGCTCAAGGGGCTAAATGCCACTGCCACTTGCTGCCTCTTGATATGCGCCACCTTCTCCTGCAAGAAAGCGGGACGTGTGCCTGAGTGATGTGCCTGTCATGGTTGAATAGCTGCCAGTGTGTGTGGCCTGTGAGTTGTGGGTGGGCGGCTTGAAACAGTGTTAATGTGTAAGGGTGAGAGGAAGCATCTGATTGGAAGAGTTGAGTACGGATGGAAAGAGTTTGTTGGTATGTAGGTGATGGGAGTGCGTGGTGCATTTGGTGGGAGACGCCATTTGACAGTTGACCTCACTCACCTTGACCACTTATGTCAAAGCATTGCATCCATGTTCATGATGTGCACCTGACATTGACTTTGTCCCCCGCTGCCTCCCACTGTCTTTTGAGTATATGTCTGGAGGGCCTCTTGCGTCCCCCGCCCCCCCGCTGCGAATATAGGATGTCGCTCCTTCTGTCCAAGTCTTGCACCCAAGGTCTCTAGTGCATCAGCAGAGAACCTTGGTGCATGCACTCTCGTAGGCCTGGTACCAACTCAGATCGGCGGATTGGTGAGGTCTGCCGTGCAGATTGGAGGATGTGGGATTTAGTCGTGCGCAACCTTTATTCAATGTTTTAACATAACTCATCAGTGTGTAAACAGAGGGATGGGATCTGCATCTGTGTTTTACGTGTGTGATGTCTGATCTCTGTTCAGACTCCGTGCAGACGGTAGACTGTTATTTTCAGCAAACAACAGGTACCAGCCACCTTGAATAGATTTCTAAGAAACATCCTCCCTTTGAGATAGCGCTCCCTCTGGTGGTGATAAGTGCAAATTGCATACATCCCACATGCAAGGCCTGGAAAGGAAAGCCGATTGCAGGTAAGTGCTCCCTTGGGACCAAACTTACGTCTTGCCTGCCCAGGGTCCATCGGGCGCGGGGTGTCACCCAGAACGGACCCTTATCCAATTTTCCCCCCTTTGTCTATGTCTACCCTATCAAACCCTTTCATTATCTTAAAGACCGCTATCAGGTCATCCCTCAGCCTTCTCTTTTCTGGAGAAAAGAGGCCCAGCCTGTTCAGCCTTTCCTAATAAGCATATCCTCTCAGTTCTGGTATCAACCTTGTGAATCTTTTTTGCACTCAGTCCAATGCCTCTATATCCTTTCTATAATATGGAGACCGGACAATTACCGCCCCATCAGTCTACCCTCAATCATCAGCAAAGTGATGGAAGGTGTCGTCGACAGTGCTATCAAGCGTCACTTACTCACCAATAACCTGCTCACTGATGCTCAGTTTGGGTTCCGCCAGGACCACTTGGCTCCAGACCTCAATACAACCTTGGTCCAAACAAAAGAGCTGAATTCCAGAGGTGAGGTGAGAGTGACTGCCCTTGACATCAAGGCAGCATTTGACCGAGTGTGGCACCAAGGAGCCTTAGTAAAATTGAAGTCAATGGGAATCAGGGGGAAAACTTTCCAGTGGCTGGAGTCATACCTAGCACAGAGGAAGATGGTAGTGGTTGTTGGAGACCAATCATCTCAGCCCCAGGACATTGCTGCAGGAATTCCTCATGGCAGTGTCCTAGGCCCAACCATCATCAGCTGCTTCATCAATGACCTTCCCTCCATCATAAGGTCATTGATGAAGCAGCTGATGATAGTTGGGGATGTTTGCTGATGATTGCACAGTGTTCAGTTCCATTCTCAACCCCTCAGATAATGAAGCAGTCCATGCCCGCATGCAGCAAGACCTGGACAACATCCAGGCTTGGGCTTATAAGTGGCAAGTAACATTCGCGCCAGTCAAGTGCCAGGCAATGACCATCCCCAACGAGAGAGTGTCTAACCACCTCCCCTTGACATTCAGTGGCATTACCATCGCCGAATCCCCCACCATCAACATCCTGGGAGTCACCATTGACCAGAAACTTAACTGGACCAGCCACATAAATACTGTGGCTACAAGAGCAGGTCAGAGGCTGGTTATTCTGCGGCGAGTAACTTACCTTCTGACTCCCCAAAGCCTTTCCACTATCTACAAGGCACAAGTCAGGAGTGTGATGGAATACTCTCCACTTGCCTGGATGAGTGCAGCTCCAACAACACTCAAGAAGCTTGACACCATCCAGGACAAAGCAGCCCACTTGATTGGCACCCTAAACATTCACTCCCTTCACCACCGGCGCACTGTGGCTGCAGTGTGTACCATCCACAGGATGCACTGCAGCAACTCGCCAAGGCTTCTTCAACAGCACCTCCCAAACCCATGATCTCTACCACCTAGAAGGACAAGGGCAGCAGGCACATGGGAACAACACCACCTGCACATTCCCCTCCAAGTCACACACCATCCCGACTTGGAAATATATCGCCGTTCCTTCATCATCACTGGGTCAAAATCCTGGAACTCCCTTCCTAACAGCACAGTGGGAGAACCTTCGCCACACGCTCTGCAGCGGTTCAAGAAGGCGGCTCACCACCACCTTCTCAAGGGCAATTAGGGATGGGCAATAAATGCTGGCCTTGCCAGCGACACCCATATCCCATGAATGAATAAAAAAAAAAGAACTGTGCACAGCACTCCAAGTATGGTCTAACCAAGGTTCTATACAAGTTTAACATAACTTCCCTGCTTTTCAATTCTATCCCTCTAGCAATGAACCCCAGTGCTTGATTTGCCTTTTTTATAGCCTTATTAACCTGCGTCGTTACTTTTAGTGATTCGTGTATCTGTACCCCGAGATCCCTTTGCTCGTCTATCCCATTTGGACTCTTATTATCTGACCAGTATGTGGTCTTCTTTTTCTCCCTACCAAAATGCACCACCTCACACTTATCTATACTGAAATTCACATGCCCATTCTGCAAATTTATTACTATCCTCTTGCATTTTGACACATTCTTCCTTTGTATTAACTATACCCCCCAATTTGGTGTCGTCTGCAAATTTTGAAACTTTACTTCCGATTCCTGAATCCAAATTGTTAATGTAAATGGTGAACAACAGTGGTCCCAGCACCGATCCTGTGGAACACCACTTCCCACCTTTTGCCAGTCTGAGTAGCTACCCTTAACCCCTATTCTCACTTTTCTGTTTTGTAGCCAGCTTGCTATCCATTCTGCTACCTGTCCCCTGACTCCACATGACCTTAGTCATGAGCCTACTATGCGGTAACTTATCAAAAGCCTTTTCATAATCCAATTATATTACATCTACTACATTACCCTTGTCTACTCTTTCTGTTACTTCTTCAAAAAATTCAATAAGGTTGGTCAAGCATGACTTTCCCTTCTGAAATCCATGCTGACTATTCTTTATTATATTTTCTTTCTCTAGATGTTTTTCTATTACATCTTTCAGAAACAATTCCATTATCTTTCCTACCAACAACGTTAAGCTAACTGGCCTATAGTTCCCTGGATTTGTTCTAACTCCCTTTTTATTTATAGGAACAACATTAGCTGTCCGCCAGTCTTCTGGCATTATTCCCTTCCCTACTGAATTTTTATATATGTGTAATAGTGCCTCTGCTACCTCTTCCCTAGCTTCTTTTAATATACTCGGATGCAATCCATCCAGGGGTTTTATCCTCTATAAGTTTGATTAGTTTATCAATTATCTCCCCCCTTTCTTAAATGTTTTTTGTCATTTGACATTTTAAAAAAGGAGCTGGACTGATTCTTGTTGAGACAGGAAAATTGAGAGTTTCGTGTCACCAGCGGAAAGTTTGCGTAAATTGGCCCAGAATACCTAGAAGGGTTAGGTGGGCAGGCAGCTTTTGAACATCACCAGCTGTATTATCTAGGGCTGCACCTAAATCATGGGACAGGGAAGAAAGGTCTGCATACGGTGGGGGTAAGATTCAGGGAGTGCTGGAACTGTGTCCCTGGCCAGGCATTTCAGACATCTGACATGGCAGAGAGGTTGAGCGCCAGACTGTGGGGGGATTCCAACATTGAGAGAGAGATGGTTCAAGATGTAATCTTGGAAAGTGGTGGAAGGTTGAATATGTGGATGTATTAAGGAAGGAATCATACAGACAATGAGGCTTTCGAAAAGATTACACTAATTCTGCAGTTTAAAAGTTCTTACAACTTATGTACAGCTTAAACTGCTCTCTCATTGTCATTGGGGATGCAATAGAACACATTGCTGAAATGGCAGCCAATGGCCATGTTGGGAAACTGCGTACTGACTTACTTTACCAGTGTACAGCAGCAGGTATCATTCTGCAAACTATCGTTATGTGACAGGTTAACATTGAAATTACCTCTCAGTGCCACTTACAGGTGTAACTGGTACCACAATCGGGTGTTGACAGGTTTAAAATCAATGTCATAGATAGAGTCTTACATAATTATTTTTGATGAATTTTGAAAAGTAATGTTGAGATCCACTTATCGATTTTAGTATATAGTAGATATGGAGTACATTATCAGTGTTAAATTATTGCATCAATTTATTTAAAAAATGGTTTAGGAACTATGAGGGAAAAATTTGATAGGGCCTATTATTGGGCAGGGGTAGCGCGATCCCCTATTAATCAGTGCCCGGTGCTTCCTGCGCAGGCAGGATGAGACTTTCGTCCGGCCTCAGTACTTACCTTCAAGCAGCGTTGGAAATCAGCATTGACACAAGGATTCAATGCAGTTTGCACATTCCACCAGCAGGGGGAGCTCCAATCTCTTAAAGGGAGGATGTCTCTTAAAATTTCTTAAAGGTAGCCGGTACCTGTTATTTGCTAAAAATAACAGTCTGCTCTCTGCACGGAGTCTGAATAGAGGTCAGATAGCACACGTAAAACACTGATGCAGGTCCCGTCCCTATGTTTACACACTGATGAGTTATTTTAAAACATTGAATAAAGGGTGCGCACTACTAAATCCCACATACTCCAATCTGCATGCCAGACCTCACCAATCTGCCAATCTGAGTTTGTGATTGGGTCCACGAGAGAGCGTGCACCTAGATTCTCTGCTAGAGGCTACAGGCCTTGATGCAAGAGGTGGACAGAAGGAAGGACAGCACCACGAAAATTGGTGCAGTGCAGGAAGAAAATTATTACTTTGTCACAAGTGGTCAACTGTTAAGTGGCATCTCCTACCAACTGCACCACTAGTCGCATCCACTGCTTCACGCACTACACTCCCCATCACCCACATACCAACAAACTCTTTCCATCAGTACTCAGCTGTTCCAATTAGATGCTTCCTCTCGCCCTCACATATGACCGCTGTTGCAAGCCGCCCACCCACAACTCACAGGTCACACACACTGGCAGCTATTCAACCATGACAGGCACAACACTCAGGCACACGTCCCACTTTCTTGCAGGGGAAGGTGGCGCATAACAGGAGGCAGCAAGTGGCAGTCGCATTTAAACCCTCGAGACTGTTCCACCATTCAATGAGATCATGACGGACCTGTGACCAAACTCCATATACCTGCCTTAACCCCATATCCCTTAATACCCTTGCTTCACAGAAACCTATTGATCTCAGACTTAGAATTCACAATTGAGCTCGCATCAACTGCCGTTTGCAGTAGAGTGTTCCAAGCTTCTCCCACCCTTTGCGTGTAGAAGCGTATCCTAACTTCACTCCTGCACGTCCTGGCTCTAAATGTTAGGCTATGTCTCCGCGTCCTAGTATTCATGTATGGGAGACCTCCAAAAACAGTTACAAATGTCTCGGCAGCCAGAAGCAATAATCCAGCCACTAACCTATAAATCCTGCATGATCCCTTTAAATAGCGCTGGTGGGGGGGGGTCCTCCAGGCACTCTAAGACGCGTTCAGATGGTCGTGGTTAAGACTGTGCGTTGAGTTGAGCGTTATGCGCTAAAATGGCGTCTATCACTTTAAATCACTGTTGCACACTGATTGTATGCATTTTCACCTTACTTTACACGCAGCCGGCATTTGGTATTTGCACATTCACTACTACCTATACCAAAATGGCATCTGGCGCATGTCACCCTGGAAACGTGCTTGCGCAACTAAGATGCCATCTTGGATGTTCGAGAGGCCATGTAGCGCTGAAACAACGGGCGCTACACGGCCCAATTTAGCGCCCTATGTTTTGCATGAAGTAAGATATCTCATTATGAATTAGAACGAGGAAGGTTTTTGAAATTGGTGTGGGTTTTTAGTTTCTTGGAAGTGACTCTCAACATAAACCAGTGTTACTCCCACACTAGAAAAAGATTGTGTTTATCACAACTGCAGAATCAAATGAACTAAATGTGGTACTTTCCCTTCAACAAATGTGACAATATTAGGTTTTCAAAAATCGTTTCTTTATTCACCACATCTAAAGGTTCATTTATATAACACCTTTAAATATGTTTGTTAAATCCAGCCCTCGAACTTGTTGAAATACTGCTCTGTTTTTCATTTTCTCATCACAAAAACAACGTTAAACTAGGTTGCCTTTAAGCCATTCTTGTCAGAAGAGATCTAAGGTTGGCAAAAGGATTTAAATAACTAAATAACTGATCCCGCATTGTGCTTGACAATATTTTCAGTACAGCTCTATGTGGTCTCTCTCTGTGGTCACTGCCTGAGATAACTTCGTGTAATTAAACAGTAAACACACTTTCTCACTGACTAAAAATATTTTCTAATTATGTTGTGTTTGGGAATAGTGAATGTAGTGGGATGTGGATTTTTTGGCATTATGGGAATTTAAAAAAATGTACATTTGAGTCAGATGATTTTTTTCTCATTATTAAAATGTATTAATCGCAGGGTTGTTTTAAACATAATTCTTCTCAATTTATTAACAAGTCTCACAATCATTAGTTAAAGAATTGGATAAAATAGGTGCAAATACACGTGCCACACGCACACACACACACACACACACACACACACCAGTGAATCTCCCATGATGTTCCTCATGCTTAGACAGAGGATATGCTGGTTCTTTTAGCTGTGTACTCAATTTTTACCTTTCAAACATTTTAAACATAGGATGCACAGCAAGATGATAGGCAAGATGTACCAGGTTGAAGGTAGTTTCTTGGCATTTAAGAGTATGGGGAAGATTTTTTCAGCATTGGGGGAGGGGCATGTTCTGGAGTTTAGCAGAAAGGGGAAAGGGTTGTGGGGTCTGCCAGCATTGGTTGAGTGCTTCAGAATCATGAAAGTCTACAGCACAGAAAGAGGCCATTCAGCTTATCTTGTCAGTTAGAGTTCTTTGCTAGAGCAATCCAAAAATAATCCCACTGTCCTACACTCTCCCCATAGCCCTGGGATGTCGGTTGGAAGAATGCCATTACCAGGGACCCGAAGGAATAGCCCACGGCACTCAGGTAAGTGGTTGGATGGGGGTTTGGGAAGGCCTCACGGTCAGGGGAGGGAGGGGAAACCCAGGGCTGGGGAGGCCTAAACTCCTGCTGCTCCTAGCCCCACAAGGAAATCCAAAAAATCTACAGTCCACTTACTTTTTTGGGCCTCTTCTGGCCCTGGGTCCTCTTCCTGTTGGGTTACTTGGTGGGGAAACCACAAAGGCCACAACAACCCCATGCCCCAGTTAAAATTGCAAACGGATCCTGATGATGTCATTGGAGCCTGATCTATAATATTTAAAGAAGAACCCCACTGGCTTCCAGCTCAGGAGAGCAGATTAATATCAGAACCTGCAGGAAGGCATCAATTATAAACTGTGGCTAAGTATTCCACGCTCTAACAACTTTGCATTAAGATTTTTTTCCAAACCATTTTCCTCAGTCTCTTCGGTACTGAAATTCTGCTGCTGTGCTAAGGAGCAGAAAATTGGGTTCAGAGATGGTGTGCCAGATTTGCTTTTGCCCATGATTTTCCAATGGGTGGTGCTGGTGCACAAGAGGCTTGGATTGCTCTCTGGCGCAAACCTTCAGTTGGAGGCAGGTTCTTGCTGTGCCTGGAATTTAGATGCATTGTGCACTTGCTGCAAGGCTAGTGCTATACACTTTAAAAGCTGGCAGAAAGCACACTCCTGCAAGCACACAGCCACTGGAAATAGTCCAGCTGGATCTTTTGTGAGATTAAGCTCCACACTTTATCATAACCTTAATCCAGACATGGATACAAGAGCTCAATGCCAAAGGTGAGAGTAGCTGCTCTCAACATCAAGACAGCATTTAACTATGTATGTATTCAAGGAGCTCTAGCAAAATCGACGTCAGTGGGGGTCAAAGGAAAAATTCTTCAGTCAAACCTGACACACACAAAGCTGATCGTGATTGTCAGAGGTATCGACTGGACATTGTTTCAGGAGTTCCTCAGTGCAGCATCCTTAGCCCACTTATCTTCAGCAGCTTCATCAATGACCTTCCCTCTGTCATAAGGTCATGGTGCTCCCACTGTTTGCTGACGATTCCACAGAGTTTAGCTCTATTCACAACTACTTTGATAATGAAGCAACCCATGCCAGCTTACACAGATCTTGGACGACATCCAGGCTGAGCCTGATAAGTGGCATGCAGCATTCATGCAACATATGTGCCACATAATAACCATCTCCAATAAGAAAAAGTCCTATTTCCCCTGACCTTCAACATCACCATCATTGCTAAGCCCTCCACAACCAATGTCTTGGGGTCACCATTGACCACAAGTGTAACTGGACCAGCAATATCAACACTGTGGTTACAACAGCAGGTCAGAGGTTGGGTATCCTCTGACGAGTGGCTCACCTCCTGACCTCTCAAAGCATCCCCACCATCTACAAGGCTCAAGTTAGGAGTGTGATGGAATACTCACCACTTGCCTGTATGGGTACAGCTGCAACAATGCTCAAATTCAATACCATCCAGGACAAAGCAGTCTGCTTGATTGGTGCCACTGTCACTTGACTTGGTACCCACACTGTCCACCATTGATGCACTGTGGCTGCATTATATACTAGCTGCAGGATGCACAGCAGCAACTCAAGTTAATTACTTCAGCAGCACTTCCATCCCCTGTGACCTCTACATTGAGGAGGACAAGCAGCAATGTTGTGTCTACACCTCCAAGTCATACGCCATCTTGACTTGGAAATGCCTTGCTGATTCATCATCATTGCTGACTCAAAATCTTGGAATTTCTTACCTAACACCATTGTGGGAGCACCATCAGTACAAGGACTGCAGCGATTCAGTAAGAAGATCCCACTTGCACTTTCTCAGGGCATCTCGGGCTGGGTCCCTGGAAATTCCGCCCAGTTCATCCAGTGGTTCGACCCAGTGGTTCCCAAGACTGCTTTTAGCATGGCTTCCTTTGTGGGCCTATAGCAGGCCTCAGAAATGTAAGAGGGATCGGTTACCTTCTTATTGCTGACCTACTGATCCCTGCGGGCAATAAAACATTTTTATACACTTAATTCTTCAATCCAGTAAGTATCTCAGACTCCTTCCCTCCCCCAATTCCTGGCAGCGAAGCAGGTGGCTGCCTCTGCAGCACCTCTACAGGTGCAGGCTGCGCACCCCAATTATATAAATGAACATATCCCCGGGATTTTGGATGGTCTCATGGGGAGGCCAAAGCAATGAGTGGAATTCCCACCCTGCCGCATTTCAACCATCCTGAACGGGTGCCCAAGATGCACCTTTAGTGGCGCAGGAGCCTGCCGCCTGTATACAAATGAGGTGACGTTCTAGTGACTCCATATACTCCAGCGGAATCAACAGCAGAGGTCACCGGCAGGGCAAATGGGGGCATGTGGTGAGATGATACACGGGGCACCTGGCAACGGAGGTCTGAGAGAGAAGATCAGGGGGGAGGGAGAGGCCTGGGATCTGACATTATTTTGGAGCACAGTGGTGAAGGGTAAAGGAGGCAATTAGACTTCATCTTCTTTGCAACTCCTTCAGCACATATCTGCTCCCTAAGCAATGCACCATTCTAAACACAGGGAACAAGCTCCTAGGCTTCTGCCAATGGTGAGTAGTCTGTAACTAGCTGCTGAAGGGTGCATTAGAGCAGCCTGACTTGACTGACTTGGTCTCCAATCTTCCTTTCCTCCCACTGGGGAAATACCTGACTTCTGCTTGCCACCCACTCCTGAATAGACTGAGTTTTGGAACTCCCTTTTTGGGGAATCCCAGGTACAAACCCTACTTCCCACACACTACAGTGCCCTCTTATGAGCTTGTATCATCAGAGTATAGTTTTACTGTAATTTTCAGTAAAACATAAGGTTACAGAAATGTATTTTTTTAATGTATTTTTTTGGGTCATTATATGTTCTCATCAAGTTGGGGGGTGTTAATGCTTGAAAAATACTTGACTTATGCTTTACCAACCAGTGTCAGCAGAAAGTACTATCAATTATTGTATAGTACATGTAAGATTTTAAAATTTAATTAATTACACAAGCCACACAGTAGCTACAGAGCAAAGCTCTCTTTAATCTGACCCAAAAATGTGCCTTATCCCCCTGATCTTCACCAGTGTGAACTTTTCCACTTAGGACATCAAGCCAACTGGCTTCTTTGAATTAAACATCCCATTTAAGACCAAAGTGCTTCTAATTATGAGCAGCGTTTTTGTGTGGACCTGTGATTGCTTGGAAATGCAGTGAGATTACCCTAGACAACACTCTTGCAGACAGTAGAGTTTACTCCTACTCTACTGTCTGCAAGGGTGCATGTTTGTATGTAAGTGTGCCCCTGTGAATATATGCCTGCATGGACAAGCACCCATCAGTGTGAATGGGAGTGCATAAATGTACTTGGTCTGTTGATATTGATAACTATCGCCCTGATGATAGGGTTAGATGAAGAGGGTTGGGAGAAGGCTCATGTGGAGCGTAAGCACCAGCATGGACCAGTTGGGCCAAATGGCCTGTTTCTGTGCTGTAGACTACGTAACTATAGAGTCATAGAGTCATAGAGTTATACAGCACGGATAGAGGCCCTTCGGCCCATCGTGTCCGCGCTGGCCATCAGCCCTGTCTACTCTAATCCCATATTCCAGCATTTGGTCCGTAGCCTTGTATGCTATGGCATTTCAAGTGCTCATCCAAATGCTTCTTGAATGTTGTGAGGGTTCCTGCCTCCACAACCCTTTCAGGCAGTGAGTTCCAGACTCCAACCACCCTCTGGGTGAAAAAGTTCTTTCTCAAATCCCCTCTAAACCTCCCGCCTTTTACCTTGAATCTATGTCCCCTTGTTATAGAACCCTCAACGAAGGGAAAAAGCTCCTTAGTATCCATCCTATCTGTGCCCCTCATAATTTTGTACACCTCAATCATGTCCCCCCTCAGCCTCCTCTGCTCCAAGGAAAACAAACCCAATCTTCCCAGTCTCTCTTCATAGCTGAAGCGCTCCAGCCCTGGTAACATCCTGGTGAATCTCCTCTGCACCCTCTCCAAAGCGATCACATCCTTCCTGTAGTGTGGCGACCAGAACTGCACACAGTACTCCAGCTGTGGCCTAACCAGTGTTTTATACAGCTCCATCATAACCTCCTTGCTCTTATATTCTATGCCTCGGCTAATAAAGGCAAGTATCCCATATGCCTTCTTTACCACCTTATCTACCTGTTCCGCCGCCTTCAGGGATCTGTGAACTTGCACACCAAGATCCCTCTGACCCTCTGTCTTGCCTAGGGTCCTCCCATTCATTGTGTATTCCCTTGCCTTGTTAGTCCCTCCAAAGTGCATCACCTCGCACTTTTCCGGGTTAAATTCCATTTGCCACTGTTCCGCCCATCTGACCAACCCATCTATATCGTCCTGCAGACTGAGGCTATCCTCCTCGCTATTTACCACCCTACCAATCTTTGTATCATCAGCGAACTTACTGATCATACCTTTTACATTCATATCCAAGTCGTTAATGTAGACCACAAACAGCAAGGGACCCAGCACCGATCCCTGTGGTACCCCACTGGCCACAGGCTTCCAGTCACAAAAACAACCTTCGACCATCACCCTCTGCCTTCTGCCACTAAGCCAGTTTTGTATCCAAAGTGCCAAGGCACCCTGGATTCCATGGGCTCGTACCTTCTTGACCAATCTCCTGTGGGGGACTTTATCGAAGGCCTTACTGAAATCCATGTATACCACATCCACTGCGTTACCCTCATCCACACGCCTAGTCACCCCCTCAAAAAATTCAATCAAATTAGTCAGACATGATCTTCCCTTGACAAAGCCATGTTGACTATCCCTGATTAATCCTTGCTTCTCCAAGTGGAGACTAATTTTGTCCTTCAGAATTTTTTCCAATAATTTTCCTACCACTGATGTTAGGCTCACTGGCCTGTAGTTCCCCGGTTTTTCCCTACTCCCCTTCTTGAATAATGGTACTACATTAGCGGTTCTCCAGTCCTCTGGCACATCCCCTGTGGCCAGAGAGGTTCTGAATATATGTGTTAGAGCCCACGCAATCTCCTCCTTTGCCTCACACAGTAGCCTGGGATACATTTTGTCCGGGCCTGGGGATTTATCCGTTTTTAGGCCTGCTAAAACCGCCAATACTTCCTCCCGCTCGATGTTAATATGTTCGAGTATATCACAGTCCCCCTGCCGTATTTCTATGTCTACATCGTCCTTCTCCATAGTGAAAACAGATGCAAAAAATTCATTTAGAACCCCTCCTACATCTGCCGGCTCTACACACAGATTGCCATTTTTGTCCCTAATGGGCCCTATTTTTTCCCTAGTCATCCTCTTACCCTTAATATACTTATAAAACATCTTAGGATTTTCCTTTATTTTGCTCGCCAGTGTTATTTCATGGCCCCTCCTTGATCTCCTAATTTCTTTTTTAAGTATCCCCCTGCACTTTTTGTACTCCTCTAGGGCTTCCTCCGTCTTTAGCCTTTTGTATCTGCCAAAGGCCCTCCTTTTTTTCCTAATCCATTCTCGTATATCCCCTGACATCCAAGGTTCCCTGGAGTTCTTGGAACCACCCTTGACCTTTACGGGAACATGTTGCCATTGTATGGTCTCAATCTCCCTTCTGAAAGACTCCCATTGCTCCGATGCGGATTTTCCTACAAGCAGCTGATCCCAGTCCATTTTGGCCAGATCCTGCCTTATCCTATTAAAATCGGCCTTCCCCCAATTTAGAACCTTTATTTCCGGCCCCTCCCTGTCCTTTTCCATGACCACCTTAAATCTCACCGAATTATGGTCACTGTCACCAAAGTGCTCACCTACTAGCACTTCTTCCACTTGGCCGGCCACATTCCCTAGAATTAGGTCCAGTACCGCCCCCTCTCTTGTAGGACTTTCTACATGCTGGCTCAAAAAGCTCTCCTGGATGCACGTTAAGAATTTTGTACCCTCTAAGTCCTTTACACTCTGAGTATCCCAGTTAATATTGGGGAAGTTGAAATCCCCCACTATTATTACCCTATTATTTGCACAATTTTCTGAGATTTGCCTACATATCTGTTCCTCTATCTCCCCCTGACTGTTTGGGGGCCTATAGTACACTCCCATCAAAGTGCTTGCCCCCTTTTTGTTTTTAAGCTCCACCCATATGGCCTCATTAGAGGAACCTGCTAATATATCATCCCTCCTTATGGCAGTAATTGATTCTTTAATTAATATTGCGACCCCCCCTCCTCTTATACCTCCCCCTCTGTCTCGCCTGAAGATTCTGTACCCCGGAATATTGAGCTGCCAGTCTTGCCCCTCCCTCAACCATGTCTCTGTGACAGCAACAATATCATACTCCCATGTGTTTATCAACACCTTCAGTTCATCCACCTTATTCGCAAGACTCCTTGCATTAAAATAGATGCCATCCAGCCTTGCCCTCACATATTTGCCCTGTCTTCCAAGCTGACTTGTTTTTTTCTCTATATTTGGCTGCACATCACCCCCTATTGTAGCTCCACTCTGCATCCCATCCCCCTGCCAAGTTAGTTTAAACCCCCACCAACAGTGCTAGCAAACCTCCCCGCAAGGATATTTGTCCCGCTCTGGTTCAGGTGCAACCCGTCCGACTTGTACAAGTCCCACCTTCCCCAGAAGCAGGCCCAGTGATCCAGGAAACTGAAACCCTCCCTCCTGCACCAACTCTTTAGCCACGCATTCATCTGTTCTATCCTCCTATTTCTATACTCACTAGCCCGTGGCACTGGGAGTAATCCAGAGATTACAACCTTTGAGGTCCTGCTCTTTAATCTGCTACCTAGCTCCCTAAATTCTTGATGCAGGACCTCATCTCCCTTCCTACCTATGTCGTTGGTCCCAATGTGGACCACGACCTCTGCCTGCTCACCCTCCCCCTTGAGAATGCCCTGTAGCCGCTCAGTGACATCCATGACCCTGGCACCAGGGAGGCAACAAACCATCCTGGAGTCACGTTTACGGCCACAGAAACGCCTGTCTGTTCCCCTTACGATAGAATCCCCTACCACTATAGCTCTTCCACTCTTTTTCCTCCCAGCCTGTGCAGCAGAGCTACCCCTGGTGCCAGGAAGTTGGCTGCTGCTGCCTACCCCTGATAAGTCATCCCCCTCAACAATATCCAAAGCGGTATATTTGTTTGAGAGGGGGACGGCCACAGGGGACCCCTGCACTGCCTGCCTGCTCTTCTTACTCTGCCTGGTGGTCACCCAATTACTTCCTGCCTGTACAACCTTTACCTGCGGTGTGACCACCTCACTAAACGTGCTATCCACGACGTTCTCAGCATCGCGAATGCTCCTTAATGAATCCATCCGCAGCTCCAGTGCCGCAATGCGGTTTGTCAGTAGCTGCAGCTGGATGCATTTCCCGCACACATGGTCGTCAGGGACACCGGAAGGGTCCCTGATTTCCCACATAGAGCAGGAAGAGCATAACACGGGGCTGGGCTGTCCTGACATGACTTACCCTTTAACTAATTAATTCAAATTAAATGAATCCCACCAATCATTTCGCACAGGGTCTCTGAAGCCAAGAGACAATGGAGGCGTTTATCCCCTCAGTATTGACTGGATTGGAACCCAAGTCCCAGAGAAGGATATTATTTCCTTCGGCAAGACGGGCGTTCCACTTGCTTTTTCTAAATGAAAGGGCCACTGCCGGAAAACATAAATAACTTGTCACATTGTCATCTGGCATTGGTTTGGCATTTTGGTGCCTGGCTGCAGGTGGGCTGACTTCTTACCCCGTGCATACAGACCAGCATGGTGGGAAGGCCCCAGCCAGTTCCGCAGAGTTGCAAATATGATTTTGCACTAACTACACCAACATTTCTGGCTTTAGAAATGACTGAGTTCCCTGTGCGATCAGGATGTAGCGCATACGCTGCCATATACAGTGAGCGCTCCAAAGAATATGTGAACTATTAGCTGATAATAACTGAACCATTCATCACAATGTGGCAGATTTTCAACTTGTCACTCCGGCATGAAACTGGCATTGTGGATCCACCTCCCTTTATAGAAACCACTTGCTTTTTATTTCAATTGCACTGTTTGTTGGATGATGGGAAGGGAGGAGGTGAAAGGGCAGATGTTGCATCTCCTGCTTGCATGGGAGGTGTCGTGGGAAGGGGAGTGGGTGTTGGGGGTGATGGAAGAGTGGACCAGAGTGTCACGGAGGGAGCGGTCCTTTCGGAATGGTGAAAAGGGTGGGGAACGTAGGAATACAAGAACAAGAGCAGGCCATTCAGCCCCTCGTGCCTGCTCCTCCATTTGATAAGATCATGGCTGATCTGTGATCTAACTCCATATACCTGCCTTTGGCCCATATCACTTAATACCTTTGGTTGCCAAAAAGCTATCTAGCTCAGATTTAAATTTAGCAATTGAGCTAGAATCAATTGCTGTTTGCGGAAGAGAGTTCCAAACTTCTACCACCCTTTGTGTGTAGAAATGTTTTCTAATCTCACTCCTGAAAGGTCTGGCTCTAATTTTTAGACTGTGCCTCCTCCTCCTAGAATCCCCAACCAGCGGAAATAGTTTCTCTCTATCCAACCCATCTGTTCCCCTTAATATCTTATAAACTTCGATCAGAACTCCCCATTACCTTCTAAACTCTGGAGAATACAACCCCAATTTGTGTAATCTCTCCTCGTAACTTAACCCTTGAAGTCCGGGTATCATTCTAGTAAACCTACACTGCACTCCCTCCAAGGCCAATATGTCCTTCCGAAGGTGCGGTGCCCAGAACTGCTCACAGTACTCCAGGTGAGGTCTAACCAGGGTTTTGCATAACTGCAGCATAACTTCTGCCCCCTTGTACTCTAGTCCTCTAGATATAAAGGCCAGCATTCCATTAGCCTTATTGATTATTTTCTGTACCTGTTCATGACACTTCAATGATCTATGTACCTGAACCCCTAAGTCCCTTTGGACATCCACTGTTTTTAACTTTTTATCATTTAGAAAGTACCCTGTTCTATCCTTTTTTGATCCAAAGTGGATGACCTCACATTTGCCTACATTGAATTCCAATTGCCACAGTTTTGCCCATTCACCTAATCTATCAATAGCCCTTTGTAATTTTATGTTTTCATCTACACTGCTTATAATGCCACCAATCTTTGTGTCATCGGCAAACTTCGATATGAGACTTTCTATGCCTTCATCTAAGTTGTGAATAAATATTGTGAATAATTGAGGCCCCAAGACAGATCCCTGCGGGACTCTACTCGTCACATCCTGCCAATGTGAGTACCTACCCATTATCCCTACTCTCTGTCGCCTTTCGCTCAGCCAATTTCCTAACCAAGTCCGTACTTTTCCCTCGATTTCTTAGCTAACAGTCTCTTATGTGGGACTTTATCAAATGCCTTCTGGAAGTCCATATAAATAACATCCATTGACATTCCCCTGTCCACTACTTTAGTCACCTCTTCAAAAAATTTAATCAGGTTTGTCAGGCACGACCTACCTTTACAAATCCATGCTGGCTCTCTCTGATTAACTGAAAATTCTCGAGGTGTTCAGTCACTCTCTCCTTAATTATAGACTCCAGCATTGGAGATGTGTTTGGTGGCGGAAATAGCGGAGGATATCCGTTGAATGTGGAGGCTGGTGGGGTGGAAGATGAGGACAAGGGGGTCTCTATCGTGGTTCTGGGAGGGAGGGGAAGAGGTGAGGGCAGAAGTATGGGAAATGGGATGGAAGCGGCTGAGGGCTCTGTCAACCACAGTGGGTGGGAATCCATGTGATCAAGAAACATGGAGGGAGCTTAATTGATTCCTACCTGGATGAAGGTTTTCTTTTGAATATTAAAATTGGAGTTAACCAACCAAAGAGAATTGAAAATGCAAAAATTCTGATTGCAAACACTAGTATGGATACAGACAAAATTAAGATATTTGGATCTCGTGTGCGAGTTGATTCTACAGCAAAAGTTGCAGAGATTGAACTGGCTGAAAAGGAAAAAATGAAAGAGAAGGTGGATCAAATCCTGAAACATGGGATTAATTGTTTTATCCAAGGAAGACATTGGTGTGGCATCGTTGGAACAGATGCGACGGAGATGGAGAAACTGGGAGAATGGAAGAGTCCTTACAGGAAACGGGGTGGGAGGAAGTGTAATCAAAGTAGCTGTGCCAGTTGGTGGGCTTATGGTATATAATTGGTTGACAGCCTATCCCCAGAAATGGAGATAGAGAAGTCGAGGAAAGGAAGATTGACCTCTCGCTCACTGAAACGTTGTTTCCACATGGGTAGGGGTGGGAGGATTCCTTCCCTGAAGAACATTAAGGAACTAGTTGGGCTTTTATGATGATCCAGAAACTTTTCATGATCAATTTGCCAACCTCTGGGTTGTTCATCCAGTACCATAACCATTACACCAGCATATCCTTTACATAGTATCTTTCACATCAAAACCATCTCAAGCTGCTTTAATGAACTGCTTTTTGAAGTGCAATGACTGTTATATAAGTAAATGCTGTAGCCATTTTCTGCCAGCAGTGTCCCATAAACAGCCATAAAATGAATAATCTGTCAATCTGCTTTTAGGTGGTATTGTTTGAAGGAGGGTTGTAGGCCAGGGTACCAGGAATTAGATGATTGGGAGATTATGGGCTAGCTACTTGGAACTTCCTGGTACTGATTTTCCTTTGCTTATGGTATTCTGTACCAACTGGATCAATTTTGTAAGACACCGCTCTACTTGGAGTTAACTCCAGCTGGAAGAAAATCAGGCAGATTCCTTTACAGGTGTGCACTCTGATGTGCTTAATTTTCTGATATTTGGTCCCATACCATTCAGTACATCTGGGTGGAGATCCAGGAAAGTCGCCCCTATTAAGGTCAATTTAAGTTTGAGGGCTTTTTCTTGTATTTGGTCATGTTCAATTATTTAGATTAAATACATATAAAAATGAAATATGGGGACAATTATTTCATGAACATCGTCATTGAATAAGTAAAAAGAATGTGACCCTTGATTACTGATTTGTTTTCTCAGTGTTGGAATAAAACCATTTAATTAAAGGTCATACATTTTTCATACCGCTAAGATTAACATAAGAGTCTGGCTACATTATGTTTCCATAAGTTGTAGACTGAGCTGCATGGGTAGAGGAATAATTTTCTTACATCAATTAACTTTATAGTGAAGATTTTAAGAGGAATTTAAATTAAGCAGTGATCTGAATCAATTGTGGAAACATAAGTATAAAATGGGTTCATATTCATTTGTCAAAAAATTAAATGCCCCAGAGGCTGCAATTCTAATTAATGTAGAGGTAAATCTTTTTTTTCCAATCTCATCTACATTATTTTATTTCTATGGTTTTAAATAATTTACAATATTAAAAAAATATCAAAGAATGATTGAAAGAATATCAGGGCAGTCACATTCCATTTATACTCCTGCCTACTTGGCACTGTAAGGCAGCAATTTATTTTTATTTGAAGGTCCCCTAACATGAATTAATCATTTTTAGCAAGAATACTTTTTGGTTGAGGAAGGCTTGGCACACCAATGCAGAGAAGATGGACAAGTGGCCTGATTCAGCATTCTGACTGGTTCAAAAAGGATAACTTTGCGAATTTGTGCTCAAGGCGTGGCACTTCGCTGACCAGGAGTGCAACGTGGGAATTCGGGCACAGAGATCAGCTTTCCACCCGGAGTGCAAATTTGCAAAAGTTACTCTCAAAACTGCTGTCATTAGTTAAAGCAGGTCAGAGAATTAGGGAGGCACACTTGCCATTACTGGAGTAAAGTCTGCACCGATTTTGCTAGTTTGGTTGGGAGTGTAACGTTTCCAATAGTATTGTGATTGGGACCAGGCAACACGTACACTGTGCCTAACAGAACAATTGTTTATCTGTGGACGATGTTGGAAATAAGGGCTACTGTGGCTAGGTTTTCGAATGTGCAGCATGTAATTGCAAATTTGTGATATCATAGTATTATAGTGTCACAGGAGGATGCCATTCAGCCCATTGTGCCTGTGTCGGCTCTTCGAAAGAGCTATCCAATTAGTCCTATTCCCCTGCTCTTTCCCTATAGCCCTGTAAATTTTTTCTCTTCAAGTATTTATCTAATTCCCTTTTGAAAGTTACTATTGAAACTGCTTCCACCACCCTTTCAGGCAGTGCATTCCAGATCAGAACAACTTGCTGCATAAAAGAATGCTTACTCGTGTCGCCTCTGGCTCTTTTACCAATCACCTTAAATTTGTGTCCTCTGGTTACTGACCCTTCTGCCACTGGAAACAGTTTCTCCTTATTTACTGTATCAAAACCATTCATAATTTTGAAAACCTATATCAAATCTCCCCTTGAGCATCTCTGTTCCAAGGAGAAGAACCCCAGCTTCTCCAGTCTCTCCACATAACTGAAGTCCCTCATCCCTGGTACCATTCTAGTAAATCTCTTTTGCACCCTCTGTAGGGCCTTGACAACCACTTCTGCTCCCTCTCTAAGGCCTTGACATATATACCAGAATTATTCTTTTTTGGGCATAGTTCCAGCAGAGCAGGACTTCCGTCCATCCCTCTGATTACATCTCAGCCCCATTTCCCTTGGAAGGGGCTCATTGAATACGCTTGATGGGCTCCCAGTGGGATTCCTGCTGCCAAGAGGGATCCCACCAGCCCCCAGGGATATGCCGACAATGCGCCAGTGGAACTGCGGCTACTGTACCTGAGCAGGCGGGGATGGAATTAAAGGACTAGAAGTGTCCAAGCCCTGATGTGCTGCAGCTTTGTAGGCCTTTGCAGAGACTGAGCCTATGCAGGTAAGTCATTGGGGACCAGATTGGCAGGAGAGATGGCCACTACAAGCCACTTGCAGTAATGTGTTCCATATTCTAATAACAGCATGGAAAAATTATTTAACCCCTCCCCTTAAGCTTTTAATACTAATCCAAAATTTATTCCCCTCTGTTACCAATTCACCAACCAATAGAAATAACCTTTTACTATTTACCATCTCAAATCCTTTCAAAATTTTGATTACTTCTAGTAGATTCTCCTTTACCCTTCTCAGCTCCACTGAATATAGTTCTAGTTTTTCAAGTCTCTACTCATAACTCTGGACTCTCATCCCTGATATCACACTGTACCTTTTCCAATATCCTTTCTATAATGATATGCCCAAAACAGCACCTAGTGCATTAACTGTGGGCCAACCAATGTATGGGTTCATCACACCGTGTTGCTTTTGTATTTAGTGCCTCCTGTGTAAAATGCTGAACATCACTTGCTCCATTTATGGCTTTTTCCAACTGTAGTCTTGCTCTAACTCTGTACTCTTGGATCTCTTTGTTCCATTCAAATTTTTGGCATTTGCATTCTCTGCCCATTTCCTCAAAAGGTAGTGCTCTGATATTTATCTTTGTTGAACTATATTTGCAGCTTAACTGCCTCCTCCCTTAATCTGTCTATATTATCCTGCAGTCTACTCCATTCTTCGTAGCCACGTCCTTAATGTTATTGGCAAATTTTAATATTAGTCCCTGTATTCCATGTTTAAATTATTTATGCGTATGGAGAACAAGCGATCCCAACATAGATCCTTGGAGCACACGCATCTAGCCAATGTAAGAAACATCCGCTTATTGCTACTCAGCTAATTTTCCTTCAGCCAACCCTCCATCCATGCTGCCACGAATCATTACTATTAATACCATGAACCGTATTCTTCACAAGTCTGTTATGTTGCACATTATCACATATTGTTTGAAAGTCCAAATATATCATATCCACAGCATTCCCTTTGTCTATACACTCAATAATTTCCTCAAAAAATCAGTTAAGTTAGTCGGCGATAACCAGCCTATACAAATATTTATCATGAGGTGTCTACACGTCAGCTGGGATTGGTGACAGTTAGTACTTTGGTGACTGGTGCTCCTCGTGTGTGTTGAAGATCATTTGGTTCTCTTTCCTCTGTGAAAAACTGATGGGAAATTTTGAATACATTACCTCCCTCTCGGATAAGCCCACAGCTTCCCGCTGTGCCTCTCGGCATTCTTTGAAGGGCCCATTGAGGCACTCGTTGCTGCCTCCTTACGAGCGATAGCCCCAACTGCCCCACTCCTCTCACCAACCTTTCCATCCAGCCCGCCCGCTGGGGGCTAATCTTGCCAACATCCCTCACCCCTTCCACCGCTGACCCTCTGGCCTCTGCCAGCAGATCAACAATCCCTTTCCCACTTGCCCTCCACACTTGTTTCCGAACCTGGACATCAATTCGTCAGTACTCCAAGCTGACTCCAGCCTATCTGCAAGTCAAATTTCAACCCTCCACGGGACCTCTGATTTTAACTTTGGACTCTCTCCTTTTGTCCCTTCCTATTCTCCGTTTACAACCAGGCCATATCTATCCTATGCCATGCCCATGTAACCTGAGTTTCCTGGTGTCCATTCATTTGCGCATTTTGGCTGCTGTTCCAGACCCAAGCCCATTGCTTCTATCTCCCTTTCTATTTCTCTTCTCTTTACTCCTCTTGGGCCCTTCTCTTCTTTCTCCTCGCTTCCCTGTTACCCAGTCATGCCTCCTTTCATTTCTCCACTCTCGGGTATTTTTCCCCCAAATCCCTACCCCAACCCTGTACTATTCCTCGACCTTCCTACTTTCCCGCCATCGTCCCAGATTTACCTCCCTCTTGAATAAGTCCATAGCTTCCCTCTGTGCCTCTCGGCATTCTTCGAAGGGCCCATCGAGGCACTCGTTGCTGCCTCCTTACGAGCAATAACCCCAACTGCCCCACCCCTCTCACCAACCTTCCCACCCAGCGGGCACGCTGGGGGATAATCTTGCCAAAATCCCTCACCCCTCCCACCGCTGACCCTTTGGCCTCTGCCAGGGGATCAACAATCCCTGTCCCTCTCTGTATTTCCTCCAGAATGTTTGTTCACTTGCGATCATGACCTTATTGCGGATTATTGGATTGACATCATGGCCTTGATGGGCACTTGGCTCATGGGTGATGACACCATGCCCCTTGCAGAAGCCTTCCCACCTGGCTATACCTTCCACCACCTGCCAGCCCAAACTGCCACCTTGGTCTGTTCCCCATCTCCTCTGGTATCTTCTCCTCCTTTGAGCACTTCACCTTGTTTCACCCCTCTCACCTCTAATTTAAAATCCTCATTCTCTCTTCCGCAAACGGCAATTGATACTAGCTCAATTGCTAAATTTAAATCTGAGATAGATAGCTTTTTGGCAATCAAAGGTATTAAGGGATATGGGCCAAAGGCAGGTATATGGAGTTAGATCACAGATCAGCCATGATCTTATCAAATGGCGGAGCAGGCACGAGGGGCTGAATGGCCCACTCCTGTTCCTATGTTCTATCACCCACCAAGCCACACGCCAAGTTTCTCACTGAGATATCTTCACTGCTTTCCTCCCTCAGCCTTTGCACTGAGTGACTTCTTACCCTCGGTTATTTCATCCTCCATCTCAACACACCTTGCCCTCTTTCCTGTGAGTTCACTGTCCTCATTTCCCCCCAAACCGGTCCCTTCATATAAACTCCTCTACCCATATTTACGGCTATCCCCTAGACCTTGCCATCTCATGTGGCCTCTCTATTTCCATCGTCTCAATCACAGACAAGGCCACCTCTGACCACTTCTCTGATTCCTCAGCACTCACATCCCCCTTCCGCCTTCCAACCCCACTTCCTTCTGCATCCGCCCCCGAAAAAATCTCTCCCCCAAATCACTTACAACCACACTTTCAAACACCCAACTGTCTAGACTTTGGCTCTCCATTCGACACGATGCATCTGTAGCTACCAGTCTTCTCAATCATGTGCTGACCTCCACCTTTGATGGCCTTGTCCACAGTAAGACCATTACTTTCTCCCACCCTGGTAATTCCCCTTGGTACGGCCCCCATCTTCACTTTCTTAAGTCCAAGGGACGCAGGTTTGAATGTTTATGACGCACAAGTGATGTAGCCAATCATTGCCAGATCTGCCTGGACCACATCAAGCACTATCAGGCCCTGCTCACCTCTACCAAAAGTGCTTATTATTCCAGGATCATCTTGGACCGCAAAGATAACCCCTGGCTTCTTTTCTTCACTACCAACCATCTCCTTAAACCCCTCCATCCTGCCCCCTCCACCCTCACCTCCAACAACATGTGAAAGGAGGCCATGGACATCTTTGTCAGTAAGATTGAGACCATCAGTTCAGTTGCCTTTGCTGCACCCCTCTCTTCCCCTTGCCCACCAAGCCAAACTTCCCCCAAGGTTACCTGCTGCCCTAACCCTGAACTCGCATCTTTCGCTAGTTTCTCCCCTCATGCCCTCTTTGAGCTGATCTTGTCCATTAGATCTGTCTCTTGCTCTCTCGACCCTATACTCACCAAACTGCTAACCACCCAACATCCCTTCCTGGCCCCCATGCTAGCTGATATTGTAAATGGTGCCCTCTGCTCAGGTAGCCTCCCTCCCTTCCAAATTTCTTTAAATTATTCGTTCATGGGATGTGAATGTCACTGGCAAGGCCATTATTTATTGCCTGTCCCTAATTGCCCTTGAGAAGGTGGTTGTGAGCTGCCTTCTTGAACCACTGTAGTCCGTATGGTGAAGGTTCTCCCACAGTGCTGTTAGGTAGGGAGTTCCAGGATTTTGACCCAGCGACGATGAAGGAATGACAATATATTTCCAAGTCGGGATGGTGTGTGACTTGGAGGGGAACATGCAGCTGTTGTTGTTCCCATGTGCCTGCTGCCCTTGTCTTTCTAGGTGGTAGAGGTGGCGGGTTTGGGAGGTTCTGTCAAAGAAGCCTTGGTGAGTTGCTGCAGTGCATCCTGTGGATGGTACACACTGCAGCCATGGTGCGCCGGTGGTGAAGGGAGTGAATTTTTAGGGTGGTGGATGGGGTGCCAATCAAGGGGGTTGCTTTGTTCCGGATGGTGTCGAGTTTCTTGAGTGTTGTTGGAGCTGCACTCATCCAGGCAAGTGGAGAGTATTCCATCAGACTCCTGAGTTGTGCCTTGTAGATGGTGGAAAGGCTTTGGGGAGTTAAGAGGTGAGTCACTCGCTGCAGAATAGCCAGCCTCTGACCTGCTCTTATAGCCACAGTATTTATGTGGCTGCTCCAGTTAAGTTTCCATCTGCCGTCATCACCCCCTCCTCAAAAAACCCACCCTTGACCCCTCTGTCCTTGCACACTGCCACCCCATCTCCAACCTCCCATTGCTCTCCAAATTCCTTGAAAGTGTTGTTGCCTCCCAAATTCTTCCCACAACTTTTTAAAAATTCGTTCCTAGGATGTGGGCGTCGCTGGCGAGGCCAGCATTTATTGTCCAACCCTAATTGCCCTTGAGAAGGTGGTGGTGATCCACCTTCTTGAACTGCTGCAGTCCGTGTGGTGAAGGTTCTCCCACAATGCTGAGGAACTCCTGCAGCAATGTCCTGGGGCTGAGATGATTGGCCTGCAACAACCACTACCATCTTCCTTTGTGCTAGGTATGACTCCAACCACTGGAGCGTTTTCCCCCTGATTCCCATTGACTTCAATTTTACTAGGGCTCCTTGGTGCGATAGGACTGCTGAAGATGCAATTTCAGTGCTACGATTGTTCTGGGGTAGCGCTTCAATACGCGAGAGCGGGTCGCGTTATAGTAGTGTGTTGTGCAACAGAGAGGGGTACCAGTTGATGAGGCCCCATGCCCTCATCCAGCTTCCACATCTGCAGTGAACATTGAGGAGGAGCAGGAGCAGCAGCAGGAGGAGGAGGAGGACGAACCCATGGGCAGCGCAGCAAATTTTGGAGTCTATTATTAAGGAGACAGTAATGGAACATTTAGATAAGCATAATTTAATAGGACAAAGTCAGCATGGCTTTATGAAGGGGAAGTCATGTCTGACAAATTTGCTTGAGTTCTTCGAGGATATAACGTATAGGGTGGATAAAGGGGAACCAGTGGACATAGTGTATTTAGACTTCCAGAAGGCATTCGACAAGGTGCCACATAAAAGATTATTACTTAAGATAAAAAATCACGGGATTGGGGGTAATATTCTGGCATGGGTCGAGGATTGGTTATCGAACAGGAAGCAGAGAGTTGGGATAAATGGTTCATTTTCGGACTGGCAACCAGTAACCAGTGGTGTTCCACAGGGGTCGGTGCTGGGTCCCCAACTCTTTACAATCTATATTAACGATTTGGAGGAGGGGACCGAGTGCAACATATCAAAATTTGCAGATGATACAAAGATGGGAGGGAAAGTAGAGAGTGAGGAGGACATAAAAAACCTGCAAGGGGATATAGACAGGCTGGGTGAGTGGGCGGAGATTTGGCAGATGCAATATAATATTGAAAAATGTGAGGTTATGCACTTTGGCAGGAAAAATCAGAGAGCAAGTTATTTTCTTAATGGCGAGAGACTGGAAAGTACTGCAGTACAAAGGGATCTGGGGGTCCTAGTGCAAGAAAATCAAAAAGTTGTTATGCAGGTGCAGCAGGTGATCAAGAAAGCCAACGGAATGTTGGCTTTTATTGCTAGGGGGATAGAATATAAAAACAAGGAGGTATTGCTGCAGTTATATAAGGTATTGGTGAGACCGCACCTGGAATACTGCATACAGTTTTGGTCTCCATACTTAAGAAAAGACATACTTGCTCTCGAGGCAGTACAAAGAAGGTTCACTCGGTTAATCCCGGGGATGAGGGGGCGGACATATGAGGAGAGGTTGAGTAGATTGGGACTCTACTCATTGGAGTTCAGAAGAATGAGAGGCGATCTTATTGAAACATATAAGATTGTGAAGGGTCTTGATCGGGTGGATGCAGTAAGGATGTTCCCAAAGATGGGTGAAACTAGAACTAGGGGGCATAATCTTAGAATAAGGGGCTGCTCTTTCAAAACTGAGATGAGGAGAAACTTCTTCACTCAGAGGGTGGTCGGTCTGTGGAATTTGCTGCCCCAGGAAGCTGTGGAAGCTACATCATTAGATAAATTTAAAACAGAAATAGACAGTTTCCTAGAAGTAAAGGGAATTAGGGGTTATGGGGAGCGGGCAGGAAATTGGACATGAAGCTGAGTTCGGATCGGTCAATGCCCTGTGGGTGGCGGAGAGGGCCCAGGGGCTATGTGGCCGGGTCCTGCTCTGACTTCTTGTGTTCTTTAGATTTGTGGTTGGGATCAGATCAGCCATGATCTTATTGAATGGCGGAGCAGGCTCGAGGGGCCGATTGGCCTACTCCTGCTCCAATTTCTTATGTTCTTATGTATGCGCGACACTATCTCAGTCGTTTCAGCAGTTACGTGCGACACTATCTCAGACAATTCCTCACATTCCTGTGACACTATCTCAGAGATTCCCTCCCGTACCTGTGTCATCATTCCACTGATGCAGGAGTTGGACTCCTCCATCCTCTGCACTATTGTGGAGAATGTGCGTGGCACCTGTTCCAGTACCTTGCAAATGTGCTGCTGTCCCTCGATCATTCTCCTTTTAAAGGTTGGCCCCCGGGTTCAGCATCTGCATCCAGCTGAGCAGAGCCTGGAGAGGAGTGCACCCACCGATGCAGACTCTGCACAGCTGCTCTTGCCACCAGTGTTTGCTCGTGCTCACTTGTGTGTGGTGACTTACCAGGTGCCAACTCAACTAACTGACTACTCGGACCCACCGAGGTGTGAGTACCTGTGCTGGTGAATGGCTCACTAAGATGTGACGGTGCACCCTCAGAGGCCAGGAGCTCCTCTGAGGAATTGCCCTCTCCCGTCACTGCGGTCATTGAAGGGCCTGTAAGAGAACAGAAGGCAATATTAAGCATCATCACAGATGTGTCATGTTGCGATGAGCATACTGAGGTGTTCAACATGCCAATCATTGTTAACATCAATTCATGTGTGTGATGAATGTTAAAATTTTGTCACCAGACGTTTGTGGGCTGCCAGTCTCGGCGTCCCCGACGGACAGGCACTCGAGGGTGCAGTTGATCTCCAGGGCCTCCTCCTCCGCCTCTGTGAGGACCACTATTTGTTGTGGCCTCCCCCCTCCAGTCCTCGCCCTCGCGCATGCATTCTGCGTTCTCTTCTAGAAGGGGAGAAAGTACAGACATATGAGTGAGTGATTGAGCGTGAAGTGGTCAGCCTATGAATGCATTGCTTTGGGTGAGGCTGACCGTGAAAGACGTGCATCAAAGGGTGAGTATCTGACAGACATCACATTGAATCAGGATTGGGGTGAGTGGTAGTGATGGGGTCACAAGTGGGGAGGTGGGGAAGTGCTCAGGAAGAGAAGGTAAGTTGAGGATGAGCCTTAAGTGGGTGTGTGGAGTGATGTGATTGAATAGTCTTGGCAGTGCAGAATGAGTTGTTGGGGGGGTGAGGGGGTGGTGATGTGCACCACGGAATGCAGGAGAATCAGTGAGTGTACTCACTTTTGCTGACCTAGTTAGGTCATTGAAACACTTCCTGCACTGGTCCCAAGTGCGGGATATGTTGCTCCTGCTGGTGACCTCCTCTGCCACAACGAGCCAGGCCTTCTTGGTGGCAGAGGCAGGGTGCTTCCTCCTGTTGGCCGGGTAAAATAGTTCCCTCCTCCTCCACCTCACCCCGGCCAGCAGCACCTCAAGAGAGGCATCGCTGAATCTTGCTGCAGCCTTGCCTCTGTGCTGCTCCATTGTGTCTTCTTGCTCCTTGCTCCAGCAAAATCCATTGGAGCAATGGCCCTTTAAATCTAGACGCTGCAGCTGACAGCCTGTTATGCGGATGTGCAGTATGCCCGCTGCGCAGCTTTCGAACAGCAAACACGGAAATGATTAATGGCCACCAATTAAGTCGCGAGCGAGTGGGGAACGGTAAGTTTTTATTATTCGCATTTGCTGCGCGCTCATTGATCCCCTGCTGCCATCCCGCCGCATTATTAAAATCGTGCCCCATATTTCAGTGAAGTTACCCGTCACATCACCCGTTTCTCTGTGTAAATTCTGTAGTTTTTATATTTATACCTTTAACAACTCAATTAAAAGGAAATTTTACAGGCTCTAAAGATGATGCGGAGCCTCGTTGGTGGCAGGCATGGGGTTTACAGGTAGGCTGCGTTCTTGTGTTCACGATTTGCTATACAACATAATTTGCAATGTGTGAGTTTGGGGGGCAGAATGAGACCACACTACAGACAAATATGAGCTTCATTAACATGGAATTTTCAATCAAATTAGGTCTCAGATCAAAATTTATGATTTCAGGTGAGGCTACACCCATGATGTACACCTCGCCCATTTTAAATGGATGCTTCAGGATTCTTGGGATTTAGCCTGCTGATGTTGGCTTCTTAAGGGAGATTATTGTTTGAGTAGCTGTTAAAGTTTAATTTTCATTTGCACTTACATTTTGCTGCATGGATTAGTTGGTTTTAATGGGTAGTCTGCCAGTTGTGCATTTTAAACTTTTATTTCTGCCATCCTTTATTTTTGGGTGCTGTTGCGATTTAAATAGAATGAAATAGAGAGGATATTAATTCACTGCACGATGAGGAGACAACAATTGTAGACGCAGTGGCACCTGAGGCATTTTATTTGTATCAATAGAGTTGAAGACTTAAAATTTTCAGACTGTATCCATGTCTGTCCAAGCCACTGCAAAGACATCTGCCACTACAGGCATTCTGCAGCTCAAACATATTTCAAGCAAGTGTGAAATGTTAGATTTGCAAGGGACAACACCTTCATCACTTTGCCTGTGGAAAGGTCACAGAGCTTTCACTGGATGACGGGTTTCCCTCAAGTGTAGAGCACTAAGCATTAGATCTCCACATATCAACCTCGTGTCTACATGAACAGAAAAGATTTAGACCCAGTGTTCATGTGGTAGCTGCCCTCAGAAACATTCTGCACAGTGATGTCAGTGTGCAGGAAAGTACGAGTAAGGTGCCCCAGGCATTACTCAGTAATGTTTGGATCACTACTGTTTCTAATTTACATCAATAACTTGGATTCAGAAACTCAATGCAAATTGGACAATTTTGGAGATGATACCTTACTAGGAGGGCCAGTGGAATTGGAGGGAGTTGGGAATTCAATGGTAGATGCAATTTAATGCAGACAAGTGTAAAGTACTGTACATAGGAAGGCAGAATGGGTGCACGTACTTCAAGAATAGTATTGAAATAGCTAAAGATGAAGTTCAGAGAAACCTAGGAATCTTAATTGACTTGACACTGAACAAGTCCAACCAACATAGAGCAGCAATCAGCAAAGCCAATAGAATTTTGAACCACATAGCTAAAATAGTAGGATATAAATCAGAGGAAGTCGTGATCAAACTGTGATGTGGAGATGCCGGTGATGGACTGGGGTGGACAAATGTAAGGAATCTTACAACACCAGGTTATAGTCCAACAGTTTTATTTGAAAATCACAAGCTTTCGGAGGCTTCCTTTTCAAATAAAACTGTTGGACTATAACCTGGTGTTGTAAGATTCCTTACAAGTGATCAAACTGAAAAGTGCTCTGGTCATTCAACCCCTTGAGTACTGTGTCTAGTTCTGGTCGCTAAGAGACTAGGGAGAAATTCAAGCTCTCGAGGCAGTGCAGAAAAGAACTGGTGCCAGGGGTCAAAATTGTGAGCAAAGGCTGGAAAAATTTGGGCTTTTCAGTCTGGAAAGGAGGTGTATAGAGGTGTGTAAGATAGTTAAAGAAATTATAAAAATAAATCCAGAATAATAGTTTGAATTAAATTATAAGTAGGACAAGAGGACACAAGTTCAAACTGGTAAAACGTCATTTGAGGACTGATATCAGGAAGTTCTTCTTCACTGAAAGAGTCATCAATACTTGGGGGGGTGGAATCACAGACTGGAAACCCGGAAGTACGGGTTTCCCAGATGTCCTTACCATTTTGACGTAAGGACACCTTTTATTTATTTTGTCGGTTTCCCATCTGACAGGTCGGCCTGATTGACAGGCTGGTCTCAGTCGGACGGGAGCAGAGCAAGGAAGAGGACGTCTTCAGGTAAGTGTTCAGGTAAGTTGTAGATTGTATGGATGGTGGGGGGTGGGCATGGGGGCATATGGGGACATGAGGGCATCAGTGGGCATGAGGTCACTGGAGGGGAGTCAGTCGTGGGGGGGGTCAGCCATCAGGGGTCAGTCATTGGTGGGGGTGGGAATTGGGATTCAGTCATCGGTGGGGCATGAGGGTATCAGTTGCCAAGAATTGAGAGGGGCTGCTGTCGGGATCGAGGGTCATCGTTGGGGGGAGTTATCGCAATTTTGGGGGGGGGTCCGTGATCGTTGTGGGAGGGCCTGGGGGAAGCACTTCTGCTCCTCCGGGCCAACAAGCTGTGCCAGAAAGGCACTTACCTGCAGTTTCGGGCCTTCACACCTTGTCTCATGTGGTGTGAAGGAGAAGGCCCCAGAATTCCGGCCCCCAGAGCTTGAAATCGCAAAACTTTTCAAAATGGAGGCCCGCAGCCTGCTTGAAAGGTTTTAGTGATCAACCCGTCTCCTGAGAGCGGGTTGGTCGCCCGCCCTTGTCCCGCCCCGATGAAAACCAGAAATGGGCGGGTTGGAGGCGGGTCTGAAATTGTTGCAATTTTCAATGCCCTCCCGCCCCCTACCCACCTATTTTTTCCCCTTTTAAAATCCTTGGAATGGACTTCCATAAAGAACAGTGGAGGCAAATAGCCTTGTGTTATTCAAGAAACAATTAGATATAATGATGTTGTGTCTGTAGGGTCTTTGTAGATGGATGAATTAAGAATAGCCTTCCTCATGCATAATTATCTTACAATCTTATGATCAATGGCCATTATACAGGAAGCAGTGATGATGCCTTCATTATGCAGCAGTCAACAGTCCCGTGTCTTTTGAAGGAGATGAAACACCGGGACGTGATGGTTCTTGGGAGACCTAGCTCGTTTTGCATCCATGACAGCTAGCCTCACTGAGAAACTCTGTAACATTAGCTTGGACCAGAAGCCTGAGGATCTGTTTGCAGTTCTTCAGTCATCACTTCCACTTTCAAAGAAAATGTGTTGCCCAGTTTTGCCACAGTGACAGAGTGAGTGCAAAAGGGCAGTAATTGTATGCAATGCTTGAATGGTACTTCTCAAAAGGGAATGGCCGTTCCTATGTTAGTTTTGTGCCATCCTTGATGGGCCCCTCAAAATGTGTAATATTGACAAGAACAATTACCTTCGCCTTCCTCCTGATACCAGTAAAGTTCTTGCTGATTTGAATCAGGTACGAGGGACCTGATCTAACTTGGTTGGTTACTTCCCTCCATGCATCTTGCAGCTGTGCATTTACTGGAGGGAGTCTTTCAGCGCCAAATAGGGTTGCCCTCCGTTGAGGCACCTCCTGCAGCAGGACTTCCAATTTTCTGTATCAAAGAACAATGGCAATATCATGGCAACACCATGACCTCCAGGTTCCCATCCATGTCACAATCCATCCTAACTTGGACATATATCGCTGTTCTTTCATCATCGCTGGGCCAAAATTTCTGGAATTCCCTACGTAACACTATCATGGAGCACCATCACTACAAGAGACTGCAGCAGTTCAAGAGAAACCTCCACCATCACCTTCTCAGCAACTAGGAATGTGCGTTAAATGCAATCTTTCCAGCATCGTCCACATCCACTCAGATTAAAAAACAAAGCAGCATTGTTGCCCACATGCCTCTGCTGTGCCATTGTGGGCAATTAGTGAGCTTTTCTGCCACCACTGCAACTTCCCCTTTAATGGTAAATTACATCTCAGAGTTGCTATCTCACTGGACTTAATGCCTTCTATCCAAGAATCCAACAAACTATGCTGTCTGGACAAGCCTTTCAGGTGTCAGTAGCCTTTTCAAATTAAGGGGATGGACTCATGTTGCAAATTCGATGTGGCCCACCCTCTGAGCTGCCAGTGCAGATGAGCCTTTGCCATGATGCATCTCAGCTTCATTTTACCCATTTTAGATTAAATAACCACAACAACTTGCATTTATATAATGCCTTTAATGTAGAAAAAATGTCTCAAAGCATTTCATGGGGCTGTGAGGAAAAAAATGGATGCTGAACCAAAGAAGGAGATATTAGGAAGGGTGACCAAAAGTTTGGTCGAAGAGTTGGGCCTTAAAGGAGGAGAGTGAAATGGAGAAGCGGAAGGGTTTAGGGAAGGAATTCCAGAGCGTAGGCCTTAGGTGGCTGAATGCACGGCCGCCAATGATGGGATGAACGGTTGGGGGAAGATGCACAACAGGTCAGAGTCAGGGGAACAGAGAGTTCAGGGGTGAGGTTGTATGGCTACAGAGATAGGACGGAGCGAGGCCATGAAGGGAT
This sequence comes from Heptranchias perlo, assembly GCF_035084215.1. Lineage (NCBI taxonomy): Eukaryota > Metazoa > Chordata > Chondrichthyes > Hexanchiformes > Hexanchidae > Heptranchias > Heptranchias perlo. The sequence continues at coordinate 2,348,033 of NC_090343.1, forward strand.
TTAAACACAAGGATGATAATTTTAAATTTGAGGCGTTAGGGGACCTGAAACATTAACTTGTCTGTTTCTTCCTCTGACACTGACCTGCTGTGTGTTTTCAACGTTATAATTAATCTTCTGCCCGGTTTCACAAGGAGACAGCAGTCTGCTTTAAAAACCTAACGCTATATTTTCCTCGAATTTGAAAAAAAGTCTTAAATTAGTTTTAAGAACCTAATGGACGCCAGTCAAAATTGTGGGTGATAGCGATTTTGCTGTGGCCATTTTATGTAACCCAGAAAACCATCCAATCACAATGCAGCTGTGATAATGCTCCTTTTACACATATTTAGCTAATGAGTCTGGTGTTGGCACCTTAAACCTGTCTGTCTCTCCACTTCCTTCTCCAGCTTTACAACCCTCTCAAAACCCATCATTTTGACCAACCTTTTGGTCATCCCTCCATTATCTTCTTTGGGCTTGGTGTCCATATTTTCATAATACCTCTGTGAAGCATCTTGGAATGTTTTTCTACATTAAAGATGCTATGTAAATGCAACTGGTTGTTGGAGTATTAAAGAAGGCAGTTAGAAGTGGAATATATTTTTGCTTAAAACAAGATCTTTTCTTTAGGTGTTACTCTGTAAATCAGGAATTCTGTATACTAGGAACAAATGGAAAGTTGGTTTGGTATTTTGAAATTGATCTGCCAGACTTAAGGCTGGATTTTAACCCTGCCTGGCTGGCAGTAATGAGGCAGACGGGTAGTTAAAATGGCGGTTGGGCACATCCTGCTGCATTCCCAACACGTGCGTGCCCACCGCCATTATTACTGTCTGGTTTTCGGCAGCATCAGGGCTGCCTGTCTCAGGCAAGCAGGGGCCTCATTAATATTAAAATATCAGGGTCCGATGACATCCTGTGCATCCAGACGTAATTTTAACTGTCGATCGTGGCAGTGATTCCCAGTGCCGGAGCTGCCAGTGAAACCTGACAATAAGCAGGATCATGGCCAGAAAATGTTTAAAATAAGTTTACTTTTTTACTTTTTGAAGGTTTCCTTCTGGGCCAGGTGGAGTAGGAGTGCTTCTCCAGACTCCATAAGGAAACTTAGGCCTTCCCTGCCCTGGGCTTCTCTCCCCCAACCGAGATCACCTCCGTACCCTCCCTTCATCTCTTACCTTAGTGTCCGGGTCCATTCCCTCAGATCCCTGGAAGCGGTCTCCTGCTGCGCGAAATCCCGCTCACGCCTACTGTTTCCTTGTCATTTGGGAGGGAGCCCATGCTGGATGATGATAATGAGTCCCAGTAGTTAAAATGGCCCGGGCCTCGTACCGGCACCGTCAAGGGCGCCCGCACACCGCACTCCCGAGTTAACATCAACCCTTTCAGCTTGGATTTGGTTATATGTTTATTTGTTATCTTCACTTGTTAGTTAATTAACAATAGATAGAATAGGAGTAAAAGTTCTAAATTGGGGATAGGCCAATTTTACTAAGCTGAGAAGTGATTTAGCAAAAGTGGACTAGAAACAGCTACTTGAAGGTAAATCAGTGTCAGAGCAGTGGGAGACATTCAAGGGGGAGATTCAAGGGGCTCAGAGTAAACATGTTCCCACAAAGAAAATTGGTGGGACTGCCAAATCTAGAGCCCCCTGGATGACAAGGAGCATACAGGGTAAGATAAGGCAGAAAAGGGAAGCTTATGTCAGACACCAAGAGCTCAATACTGCAGAAAGCCTAGAGGAGTATAGAAAGTGGAGGGGTGAAATTAAAAAGGAAATTCGGAAAGCAAAGAGAGGGCATGAGAAAATACTGGCAAGTAAAATGAAGGAAAACCCAATAATGTTTTATAAATACATAGAGAGCAAGAGGATAACTAAGGAAAGAGTAGGGCCTATTAGAGACCAAAAAGGTAACCTACGTGTGGAGGCGGAAGATGTGGGTATGGTTCTTATTGAATACTTTGGGGTCAATTTTCGGATGGCTGAGTGGGTGCGTTCATGGCGGGGGGGCTCCTAAAATTGGGGATTCCCGGAGCGGGTCCAGAGCCCGGCTCCAGCCCGCCCACTTCCGGGTTCCCCAATGACGTGAATCGGTGCGCGCGCAGCCCCCGCATGCGGGACTCCCACTGGCAATCAAAGCCGGCGGGATCCCACTTAAGATCGTTATCTGGGTACTTGAGGTCGTTTACAGACCTCATTAGTTGGAGATTTTAGGAGGATTCGGATTTTGGACGACCCAGAGCGTGTTTCCCATGCTGGGGGAAACACTCCCTGTTTAAACAGACGAGTTTCAGCCAGCAGCCAGTGACAGCTGCAAAGGTCCATTTAACAGGTGCGGGGTAAACCCTCAATCATTGCAGCGGGGCACTCTGTCACCTCAGACAAAGTTTTGCCTGCCATACCGTTGTCTCCACACTCCAAATTATTAAATCATACCCTAAACTCTGCTGTCCAAACACATTTATCTACTTTGTGGATCCCCTCATACTCACACCATCAGGATGGTGGGGTGGGGGGGGGTTCCATTGCTGCATTCATCACTCCATTGGAGGACGAGCAACATCGCCAGGCATGCCGTCCACCTCCGCCACTTAGAGCTACACAACACAGTGCTGCGCAACAGGCACCTGCACAAAGTAGTCGTGCAATGACACATACACCCACTGTAGGGTGACCCAATGGGTGGCATCAAGAGTGTTCATGGAGAACCTCATGAAAGGGCATTATTGCACAAGCCAGTCATGAATGGCTAAGACGTGGCAGTAATGGAGACAATGTAATATGTAATGTGAGTTGATCAGAAATCAAATATAAGTAAAAACCACGACAAATCCTCAAACACCATTGTGCATCCCCTTCATGCTCACGACACGTTTGCCTTACGCTTCCTACTACACATATGTGATGCATGCCCTGTGGCTGCAGCACAGGTAGTGGCAGGTGGGGCGAGGCTGACCGTGAAAGAGATGCATGAGAGGGTGAGTATGAGATAGAGCCATGAGATTGTATGAGGATTGGGTTGAGTGGTAGTGGTGGGATGAGTACTGCGGAGGTGAGGAAGTGCAGGTAAGATGAGGATGAGGGTTCAGTGGGTGTGAAGAGTGATGTGATAGAGTAGTGTTGGCAGTGCAGAAGGAGATGTGGGGTGGGAGCGGTGATGTGGCAGACGGAGTGTAGGGGAATGAGTAAGAGTACTCACTTTGGCTGACCTGGTTAGGTCATTGAAGCGCCTCCTGCACTGTATGCAGGTGCGTGATATGTTGGTGGTGCTGGTGACCTCCTCTGACACCTCGAACCAGCCCTTCGTGGTGGCAGAGACAGGCCACTTCCTCCCGTCCACCGGGTGGAAGATCTCCCTCCTCCTCCTCCTCCTCCTCACCCCATCCAGTAGGACCTGGAGTGAGGCATCATTAAACCTGGGAGCAGCCTTCCCCTTGGGCTCCTCCATGCTGTAATTTTGCCTGTTTTCTGCAGCATCAGTCAGTGGAGGACTGCCCCTTTAAATAGGGCTCCTCCAGCTGACAGCCTATGATGCGGGTGCGCAGTCTGCCCATGCGCCCAGTCGACCCCCCGCTGCCAACCCGCCTCCCTCCTAATATCGGGCCCTTTGTGTCTGTCTTCACAAAAGAGGGGGATGATGCAGAGATGCGGAGGAGTGTGAAGTATTGGATGGGATAAACACAGTGAGAGAGGAAGTATTAAGGGGATTAGCATCTTTGAAAGTAGAAAAATCACCAGACCCGGATGAAATGTATCCCAGGCTGTTACAAGAAGCAAGGGAGGAAATAGCGGAGGCTCTGACCATCATTTTCCAATCCTCCCTGGCTACAGGCGTGGTGCAGCAGGATTGGAGGATTGCTAACCGTTGTTTAAAAAGGGAGAAGGAGATAGACCGAGTAATTATAGGCCAGTCAGTCTAACCTCGGTGGTGGGCAAATTATTGGAATCAATTCTGAGGGACAGCATAAATCGTCATTTAGAAAGGCATGGGTTAATCAAGGACAGTCAGCATTGAGTTGTTAAGGAAGGTCATGTCTGACTAACTTGATTGAATTTTTTGAACAGCTAACAAGGAGGGTCGATGAGGGTAACACGTTTGATGCAGTCTATATGGATTTTAGCAAGGCTTTGACAAAGTCCCACATGGCAGACTAGTCAAAAAAGTTAAAGCCCATGGGATCCAAGGAAAAGTGGCTAGTTGGATCCAAAATTGGCAAAGGAAGCAAAGGGTCATGGTTGACGGTGTTTTTGCGACTGGAAGGCTGTTTCCAGTGGGGTCTCGCAAGGCTCAGTACCAGATCCCTTGCTTTTTGTGGTATATATCAATGATTTGGATTTGAATGTGGGGGACTTGATCAAGAAGTTTGCAGATGATACATGAAGAGGAAAGCTGTAGACTGCAGGAAGATATCAATGGACTGGTCAGGAAGGCAGAAAAGTAGCAAATGGAATTCCATCCAGAGAAGTGTGAGGTAATGCATTTGGGAAGAGCAAACAAAACAAGAGAGTACAGAATGGGCAGGGCTATAGTGATAGGGGATTCAATTGTAAGGGGAACAGATAGGCATTTCTGCGGCCGCAAACGTGACTCCAGGATGTTATGTTGCCTCCCTGGTGCTAGGGTCAAGGATGTCATGGAGCGGCTGCAGGGCATTCTGGAGGGGGAGGGTAAACAGCCAGTAGTCGTGGTCCATATCGGTACCAATGACATAGGTAAAAAAAGAGATGAGGTCCTGCAAGGTGAATTTAAGGAGTTAGGAGATAAATTAAAAAGCAGGACCTCAAAGGTAGTGATCTCAGGATTACTACCAGTGCCACATGCTGGTGAGTATAGGAACAGGAGAATAGACCGGATGAATGCATGGCTGCAGGGATGGTGTAGGAGGGAGGGATTTAGATTCCTGGGACATTGGGACCGGTTCTGAGGAAGGTGGGACCTGTACAAGCTGGACGGGTTACACCCGAGCAGGACCGGGACCAATGTCCTCGCGGGGGTATTTGCTAGTGCTGTTGGGGAAGGTTTAAACTAGAGTGGCAGGGGGATGGGAACCTGAGCGGGGAGTCAGAAGGGAGTAAAGTTGAGAGCAGCAAGAGAGGGGAAGACCCAGGGGAAATTTACAACAAATAGTACAAACAGTTGTTCAAGAACAAGTGAAAGGGAAAAGTGAGGAGCAGCACAAAGAAAGTGTACTTTAGGCACGACAGATAAAGTGAAAACTAGAAGGCATAAAGCGATTAACCCAGCATCAAAGCTGAAGGTCAGGCTAGGGCGTGTGGTCCAACTAAGAGTTCTATATACAAATGCACAGAGTATAAGGAATAAATTAAATGAACTACAGGTACATATTCAAATTGGAGGGCATGACATGATAGCTATTACGAAGACATGGCTGCAGGATGGTCAGGATTGGGAACTAAATATACCGGGTTATAAGGTCTACAGGAGAGACAGGGAAAATGGAAGAGGGGGAGGAGTAGCCTTGATGATTAGAGATGAAATCACTTCAATGATAAAGGAGGATATAATGTGGGGTAACCAGCCAACAGAGACCTTATGGGTTGAATTGAGAAATAGGAAAGGATCTAAGACTATAGTGGGAATTGTGTATAGGACCCCTGGCAGCAGCTCTGAAGTGCTAGATTGTATAAATGCAGAGATTAGACAAACGTGTAAGAAAGGCATAGTGGTCTTAATGGGGGACTTTAACCTTCACATAGATTTGGAAAAGCAGACTAGCAACTGTCAGAAAGGTAGTGAATTTCTTGAGTGTGTCCGGGATAGTTTTCGACAGCAGTATGTCCCAGAGGCAACAAGGGGGCAAGCCATACTAGATTTAGTAATGAGTAATGAACCAGATTTAGTTAACAGCTTAACTGTGCGTGAACATCTATCCAATAGCGATCATAACATGATCGAGTTCAAGGTAGTGTTTGAAAGGGAAAAAAGTGAATCAGCTGCTCAGATTCTAGACTTGGGTAAGGCCGACTTCAATGGGATGAGACAGAGACTGTCCACAGTAAACTGGGCAGATCTGTTAATGGGTAAAACGACTGATGATCAGTGGGAAATGTTTAAAGAAACATTTAAAGTGATACAGAATCGGTTTATACCCCTGAGGGGCAAGAACTCTACTTGCCAAAAAAAACAGCCATGGACAACTAAAGAGGTAAGGGACAGTATAGGACATAAGGAAAGGGCATACAAAAAGGCAAAAAATGGCACAGATCCTGGCGAATGGGAAAGATACAAAGATCAACAAAGGGTCACAAAACAGATAGTAAGAGCTACAAAAAGAGAGTATGAAAAGAAATTTGCAAGGGATATCAAAACCAATATGAAGAACTTTTATAGTTATATTAGGAAAAAGAGTGTGGTCAGGAGCAGTGTTGGCCCCTTAAAAACTGAAAGTGGGGATACTGTCATTGACAGTGGGGAAATGGCGGACATGTTGAATAATTACTTTGCGTCAGTATTTACAGTAGAAAAAGAGGATAGCATGCCGGAAATCCCAAGAAAACTAATATTAAATCGGGGACAGGGACTCAATAAAATTAAGATAAGTAAAGCAACAGTAATGAAGAAAATAATAGCACTAAAGAGTGACAAATCCCCAGGACCAGATGGTTTCCATCCCAAGGTTTTAAAGGAAGTAGGTGAACACATTGCAGATGCCCTAACTATAATCTTTCAAAGTTCTCTAGATTCAGGAACTGTCCCTCTAGATTGAAAAATTGCACGTGTCACTCCGCTTTTTAAGAAAGGAGAGAGAGGGAAACCATGGAATTATAGACCAGTTAGCCTAACATCTGTTGTGGGGAAAATGCTGGAGTCTATAATTAAGGATAGGGTGACTGAACACCTTGAGAATTTTCAGTTAATCAGAGAGAGCCAGCATGGATTTGGTGAAAGGTAGGTCGTGCCTGACAAACCTGATTGAATTTTTTGAAGAGGTGACTAAAGTAGTGGACAGGGGAATGTCAATGGATGTTATTTATATGGACTTCCAGAAGGCATTTGATAAAGTCCCACATAAGAGACTGTTAGCTAAGAGAGAACCCCGTGGAGTTGAGGGAAAGTACGGACTTGGTTAGGAAGTTGGCTGAGCGAAAGGCGACAGAGAGTAGGGATAATGGGCAGGTACTCACATTGGCAGGATGTGACTGGTGGAGTCCTGCAGGGATCTGTCTTGGGGCCTCAATTATTCACAATATTTATTAACGACTTAGATGAAGGCATAGAAAGTTTCATATCTAACTTTGCCGATGACACAAAGATTGGTGGCATTGTAAGCAGTGTAGATGAAAACATAAAAATATAAAGGGATATTGATAGATTAGGTGAATGGGCAAAACTGTGGCAAATGGAATTCAATGTAGGCAAATGTGAGGTCATCCACTTTGGATCAAAAAAGGATAGAACAGGGTACTTTCTAAATGGTAAAAAGTTATAAACAGTGGATGTCCAAAGGGACTTAGGGGTTCAGGTACATAGATCATTGAAGTGTCATGAACAGGTGCAGAAAATAATCAATAAGGCTGCATTAGGGTTAGGGTTAGGGCCTTTATATCTAGAGGAATAGAGTACAAGGGGGCAGAAGTTATGCTGCAGCTGTACAAAACCCTGATTAGACCACACCTCGAGTACTGTGAGCAGTTCTGGGCACCGTACCTTCGGAAGGACATATTGACATTGGAGGGAGTGCAGCGTAGGTTTACTGGAATGATACCCGGACTTCAAGGGTTAAGTTACGAGGAGAGATTACACAAATTGGGGTTGTATTCTCTATAGTTTAGAAGGTTAAGGGACGATCTGATTGAAGTTTATAAGATATTAAGGGGAACAGATAGGATGGATACAGAGAAACTATTTCCGCTGGTTGGGGATTCTAGGAGTAGGAGGCACAGTCTAAAAATTAGAGCCAGACCTTTCAGGAGTGAGATTAGAAAAATTTCTACACACAAAGGGTGGTAGAAGTTTGGAACTCTCTTCTGCAAACGGCAATTGATACTAACTCAATTGCTAAATTTAAATCTGAGCTAGATAGCTTTTTGGCAACCAAAGGTATTAAGTGATATGGGCCAAAGGCAGGTATATGGAGTTAGATCACAGATCAGCCATGATCTTATCAAATGGCGGAGCAGGCACGAGGGGCTGAATGGCCTACTCCTGTTCCTATATTCCTATGTTCCTAGAATAAATGGGAGGATTCTGAGAGGTGTAGAGGAACAAAGGGACCTTGGAGTGCATGTCCACAGATCCCTGAAGGTCGCAGGACAGGTGGATAAGGTGGTTAAAAAGGCATATGGGATACTTTCCTTTATTAGCCGTGGCATAGAATATAAGAGCAGGGAGGTTATGCTGGAACTGTATAAAACATTGGCTAGGCCACAGCTTGAGTACTGGGTACAGTTCTAGTCACCACATTACAGGTAAGATGTGATTGCACTGGAGAGGATACAGAGGAGATTTACGACGATGTTGCCAGGGCTGGAGAATTTTAGCTATGAGAAAAGATTAGATAGACTGGGGTTGTTTTCTTTGGACCAGAGGAGGTTGAGGGGAGATTTAATTGAGGTATATAAAATTATGATGGGACTAGATAGAGTGGATCGGGAGGACCTATTTCCCCTAGGAGCATAGATTTAAAGCAATTGGTAGGAGGATTAGAGGGGAGTTGAGAAGAAATATTTTCACCCAGAGGGGGTCTGGAACTCACTGCCTGAAAGGGTGGTAGAGGCAGAAACCCTCAACGCATTTAAAAAGAGCGCTTGAAGTGCCGTAACCTACAGGGCTACGGATGAAGGGCTGGAAAGTGGGATTAAGCTGGATAGCTCTTTTTCGGCCGTCACGGACACGATGGGCTGAATGGCCTCCTTCTGTGCCGTAACGTTCTATAATTTTATGATGATTCATTAGGCCAGAGCTGATTTTCAGTAACTGCCTGAAGGTGCTTACAAGAAAAATCATCTGTGTACAAACTTTAAAATAATGAATGTAGTACATTGATTGCTGAGTCCTGATCGGAGTGTTATACAGATTGTGCAGTGGAGGAATGAGATGTATTTTAGATCTGTGGTTGTGTTGGAATCGTGTGACTTGTGTCCTCAGCCAGGGGACTAACATGGATTAAACTGTTAACTGCCATTTTTCACAAGATGACTCAGAATAAAAATTACACTTTCCATTTTACGAGATCATGTAGGCTGTGACACTACTATTTTGAATTGTCTACAGTCTCATTAATGGAACCATAATTATTTTGAAATATTCAGTCACACAACCTATTTCTGATTCTTTTTCTTCTTTTGTGGGTGACCTGTATAACACAGATTTCAAACTATAAACAAAATCTCTACTTGAACTCATTAAGAAGGTCTCTGTGCATTTTGAGAAGACTGCAGTTTGTACCAAGGTATGTTTTGATTTCTGTTAACTTTGCAATACAGCCTTCAGGAGAAACTCTCAAAACTTAGAATTTCATCAAATGCGTAATGTGTTTCTTGTCTGGCTAGTTCTGACCCTGATAGCTTTGGGGTTTGTGTGGTGTCGAATTAGAACCAAACTATGTGAAAGTGTGGCAGAAACAATTAATGTTCCACATGGTAACTGAAACTTTGCTGTGCCCCCATCGTGTTTTTTTGTGTTAACACCTACAGTTCTTACAGTGTGGGGAGAGGATTTTCAAAAGCAACAGTAAATACTAGGCTTATGCTGGCGCAAAACTACTTTTGTACATTGTGTAGCGCTGCATACATAATATATATTATAAATGACAGTGTCAACACTCAAATAACTAAATGAGCCCAGGAGATGCCAAAACATTTCTGAGGTGCAAACGCTTGAGAATTCCCTTAACAGCTTGCATTTCTGGTCCCATACTACTCGCAGCTGAAGAGATATGTAAACAGGAAAGGGTATTATCTGTGAATATTTATATAAACCGTGGTAGAGGAACTGGATGAAGGACAAAATTATTGGAATATACGAAGTTGTTTTGTTTCTGCGTGTTTTTACCCTTTGCTCTTTGGATCTGCTTGCACCACTCAGAAATTTGGGAGACGTACGGACAGACAGTTTGCTGCTAGGCATGTCAGTGCCATTTTGAAACTGACTACAAATAGCTGTGCAAGAGCTGGCCCAGGGATGACTCTTCTCTTCCTCCTTCGCAGGAAAGGAACTGGCAAATTGTTTTGTAAATTGAGGCATTTCTTTATCGTTAGGCTGTTTACATTCTTCTGATGGTGCTTTTTTGGGTGAAAATTCACAGAATTCATTCTCAGAAAGGCTAAAACCTACACACAAAAACATTATAAACATTTTTAAAATCAAAATTAAAATTTAATTTTAGGTACAAATGCTCAGTGTGAAACTGAGCTGTACAGTCTAGGAGGGATTCAGTTCTTAGTTAGCTAATCTCATTAAGATTGGTGGTACAGGTGTTTCATCCAACTCCAGTACCCCAACTCAGAGAGGGGAAAATCAGGCAATATTTCTGCTTTCGATTGCTATCCTTTGGCCTCTTCTGCTGCAGTTTCTGTTGTAAAGTGTCCATAAGTGAACGTCGGGTGACAACAGGATTGGGCTTGGCTGTTATCCGTCACGACTAAATAGCCTTTCGACTCACGCTCTCTAGGCTCAAACGTGAATAATGGCCACTTGTGAAAGATTGGAGTGTTGCCTGCACCCATGGAACCACATCCAGCAGGATTAAGCATCTTTAGGGAGGGAGGAGAAAAATGAAAAGCGAATGAATGCAATTTATGGAATATTGCACCTCCAAGGATAGGCCTGCAATGTTCTGATTCTGTCACAAGATGGTGCTGGAAAAATGTTAGTGACATGAAATCCTACGCTGGAACAGTATAGTGAAGCAATCCTTTGGCATTGTCAAACACTTGCCTGCCAAGGGGTTTACAAAGGTCTGCACTGAGTTTGCAAGATTTTGATATTTCTTAATCTCCTCAGGGATTGAGGACAAAGTGTAAAAATTTTAGGAAATTTATAATCTTCCCCACCCTGTGGCACTGCCAGACTGGCCAAACCTTCATTCACTTGGAGTGACAAAGATTCATTTTGCTTTAAAAATGAAACTATTTTGAAATATGTAATTCTTAAAAAGGTCTAGATGTTTAAAATGGTTTATGATCAGTAATAAAGGATTTATGATCTGTGTCACTCTGCATTTTAAAAGAATGTTGTATAGTGTAGTGAGAATATAGGCCAAGTGATCTGAGATTTCCTTCATTTCATTCATCAAAACCATTTTCAGTGTTGATGAGCAATGGTATTTTAACTCCTTTTCTCAGTTCTTTCTCATTTAGTGTCAGGTTGAGTAAAATGCAACAACTCTTAGGTCAGATCACAGCATTTTGGAAATCAAAATTTTAAATACCGTATGTGAAAGGCATACCACCAAGCTGTGCCATAGAGTTATTGGTGCAGCTTCTTTTCAGTGAGTTGACAATCTGAACTGGGATCGCAGGGAGGTGGCAAGCAGGGGCAAGGTACTTTGCTCTTAAATGGTAACTGGAATCGACAGGTTAGCCATTCTGAGCCAATCTTGCACATCTTCAAGCAGCATTCAAGGTCTGGTTGTGGGATTGTCTGTCTGTCCAGTGGATTGGTGTGGCCAAGAATATAAGGGAGGAAAAAAAATTAACAAAACATAAGCTATAAAAAGGCGGTTTTATATTTTAAAGGCTGTTTTTAATGCGCTTACTGCAGTCCAGTGGATGAAAAGTAAAATGTGACATTAATTTTTATTTTAATTATAAATTCTATGCTTAAAAAAAAGAAGGAAAATAACATTCACCAACATTTTACATTTCCTGTGTGATGTAGCTGCATTAGGCCGCAGTTTTTATCTCGGTGTCTCATCGGTGTCCTGGTACAAAACAAAGCTCCGTGCGCAAAACGTTGAAGTCATTGTTAAATATTCTAGATCAATAAAAATGCACAAATTCTCTGTTACACAAAACCTTAATAATAATCAATGAGGAAAAATGGAAGTGACCAGTGCAAAAATCCCCATTTTCAGATTAATAAACATACGTTGCACACAAATACGGAAATGAATAATAAGGTTGCGACTGAACTAACACAAAGCAGTCATATTCATTTTGGAACAGTGTCAAATGAAAAAATATTAAATATGGGCTCTGCATAAAGATGAGAATGTGCACCATATTTTCCTCCATATGTAAGGTTTAACGAAAAAGTAGATGCAAGTAAATAGAGGACAAGGCCTATAGAAAGTGGTAATAGAATTTTCTTTTCTTTTTGCAGCTCGTCCGAGTCTTGCTCCCATTGCTAAAATGTGTTGACAAAAATAAGTAGAAAATTGCACTGTATAATGCATAATGTATGAATTCATCAGCAATGCTTGTTTATTTTCAGATTGAAAAATGTTACGGTTTTTAAATTATTGTCTTGTCACTTTTTGATCTGAATTGTTTAAGAGTTGTGTAATTCTGGAGCAGTGTTGCAAAAATGCCACAAATTGTTTCCTGGGAGAGCAGGGCAATTCGTATTGTCTGCTAAATGAACTTTTTGACCCATCAAAGAATTGTTGCTTGAGAGAGGTTCCGTGTTACCTCAGGGGCCTGATTTCATATTCAGGCCAGACTGATGGGATGACAGTCTACTCTGTCTGTTGCCTGTAAAGATCTTGTGTGATATACGAAACACGGAAATGTAGTAAACAATGTGGAGGATAGTAACAGATTTCAGGAGGACAGAGGCAGACTGGTAAAATGGACAGACACATGGCAGATTTTATGTTCTTATAATTTAGATTTGAGGCTAGGATCAGATCAGCCATGATCTTATTGAATGGCGGAGCAGGCTCGAGGGGCCGATTGGCCTACTCCTGCTCCTATTTCTTATGTTCTTATCTTATGTTCTTATGAAATTTAACGCAGAGAAGTGCGAAGTGATACATTTTGGTAGGAAGAATGAAGAGCAGCAATATAAACTGAATGGTACAATTTTAAAGGGAGTGCAAGAACAGAAAGATCTGAGGGTATATTTTCACAAATCTTTGAAGGTGGCAGGACAAGTTGAGAAGGCCGTTAACAAAGCATATGGGATTCTTGACTTTATAAATAGAGACATAGAGTACAAAAGCAAGGAAGTCATGTTGAGTATATTCAAGGCTGAGATGGATAGATTTTTGGGCTCTGGGGGAACCAAGGGATATGGGGATCGGGCTGGAAAGTGGAGTTGAGATCGAAGATCAGCCATGATCTTATTGAATGGCGGAGCACGCTCGAGGGGCTGTATGGCCTACTCCTGCTCCTATTTCTTATGTTCTTATGCTAAACCTTTATAAAACATTGGTTAGGCCTCAACTGGAGTATTATGTTCAATTCTGGGCGTCACACTTTAGGAAGGATGTCAAGGCCTTAGAGAGGGTGCAGAGGAAATTTACTAGAATGGTACCAGGGATGAGGGACTTCAGTTCCGTGCATAGACTGGAGAAGCTAGGGTTGGTCTCCTTAGAGCAGAGAAGGTTAAGAGGAGATTTAATAGAGACGTTCAAAATCATGGACGGTTTTGATAAAGTAAATAAATAAAAACTTTCCAGTGGCAGAAGGGTCGATAAACAGAGGACACAGATTTAAGGTGAATGGCAAAAGAACCAGAGGCGACATGAGCAAACATTTCTTTACGCAGCGAGTTGGTATGATCTAGAATGCACTGCCTGAAAGGGTGGTAGAAACAGATTTAATAGTAATTTTCAAAAGGGAATTGGATTAATACTTAAAGGGAAAAAAATTACATGGCTGTGGGGAAAGAGCAGGGGCTTGGGACTAATTGGATAGCTCTTTCAAAGAGCCAGCACAGGCTCGATGGGCTGAATAGCTTTCTTCTGTACTGTACCATGCTATGTTATGAATTTGGCACGGTCTCAAATCAGTAAGCACAAATCTACAGCTGAAAGCTACCCACAATCTGGTACTAAATTGGCAGTCTCACGCAGACAAGTATGGCCAGTGTGGACAATTGAAAAATTTTCACTGGTAGTTCTCTTCTGAGGTTGGAATTCAGGGATATTGTTGGGGTAGTGTTATTGAGCATGTGGCCATGCTATATCCAACGTGTGACAGATTGATGTGGTCTCTGCTCTTGGTGTGCAAATGGAAATGTGTTCAATTCTCAACACCAATATCCTCACCATTATGAGCACAAAAATCTAAATTTAAAAATACTGTTGCTTGAACTTTAAAGAGCATTGCCACAATGATGGGGAGTCTTTTAACATTTTAAAATTCTCACCCTTGTTTTCTAATCCCTCCATGGCCTTGCACCTTCTTATCCCTGTAATCTTCTCCAGCCCTATAGCCCACTGAGATCTTCACACTCTTCCAATTCTGGCCTCTTGCGCATCCCCAATTTTAATCGCTCCACCATTGGGACGTGCCTTCAACTGTCTAGGTCCTAAATTCTGGAATTCCTTCCCTAAACCCCTCTGCATCTCTACGTCTCTCTCCTCCTTTAAGATGCTCCTTAAAACCTACCTCTTTAACCAAGCTTTTGGTCACCTAATATCTCCTTATGTGGCTGGGTGACAAATTTTGTTTGATAACATTCCTGTGAGGCACTTTGCGACTACTTTAGGCGATCTTATTGAAACATATAAGATTGTGAAGGGGCTTGATCGGGTGGATGCGGTAAGGATGTTCCCAAGGATGGGTGAAACTAGAACTAGGGGGCATAGTCTTAGAATAAGGGGCTGCTCTTTCAAAACTGAGATGAGGAGAAACTTCTTCACTCAGAGGGTAGTAGGTCTGTGGAATTTGCTGCCCCAGGAAGCTGTGGAAGCTACATCATTAAATAAATTTAAAACAGAAATAGACAGTTTCCTAGAAGTAAAGGGAATTAGGGGTTACGGGGAGCGGGCAGGAAATTGGACATGAATTTAGATTTGAGGTTAGGATCAGATCAGCCATGATCTTATTGAATGGCGGAGCAGGCTCGAGGGGCCGATTGGCCTACTCCTGCTCCTATTTCTTATGTTCTTATGTTCTTTAAAGGTGTTATATAAATGCAAGTTGTTGTTGTCTGTTCCAAAAACCCCATTTAAATGTCATCACACCATATACCATAGGGATTCCTGTTCGCACAGGAAAACCTTGCTTATAATTTACTAAGGTACAGTTCCTCCTTCCTATGGGTCAGTCCTGCCTCAGAATATGTGCACACTTCAAATCCAAAATTGATGTTTTTTTCTGGATAAAGTAATTAGTCAAGGTGGCAGGGCAGGTTGAGAAAGTGGTTAAAAAAGCATACATGATCTTGGGCTTTATAAATAGAGGCACAAAGTACAAAAGCAAGGAAGTTACATCACAGTAAAAGAGAAGGTAGTTGAGATACTGGCTGGGCTAAAAATTGATAAAGAGGAGATACTAGAAAGGCTGGCTATACTTAAAGTAGATAAGTCACCTGGTCCGGATGGGATGCACTCGAGGTTGCTGAGGGATATAAGGGTGGAAATTGCAGAAGTGCTGGCCATAATCTTCCAGAGGACTGCAGAATTGCAAATGTTGCACCCTGTTCAAAAAAGGGTGTAAGGATAAACACAGCAAACAGGCCAGTCAACCTTGGTGGTGGGGAAGCATTTAGAAATGATAATCCGGAACAAAATTAACAGTCACTTGGACAAGTGTGGATTAATAAAGGAAAGGCAGCACGGTTTTGTTAAAGGCAAATCGTGTTTAACTAACTTGATTGAGTTTTTTGATGAGGTAACAGAAAGGGTTGATGAGGGCAATGCGGTTGATGTGTGTATGGACTTTCAAAAGGCGTTTGATAAAGTGCCACATAATAGGCTTGTCAGCAAAGTTGAACCCATGGAATAAAAGGAGTAGTGGCAGCATGGATACAGAATTGGCTAAGTGACAGGAAACAGAGAGTAGTGGTGAACGGTTGTTTTTCGGATTGGAGGAAGGTATACAGTGGTGTTCCCTAGGGGTCTGTATGAGGACCAGTGCTTTTTTTGATACATATTGATGACTTGGGCTTGGGTGCACAGGGCACAATTTCAAATTTTGCAGATGACACAAAACTCAGAAGTGTAGTGAACAGTGAGGAGGATAGTAATGGACTTCAAGAGGACATAGACAGACTGGTTGAATGGGTGGACACATGGCAGATGAAATTTAATGCAGAGTAGTGCGAAGTGATACATTTTGGCAGGGAGGAGAGGCAATATAAACTAAAGGGTACAATTCTAACGGGGTGCAGGAACAGAGAGATCTGGGGGTAAATGTGCACAAATCTTTGAAGGTGGCAGGACAGGTTGAGAAAGCGGTTAAAAAAGCATACGGGATCCTGGGCTGTATAAAGAGGCATAGAGTACAAAAGCAAGGAAGTTATGTTGAACCTTTATAAAACACTGGTTTGGCCACAACTGGAGTATTGTGTCCAATTCTGGCACCGCACATTAGGAAGGATGTGAAGGCCTTAGAGAGGGTACAGAAAAGATTTACTAAAATGGTTCCATGGATGAGGGACTTCAGTTCCGTGGATAGACTGGAGAAGCTGGGGTTGTTCTTCTTAGAGCAGAGAAGATTGAAAGGAGATTTGATAGAAGTGTTTAAAATTATGAACGGTTTACATAAAGTAAATAAAGAGGAACTGTTCCCATTGGCGGAAGGGTCGAGAACCAGAGGACACAGATTTAAGGTGAGTGGCAAAAGAACCAAGGGGGACAAGAGGAAAAACTTCTTTACACAGTGAGTAGTTATGATCTGGAATGCGCTGCCTGAAAGGGCGGTGGAAGCAGATTCAATCGTGGCTTTCAAAAAGGAATTGGATAAATACTTGAAGGGAAATATTTGCAGGGCTAAGGGGAAAGAGCAGGGGAATGGGACTAACCGAATGCTCTTACAAAGAGCCGGCATGGGCTCTTTTTTTATTAGTTCATGGGATGTGGGTGTCACTGGCAAGGCCAGCATTTATTACCCATCCCTAATTGCCCTTGAGAAGGTGGTGGTGAGCCGCCTTCTTGAACCACTGTAGTCCGTATGGTGAAGGTTCTCCCACAGTGCTGTTAGGTAGGGAGTTCCAGGATTTTGACCCAGCGACGATGAAGGAACGACAATATATTTCCAAGTCGGGATGGTGTGTGACTTGGAGGGGAATGTGTAGGTGGTGCTGTTCCCATGTGCCTGCTTCCCTTGACCTTCTAGGTGGCAGAGGTAGCGGGTTTTTTGAGGTGCTGTCGAAGAAGCCCTGGCGAGTTGCTGCAGTGCATCTTGTAGATGGTACACACTGCAGCCACAGTGCGCCGGTGGTGAAGGGAGTGAATGTTTAGGGTAGTAGATGGGTTACCAATCAAGCGGGCTTCTTGAGTGTTGTTGGAGCTGCACTCATCCAGGCAAGTGAAGAGTATTCCATCACACTCCTGACTTGTGCCTTGTAGATAGTGGAAAGGCTTTGGGGAGTCAGGAGGTGAGTCACTCACCGCAGAATACCCAGCCTCTGACCTGCTCTTGTAGCCACAATATTTATGTGGCTGGTCCAGTTAAGTTTCTGGTCAATGGTGACCCTCAGGATATTGATGGTGGGGGATTCGGCGATGGTAATGCCATTGAATGTCAAGGGGAGGTGGTTGGACTCTCTCTTGTTGGAGATGGTCATTGCCTGGCATTTGTCTGGCGCGAATGTTACTTGCCACTTATGAGCCCAAGCCTGGATGTTGTCCAGGTTTTGCTGCATGCGGGCACGTACTGCTTCATTATCTGAGGGGTTGTGAATGTAACTGAAAACTGTGCATTCATCAGCGAACATCCCCATTTCTGACCTTATGATGGAGGGAAGGTCATTGATGAAGCAGCTGAAGATGGTTGGGCCAAGGACACTGCCCTGAGGAACTCCTGCAGCAATGTCCTGGGGCTGAGATGATTGGCCTCCAACAACCACTGCCATCTTCCTTTGTGCTAGGTATGACTCCAGCCACTGGAGAGTTTTCCCCCTGATTTCCATTGACTCCAATTTTACTAGGGCTCCTTAATGCCACACTCAGTCAAATGCTGCCTTGATGTCAAGGGCAGTCACTCTCACCTCACCTCTGGAATTCAGCTCTTTTGTCCATGTTTGGATCAAGGCTGTAATGAGGTCTGAGAGCCGAGTGGTCCTGGCGGAACCCAAACTAAGCATCAGTAAGCAGGTTATTGGTGAGTAAGTGCCACTTGATAGCACTGTCGACGACACCTTCCATCACTTTGCTGATGATTGAGGGTAGACTGATGGGGTGATAATTGGCCGGATTGGATTTGTCCTGCTTTTTGTGGACAGGACATACCTGGACAATTTTCCACATTGTCGGGTAGATGCCAGTGTTGTAGCTGTACTGGAACAGCTTGGCTAGAGGTGCGGCTCGTTCTGGAGCACAAGTCTTCAGCACTACAGCCGGGATGTTGTCGGGCCCATAGTCTTTGTTGTATCCAGTGCACTCAGCCGTTTCTTGATATCACGTGGAGTGAATCGAATTGGCTGAAGACTGGCTTCTGTGATGGTGGGGATATCGGTAGGAGGCCGAGATGGATCATCCACTCGGCACTTCTGGCTTCAGCCTTGTCTTTTGCACTCAACGTGCTAGACTCCACCATCATTGAGGATGGGGATGTTTGCAGAGCCTCCTCTTTCCGTTAGTTGTTTAATTGTCCACCACCATTCACGACTGGATGCGGCAGGACTGCAGAGCTTTGATCTGATCCGTTGGTTGTGGAATCGCATAGCTCTGTCGCATGTTGCTTCCGCTATTTAGTATGCCTGTAGTCCTGAGTTGTAGCTTCACCAGGTTGGCACCTCGTTTTTCGGTACACCTGGTGCTGCTCCTGGCATGCGCTTCTACACTCCTCATTGACCCTGGGTTGATCCCCTGGCTTGTTGGTAATGGTAGAGTGAGGAATATGCCAGACCATGAGGTTACAGATTGTGCTGGAATACAATTCTGCTGCTGTTGATGGCCCACAGTGCCTCATGGATGCCCAGTTTTGAGCTGCTAGATCTGTTCTGAATCTATCCCATTTAGCACGGTGGTAGTACCACACAACATGTTGGATAGTGTCCTCATTGTGGAGGCGGGGCTTCGTCTTCACAAGGACTGTGCGGTGGTCACTCCTACCAATAATGTAATGAACAGATGCATCTGCGACTAGATTGGTGAGGACGAGATCAAGTAGGTTTTTCCCTCATGTTGGTTCGCTCACCACCTGCCACAGGCCCAGTCTGGCAGCTATGTCCTTCAGCACTCGGCCAGTAGTGGTGCTACCGAGCCACTCTTGGTGATGGGCATTTAAGTCCCCCACCCAGAGTACATTCTGTGCCCTTGCTACCCTCAGTGCTTCTCAACATGGAGGAGGACTGATTCATCAGCTGAGGGAGGGCAGTAGGTGATAATCAGCAGGAGGTTTCCTTGCCCCTGTTTGACCTGATGCCATGAAATTTCATGGGGTCTCGAGTCAATGTTGAGGGCTCCCAGGGCCACTCCCTCCTGACTGTATATCACTGTGCCGCCGCCTCTGGCAGGTCTGTCCTGCCAGTGGGACGTTGGCTGAAAGGTATGATTCTGTGAGTATGGCTATGTCAGGCTGTTGCTTGACTATTCTGTGGGACAGCTCTCCCAATTTTGGCATAAGTCCTCAGATATTAGTGAGGAGGATTTTGCAGGGTTGACTGGGCTTGGTTTGCCTTTGTCGTGTCCGGTATCTAGTGGTCTAATGCCAGGTGGTCCGTCCGGTTTTATTCTTATTATGACTTTTTGTGGCGAGATTTTACAACTGAGTGGCTTGGTAGGCCATTTCAGAGGGCAATTAAGAATCAACCACATTGCTGTGGATCTGGAGTCACATATAGGCCAGACTGGGTAAGGACAGCAGGTTTCCTTCCCTAAAGGACATTAGTTTCATGGCCACCATACTGATACTAGTTTTCTTTTATTCTAGATTTTATTTAAGTAACTGAATTTAAATTCCCCAGCTGCCATGGCAGGATTTGAACTCATGACTCTGGATTATTAGTCTAGGACCGCTGGATTATTAGTCCAGTCACGTAACCACTGTGCTACCGTACCCGTAGAGCCAGTGGGCTGAATGGCTTCCTTCTGTGCTCCTGTTCTACTCCTGTTGCTATGTTTCTATGAAGTACAGGCTGCTTATTTACTTGTGTGTAGATGAGGGAGTTTGTATGTGAGTGGGTGCATTCCTTGTGCAAGTGACGAGTTCCAAGTGTGTCAGTGTACTATGTATATAAATTTATGCATGCTAGTCTCTGAGTGGGAGGCAGGATTTATACATAAATGAATGGGGAGTGGGAAACTGAACATGTGTGTTAACTCTGGATAGTTTTGAATGATGAACATTTTTAGTTTCTGAAAGAAAGAGTTTCTAATCAAATATCCTGAATAGCAGAGTGACAATTGCCATAGGACAGCAGGAGATTGGATGTAGAGAGCAGGCTGCTGTTTGTTGTGTGACCCAAGAAAATCATGATTCTAATTTTTATTCCTTTCAGTGTAAGAGATTAGATCTTTCAGTGCACTGTATGATTTAGACATGGTTATTGATAAAAAGAACTTGCATTTATATAACACCTTTCACGAGCTCAGAGTATCGAAAAGCACTTTACTGCCAATTAAGTATTTTTGAAGCGTAAGCACCGTGTTACTATAAGACCAGTTTGTGTATTGCAGGGTCCCACAAACGTCAATCAGATAAATAGCTGGATAATCTGTTTTAGTGACATTGGTTGAGGGATAAATGTTGGCCAGGACACCGGGACAATTCCCCTGCCCTCCTTCGAATAGTGCCATAGGACCTTTTACACCCACCTGATGGAATATTCCCAAATTGCAGCCCTTTCTGATTCTTGTCTTGATCTTGACTACTGTGTTCAGTTTTGGTCACTGAGATACAAGGGAGACATTCAAGCGCTGGAGGCAGTGCAGCCAAGAGTCAAAGGTCTGAGTGATGAGGAAAGACTGGAAAAGCTTTTCGGCATAGATCAGAGCTGTCTGAGATGCGACCTTACAGAGGTATATAAGATTATTAAGGGAATCGATACGGTAAATCTGGACTACTATAAATTAAATGGCGAGAGTAGTATAAGTGGTCACACGTTCAAACTGGTAAAAGGCAAATTCAGGATGTTTTTCTTCACGTAAAGAGTGATGAATGTATAGAATAGACTTCCAGAGTAGAGGTGGCAAAAACGCTGGAATCATTTAAGAAGCAATTTAATACTGAAATGTGGGACTTTTAGGATCTTTCTGAATGGATAAGTTGAGATGGGCTGAAAAACTTTCCTCATCTATAACTATCTTGCAATCTTGTGATAAGCATGGTCCCCTTGCTGCCCAGATATGGGGTTCAATTTTGAAATGGTGGCGAGTTGCTGGTGGGGGGGTGAAGGTGTGTGTGGCAAACCCGAATAAAAAAAACTTACGGTTTCCGACGCGATCGCAATGTAATTGATGGTGATTAAAGTTTTTTCTGGGTTTCATGCCCGGCAGCCCCAGCCTGATTGACAGGCTGGCTGCCAACAGGAGCTGCAAACGCAAGGCGGGGTGAGAGATAGAGAGAGAGCGCGACGTCATCCGGTGCTGGAACGGAAGATGGGGGGTGCGGGGAAGATCGGGGAGGGGAGAGGGGAAGATCAGGGGGCATCAGGAGGGGGAAGAGGGGGAGATCAGGGGGTGAAGAGGGGGAGATTGGGGGGACATCGGGGCTGGGTGAAGAGGGGGAGATCGGAGATGGAGACATTTGGGGCTGAGAGGGACATCAGAGAGGGAGACATCGGACATTGGAGCAGGGTGGAAAGGTAGGTTGATTTTGTGTTTTAACTTTGTGCAGTGGTTTTTTATTTAATTTATTTAGTTTATTTTTGCCTGATCCTGGCGTGAATCAGAAGCCGTGGGAAAGCCACCCAGGTAAGTTTAAAAATCGTTCTAACTACCTAATATGTCACAAGTAAAGTGCCTTAAGTACCTCAATGAGGTACATTTGGTTCTTTAACTATCATCCCGCCGGCTTTAATTGGTGGCAGGACCTCCGGATTCGGGATGCCCGCACGCACACAGGTGCGTCTGTGGGAAACTCAGAAGTCGGCGGGTCGGAGCCGGCTTCCGAACCCGCTCTGCATTTTTGCAATTTTCACAGCCCCCCCTCCCTCACATACCCGCAATTTAAATTTAAAATTGAGCCCATGGAAGAATACAATGATCAACTGTGTGGATATGGTTAATTAGTGAAGTTTTCCTATTCACAATTTGATACATTTGCTTCAAATGTCATGTCATTTTTCAGCCTATTTATATATTTTTAAAATTTATTCTCGGGACGTGGGCAATGCTGGCAAGGCCTCATTTATTATCCTTATCTAGTTACCCTGAGAGGCTTCCTAGGCTTCAGAGGATGTTAAGAGTCAATCACGTAGATGATGCGCATTGGCATCTGGCTTTTTACTTGTTGTTTTGAGAATGTGCCATTCATGGCTGGGTGCAGATCGCACAGGTACTGGCCACGATGGTCAAAATTTTCAGGAGTGAAGTGACCAGGATTGAGAGCAGATCAGTGCTAAACATTTTATGGTGTTGACGCTATTTACCTGGGGTTTTCCATGCTCTTCTGTCAAAGTTATAGTGGACGAGTAGGAAAACCTCCGAGGAAATTCACTCCGTATTCTTTTACACACAAATGTTTAGAATAGACAACTAGGAAGGTAGTGGAAGTGGATGATAGTGTGTAGTTTGATACTGAACTAGTTGATCTGGAGTTAAGTGGGATGAATGTCCTTTTCTCCTTCATAAACTGTTTTTATGTTCTTATGTGTGATTAGAAAAAGTACAGAAATAAATGTTTTAAAAGAAATCAGAGAAGACAATGATGATGATCAGAGTTGGAAGGCAGACAAACGGGCAACAAAGGATCAGGATGGAGGGATGTGCGGTATAAATAAAGTATTTGTTAGGATCGCTACCCATCCTGTTTTTGAGTGTGTTCAGCTGAGTGCTGGTGGTGATTACTTCAGTGGTTTACTACTTTGCTGTTCTGCTGTACATGTTCGGAAGAATTCAGTTCCAAGTCAAACTTGTTACCACAGATGCAAGACCCAAGTTACAGGAGAGAACAGCAAAGACTGAAGCTACAATGTTTTTCAGTGATGGAATACATTTAAGTGAAGTACTGCAATCTATTTAAACCTATTATTCAACTTAAAATGTAAACTGGACACCAAGAGCCCAGGTATTAAAATAGAAGTCTGTTTGTTCCACTTGTTTCTGTATTTTACAATGTAGAACCATCAGTGATTAAGGTTTTCATTGAACTTTCATCAGCAGCAGGGAACATCAGTACCCCAGTTCTGATGTCATCCCTAAGCCGCCTCTTCCTCGACCAATGTTTGGTCTTGGACTTCGTAAAAGGTGGCAACCTTAGTACCTCTAATGGAACTTCTTGACATGTGATTTTGCAAAATGTGTACAACTACTGAAATTAGATAAGCAAAGTATTTATAAGATTTTGCAATTTATTTCAGGGTACATGAATACATAATTAAATAATAAAATTACTCAGTCGTGATGTGTATCTCATAGCTCACTACTCTACAACTCATTTTATGAGCTGAGGGCTTGTCTATTCTGAGAAATGAAATGATTTGGACTTTCTCCCAGTACGTTTTAGTTGTAGCTCAACACAAATGTCAGCTTCCATAGGCAACACGTGCTTCCTATGAAGCAAAACTTCTTGTCCATAAAGTTTCTAGAGTAGTGAGCCTCTGGGTGAACAATAAACGCTTTGACTGTTGAGGTATGCACACTCTTCTTGTTTGACTGGTGGTAAACACTACACTGACTAAACTACTAATATGTGTTTATTAATTAAAACAAAAGCATAAAGTAGAACAGCACACTTAGATAGATTACAGTACTTCATCTAACTTCAATCCGTAAAAAACAATTAAAATTCCAAAGTCTTTGGAGCTCTCTTCCGTAACTTAGGCTGTGCATCTGTGATGACATTTTATGTGGGACTGAACTCTCATGGAATGTCCTACCAGCTGCCGGCACCTATAACGGGACAGCAGAGTAGGAAAACATTGAAGTGGTCACCACCAATTCATATTTATTCCTAAATTTGGACAGCTTCTGGCTATAGAAACTATCAGTCAAAGCCAGAAGTAATGACACCTGGTGCTTGTAATGGCCAAGAAATGCTAATAGAGACAGAAGGGTTAAATTCAACTGCGACTGCCTGATTTTCTATGGAATGGAAAATTGGGCGGGGTGTATTATGGGCAGCCAATCCGCTACTCTCCGTTTTGCACCCCCACCAACGTTGAATTTTACTCCCAAATGCAGGGAAAGCTTTTTTCTCTTCTGCGCCCCAGTAGCATTTATCTTTGGGATGCAAAGGAAAAATGCATGGAGATCTTTTACACAAACTGAGGGGCACTTCTGCTGCCAGTACAGTATGTGACCAGAAAATTGAATGGGGTGCTAAATGTGTGGAAATATGGCTTAATGGAACTTTGTCTATTTTTTTGATTGGTTATGCCCACCTAATGCCTGTTAATCAGGTGTAAGCAATCAGAAAATCTACCGCTTGATGCTTTTGCATCAGCTCCTAATGCTGGTGTTAGTATACTTACGTCACAGGACAAAGGGGCAGTTCTACAAATCTGGACAGTTCTAATCGATACTCTGCATTACCTACGTTGCCTTCCATTCTCTACACTCTCTCCCATTCTCTGTTTTTCTCTGGGGCCGATTTTCAGATGGCCGAGCGGGTACGTTGGGGGCAGGGGGGCTCCTAAAATGGCAGAATCCTGGAGCGGGTTTGGAGCCCGGCTCCCAAATGCGGGTCTCCCACCGGCAATTAAAGCTGGCGGGATGCTGCTTTACATAGTTATTTATATACTTGAGGTACTTGACAGACCTCATTGAGTGGATATTTTGGCAGGGGTGCAATTTTGAAGGATCCTGAGCGTGTTTCCCTTGCTGTGGGAAACACTCCCTGTTGGAGCAGACGTGTTTCAGCCAGCAGCCAGTGAGAGATGCAAAGGATTATTTGACAGGTGAGGAGAAAACGGTGACAATAATAATATTTAATGTGCCATTAACAAAAATCAAATATAAATAAAAAATATGACAAACTGTCAAACACCCTTGTGCATCCCCTTTGTGCTCACAAAACCTTCGCCTTATGCTTACGAGTACTCCGACATGGTGCTTCCCCTGTGGCTGCAGCAGAGGTAGTGGCAGGTTGCTCTTTTTCATGCCCTGACCGATTAGATGCTTTGGGCCGACACCCTCTGGGTTTCGGTGCCCGTGAGGGCTCCTCCAAAGACTGCTCCACCTGCACCTGTGCAGGGGCAGACTCGGCCACCTGAAGAGGAGGCAGCATTGCGGGTACTGGTTGAGAGGGGGGCAACGGGTGAGACGTGGGAGCGCTTTGAGTGGCGTCCCCACTTCCATGTCCCCTTTCACCATCATCCCTCTCCTGGGCCAGGCCCATACCACTCCTACCACCCTGCTGGACAACAGTTTGGAGCACATGTGTGAAGCCTGGTAAGGCCAGTGCTAGAGTATCTGCCTGCCTGTTTAAGGCGGCAGAAAGTTGCACACCCTGAGTCCGAAGGGCCGTTGTCAGGGTCTCAATGGAATCATTGGTGAGCCGTGCTTGAAGCTCCATGGAGGCTAGCCTTCCCTCCATCGCAGACATTCCCACACTTAACCGCGATACGATCTCAGAGATGCCCTCACATCCCTATGACAGTATCTCAGAGATTCCTTCCTGTACCTGTGCCACCATTCCACTCATGCAGGAGTTGGATTCCTCCATCCTCTGCGCGATGGTGGAGAGTGCGCGTCGCACCTGTTCCAGCACCTCGCAAATGTGCTGCTGCCCCTCGATCATTCTCCTTTTAAAGGATGGCCCCCAGGGTTCAGCATCTGGGCCCAGCTGAGCAGAGCCTGGAGAAGAGTGCTTCCACCGACGCAGACTCTCCACAGCTGCCCCTGCCACCATTGTCTGCTTGTGCTCATGTGTGTGGTGACTCACCATGTGAGACCCCAACTAACTGAGGAAGGGGACCCACCAAGGTGTGTTTATCTGGCAGGTCCACTGAGGAATCGCCCTCCGCTGTCACGGCGGTCGCTGAAGGCCCTGTAAGAGAACAGAAGGAAATATTAAGCATGATGACAGATGTTGAGGTGCTGAAGATGGCAAGGCCTGTTAACATCATTTGCTATTGTGAGTGATGAATGTTAAAGTTCTGTCACCAGCCGTTTGTCGGGTGGCAGTCTCGGTGTCCCCGAGGATGCGGCTTAGTTCAAGAGCCTCCTGCTCCGCGTCTTTGAGGACGACCAGATGTTGCGGCCCCCCTCCGGTCTTTGCCCTCTCCTGTGCATTTTGGGCTCTTCTCCTATAAGGGGAGAAAGTAGAGAGGCGTGAGTGAGGGATGATGACATGGCCAACCGCTGAATGCATTGGTTTGGGTGAGGCTGACCGTGAAAGAGATGCATCAGAGGGTGAGTACGAGACAGAGCCATGACATTGTATGAGGATTGGGTTGAGTAGTCGTGGTGGGATGAGTACTGGGGAGGTGAGTAAGTGCAGGTAAGTTGAGGATGAAGTTTGAATGGGTGTGAGGAGTGATGTGATAGAGTAGTGTTGGCACTGCAGAAGGAGTTGTGGGGTGGGGGCGGTGATGTGGAAGACGGAGTGTAGGAGAATGAGTAAGTGTACTCACTTTGGCTGACCTAGTTAGGTCTTTGAAGTGCTTCCTGCACTGTAT
Organism: Heptranchias perlo; assembly: GCF_035084215.1. Classification (NCBI taxonomy): domain Eukaryota; kingdom Metazoa; phylum Chordata; class Chondrichthyes; order Hexanchiformes; family Hexanchidae; genus Heptranchias; species Heptranchias perlo. Next base: position 2,374,819 of record NC_090343.1, read on the forward strand.
CCATGTGTGGGAGACGTTGCTGCTGCTGGTGGCCTCCTCTGCCACCTCGAGCCAGGCCTTCTTGGTGGCAGAGACAGGCCACTTCCTCCCGTCCGCTGGGTAGAAGATATCCCTCCTCCTCCTCACCCCATCCAGTAGGACCTGGAGTGAGGCATTGGTAAATCTGGGAGCAGCCTTTCCCCTGGTCTGCTCCATTCTATAGTTTTGGTTGTTTGCTGCAGGAGCAGCATTGGAGGACTGCCCCTTTAAATAGGGCTCCTCCAGCTGACAGCCTGTGATGTGGGTGCGCAGTCCGCCCGCTGCGCAGATTGACGATGGGAAACCCAGAAGGCACGGTAAGTGACTTCAATTTACCTGCGATTGCGTGGGGAATGGACAGATTTTACTGGGCGGGTTACCCACGCTGTTTAAAAGACTGAATAAGATCTTACAAGGAAGGCAACTGGCCTACATCAATTTTAAAATTTGTAATGTGAAACTTGCTCATGTGGCACAGCTGGTAATAGTCATAAACAGTAGTGTGCAAAAGTAATGTCACATTGGTATTATCATGTCAATGTAGAGGCAACACATTATATAAAATTAAAAGCAATTAAGATCTATTCCTCACTGTTGGTAGACTCTGTTTCCTAACATATCCCAGTTTCTCTTCTGCTACAACATGTGGTACCAGCATAGCTTAGTGAGGATAAATAATATGAATATACGAGATTACATCTTGTTGCATCAGCATGTGAAGAAAGCAATGTAGTGCCGTGCAACGAAGATTAAAAATTTGTTGCATACTGTGCATTGGAATGAAATCAGAAATAATGGTTTAACTCCTTCAATTATTAAATTGCCTGGCATCTTTTACTGATCAGTTTATTTAGTAAATGTATAAAGCCGTAAAGAACTTGAGGCAATTTAGTCATCAAGGCAGAGAACTACTGTATTGTTGCAAGGTGCTGAGCCTTTGAGATAGAAGACTACCCTTCTGATGTGACATTCTGGGTTTTTGAGTTTGAAGGAGCACCTTTATGTCCTTTGAAAAAATGTCAAATGATACAATTAATTACCCTTCCCAGGTGGCACAGAGAGTTTATCCAATGAATAGCTGAGCTACACAGGCCAGGAAAGTTCAATTCCCAGTTCACTGCTTTATCTGCTAGAATCATAGAATATCACAGCACAGACATAGCCATCAGCCTAAATTTTCCGAAGAATACTACCTGAATTGTGGATGCAATTCTGGTGAGCAGGGGCACGGAATGGGACAGAGAGCAATTATGACAAATCCTCATTCACTTTAGCACTTGGCCAATTTTTCACTGTCACTTTCAATGGATGGCAGAATGGCCCAGTTTAAAATGGGAAAGCATATTTAAATGAGGCAGAAATAACATAGAATTTGCAGCACAGAAACAGGCCAGGCTGGTGAGGCTGCACCAAAGAGTCATGACACCTACCTGTCAATACCCCCACGCCTGAGGTCACAGGCATTGTACCTGCATTTGCCTGAGGAGAAGCAGCAGCCTGATGAGGATGGGGAGGACAATATACTTCTGGCTACTAGGCATATTCTTGTCATACTGATGCAGGAGACCTCTTGACAACCACATCATATGAACAATCCTATGGCCATCTTCCCTTTTCCACCACTAACGTGCCATCATCTACAGAACCTTCTCTAAGCGCATCAACTCACACAGCTCCCAGTCACACCACCTAATGAAAGTCACTTCAAATCTTGCCAAGAACAATACCTGCATACACAACTTTAGTGCAACCATAATTTTAATTAAAATTCGTGTGTGTGTGTGCGCACCTAGTGCTTTTTACCACTGTACTTCCCCTTCGTGCCTGTGTGCGAAATATGTTCCTTAATCCTAATTGAATGGATGGCAGAATGGCTCATCTTAGGTGCTCCCTGAATGGCTGGAGGGTGTAGGGTGGCTGGGTGCTGTGTGACAATAGGAGCCTCTTGTTTAGGCATCTGATGTGGCTGGCGGTATGCATGCACGCGCATGCTGCTATCCTGACATAGAGCAGCTTTCTTTATTATAAGACTACATAGAAGGCGACTTTCATGTCCCTACCTCCTCATTTGTGCATGGAAACAGGATGGTAGCAGAACCAAAAGAGTACGTGGACCAGAATAAATTAAAGGGATGCTCAGCTGCAGTGAGGGAAAGCTGGATAGAGGTTTGGGAAAATTTTTTATTGCTCATTTGTGAGTTATGAGCCTTAAAGGGTTCCAAATTTTTTTTTATTCGTTCATGGGATGTGGGCATCGCTGGCAAGGCCAGCATTTATTGCCCATCCCTAATTGCCCTTGAGAAGGTGGTGGTGAGCCGCCTTCTTGAACCGCTGCAGAGCGTGTGGTGAAGGTTCTCCCACAATGCTGTTAGGAAGGGAGTTCCAGGATTTTGACCCAGCGACGATGAAGGAACGGCGATATATTTCCAAGTCGGGATGGTGTGTGACTTGGAGGGGAACGTGCAGGTGGTGGTGTTCCCATGTGCCTGCTGCCCTTGTTCTTCTAGGTGGTAGAGGTCGCAGGTTTGGGAGGTGCTGTCGAAGAAGCCTTGGCGAGTTGCTGCAGTGCATCCTGTGGATGGTACACACTGCAGCCACAGTGCGCCGGTGATGAAAGGAGTGAATATTTAGGGTGGTGGATGGGGTGCCAATCAAGCAGACTGCTTTGTCCTGGATGGTGTCGAGCTTCTTGAGTGTTGTTGGAGCTGCACTCATCCAGGCAAGTGGAGAGTATTCCGTCACACTCCTGACTTGTGCCTTTTAGATGGTGGAAAGGCTTTGGAGAGTCAGGAGGTGAGTCACTCACCGCAGAATACCCAGCCTCTGACCTGTTCTTGTAGCCACAGTATTTATGTGGCTGGTCCAGTTAAGTTTCAGGTCAGTGGTGACCCCCAGGATGTTGATGCTGGGGGATTCGGCGATGGTAATGCCGTTGAATGTCAAGGGGAGGTGGTTAGACTCTCTCTTGTTAGAGATGGTCATTGCCTGGCTCTTGTCTGGCGCAAATGTTACTTGCCACTTATCAGCCCAAGCCTGGATGTTGTCCAGGTCTTGCTGCATGTGGGCACAGACAGCTTCATTATCTGAGGGGTTGCGAATGGAACTGAACACTGTGCAATCATCAGCGAACATCCCCATTTCTGACCTTATGATGGAGGGAAGGTCATTGATGAAGCAGCTGAAGATGGTTGGGCTTTGGACACTGCCCCGAGGAGTGTCCTGGGACTGAGATGATTGGCCTCCAACAACCACTACCATCTTCCTTTGTGCTAGGTATGACTCCAGCCACTGGAGAGTTTTCCCCCTGATTCCCTTTGACTTCAATTTTACTAGGGCACCTTGGTGCCACACTCAGTCAAATGCTGCCTTGATGTCAAGGGCAGTCACTCTCACCTCACCTCTGGAATTCAGTTCTTTTGTCCATGTTTGGACCAAAGCTGTAATGAGGTCTGGAGCCGAATGGTCCTGGCAGAACCCAAACTGAGCATCAGTGAGCAGGTTATTGGTGAGTAAGTGCCGCTTGATAGCACTGTTGACGACACCTTCCATCACTTTGCTGATGATTGAGAGTAGTCTAATGGGGCAGTAATTGGCTGGATTGGATTTGTCCTGCTTTTTGTGGACAGGACATACCTGGGCAATTTTCCACAAATTTAACATAATTGCTGCTTTAGGTTCTGAAAAAAATGTTGCCTGCTATTCTGAAGTGATGCTTTTTTCCATTCCCGATGTTTCTACCTCTCCCCTTTAAGGTGCTACAGGCCCTTCACATGAGACCGTCCTTTCCGATTTCCCACCTCCAGATTGGCAAATTGCCTCATGGGGAGTGTGTTACATGATGACAGTTTGTTGACCACATTATGAGGGCCCCGACCCCAAATTGGTTCGGCTCCCCCACTGACTCCTCAGGACGGCCACCTGCCTAAACAATGCTCCATAATGTTTATATTGAACCTAAAATAGACAAATATGGTCTGCTAATTAACTGGCTTGGTGTGAAATTTTGTTTGAAACCACTCCTACATTAAAGGTGCTATATAAATGCAAGTGTTGTTGTTGTTTGGAAGGCTGATTATAATTAAAGCATGTACGGGAATTCAACAGAACAGAATAATTAAAGTGTATACGGGAATTCAACAGAACAGGAAGAACTGAAAAAAGAGGAGACATGAAGAAGGAGCTTGTACAATACAATCTTTCAGAGGGACTATGGGAGTGTCAAGGCATCTGTGCAAACTAAAGTGTCCCATGGCAAGACAAGTTAAAATTAATGATAGGGTTTGGTTTTACAACACCCCAAATACAGTATTTAATGGTTGAGGTGCAACAGGAAGGCACACCAGGGAGATCAGCCAGACTGCATTATGCTACCAACCACATTGGCAGGCCGTGACACACCTACCTTCAATGACCAAAGGGAATTAGCTCTGCAGGTTCTACATCAGCAGGCAGCCAGTTGCAGACCTGTGCCACCTATTCCAAGGATACCATCAATCACCCTGCATCATGGGGACAACAGTGCCAGTGCAAGTCACGACCGTGTCCTCTTTCAACCTTTATGCCTCCACTTCCTACTAGTCTAGCATCGGGATCAACTGCAGATCAGCCAATGTGCTGCCCACACAAACAGGTGACTGATGCATTAGTCAGCATAACCAAAACTTACATCTGTTTTCCCACTGAATAGCCACAGCAGAGTGCCCAATGTCACCTCATTGTTGCATTTCCCAAATTACAGGGGTCATTAATAGTAATATGTGACCATCCAAACAACAGGTTGCTGCACCTCATCTTTCTGGTTTTCTTCACCTTTCAACTGTTATTCATCTGGTGCTACTTCTTCTAGCTCATTAACTGCACCTGGGATACTTGCAAACCTTAATGATATAGACACAAGTTGTTGTGTAGTGTTGTTGTGTGGGCTGCTGGCAGGCTGCTTCTCTCCAGGCATAAAATGACAAAATGTGGCTAATATTAGAATGCTGGTTCCAACACACATCTTCCATAGTTTTGCTCACTCACTTAATCTTGTATAAATGGTACAGTTGGGCAGTCTTACCTTGGCAGCTTCCTTAAAGTGTGCCATCTTCTTCCGCATATATTCCCAGGTCATGCAATAGCACATGCATCTTTCAGCCTGGCCACTACCTCCTGCTGGAATGCTCCACTGCTGGGGAGGGTGTTCTGGAATGCCAAAAAGGGCAACCTTCCTCACAGCCACCTCACGCATCACCTCCACTACCTCAGCCATCAAAGGGAACACTCATGTGTGGCACTGCTGTATCACTTGCTTGCAGACTCCATTTCCTGCCTTCCCATTTGTTTTGCTTACCCTCGGTTCCTACCCAGCCACTTCTTTGCTCTCAAACAATCTTTGGAAATGCTGAAAAGCGCATTTAAAATATTTGCAGCCTTTAGGATTAATTAGGAATCACATTTAGAGATGCAAGTATGATGGGTGATATGGACAATGTAAATTAAGAATATAAAGGAGTAGGTGGGAGGGAACGCTAGTTGCGCGAGGCCCGCACCTTGCAGCTGTTACAGTTTTAAGCTCTTGTGGCCTGTCTATGAAACTGCTGCTTCAGTACGAATTAAGCAGTTTCATGAATTGAGGTGGTGCTTCTGAATGCTTGGACCCAAATCTTGGCTGCAGCTGTAAGCATAAGCGAAGGAAAAAGTGCATTGTATGTTTACTTGAGGGTACAATATAGTAGTGTGTGCCATCCCTTTGGGGAATGCAGTAGAATTTCAGCACCAAAATAAGAAAACATTCCTGATTTTATTTTTTGTCAATTCACAGTATGTGATCAGTTTTATTTCCTTGTTTCTACTTTAATATCATTCAAGTCAAGAAACATACAATATATTTTACAGATCTTGTATGAAAGAAGAGAGGGATTTATGTTGAACTTCCAGTGAGTTAGAAAATATTTTGTGGTAACATTTCTGATCTGTTTTTAACATTAAATACATAAGTTTATGATACAGTTATTTGTCAAAATTATTTTAATTTGTTTCATTTGGGTGGAAAGTGAAAATTTTGAACCTAAACAATGCAGTAAACAACAAGGCTGAGTTTCTCAGTTTCTAGTCACCACAGAATCATTCAGGTAAAATGGTTTCATTTGAGATAAAAACAAACGTTAATTTTCTTACAAAAGATAGATGAGTAGCCCAGTTAATCATAATGAGACTACACGTGGGAATTGGGACATGCAAAACATTTCTCTCATCATTCGTATAAATATTAGTCATTGTTGTAAATACCCTGTTTCATTTTGTAATTGATGGTGTTAAACACAAGTGCACAGAGAAAAAATTCCAAAATACGTTTTCTATTAAAAAAATATAAAAAGTAGTGTTTTGAGATCCAACTGCAATGTGCCACAGAGCGGTGGGATACAAATTAAAATCTCACAGCTTAGCTGAGTTCTCAGTTACAGCTGGACCGTTGTGGGAAGGTACTGAAATGCCTGGTTCTTCCTCTACAGAGAGCACATGCGAGTCGGAGGGAGAATTTTCACCAGTGGCTGCTCCCTTCGAGCCTCCACCCTCAGTTCTTTCATCCTCCCTGGCTGTCACCGTAAACTAAGCCTAGGAGTGTGCAACCTTGCTGTACTATTCAACCCCATGCTCAGATTCCTTCCCCACATCCAACTCATCACTGAAACTGCAATCACTTCCAAACCATTGATTGCCTCTGCTCCTATCTCCCCCACACAATACTAAGCCATGCCTTTCTCACCTTGAGATTTAATTTTTCCAATGCTATCCTTACCAGCCTCTCAACTTCCATCCTTCAGAAAGTAAGCCATCCAGGACACTAAGGCTCGTGTCCACCCTCACAAACGTTCCCACCCCTAATGACCCTGTTCTTGCCAAGCACCGGTAACTCCCCGTACCCCAGAAAATTGATTTAAGATCCTGTTCCTTGCCTTTATGCCCTCACTCCACTCTACCTTAGCAATCATCAATGCCGTGCTCCCATGCATGCTATCTGTGCCTCTAACACAAGCTTACTCCTTGTTTCAGAGTCCCTCTGCTCCATCAATGGTGACTGCTCCTTCAGCCATTTTGCCCCTGCCCTCTCTCTCTCAGCACATTTTGTTGTCACCTCCCTCCCTGCTTTCAAAAGCCTCCTTAAAGCCATTTTCTTCTATTGTGCTTTTGTGCCTCAACCCCTCTTCTTCTTTCCTCCCTCTTGCTTGGTTTTCACTCCGTTCACTGCCCTGTAAAGTGCCCCGAATATTGCTCTACACATGCGAGAAATGCTATGGAAATGTCGATTGTTGTATAAAATAAAGAATACACAGAAATAAGCCAGTATCTAAGCAAAGGGTTCAGATGGTTAAACTAGACAGTACAATGGTGTAGTGTTTATGTTACTGGTCCATGAAGCTGTCGGATTGTCGTAAAAACCCAACTGGTTCACTAATCATCGTTAGGGAAGGAAATTTGCCGTCCTTACCTGGTCTGGGCCTATATGTGACTCCAGTCCCACACTAATGTGGTTGACTCTTAATTGCTCTCTGAAGTGGCCTAACAAACCACTCAGTCGTATCTCACCTGGGCAAGTAGGGATGGGCATTAAACACTGGCCTTTCCAGTGATGTCCACATCCCAAAAGTGAATTTAAAAAAAATAGAATTATATAGGTAACAATGTAATACCCAAGAATAAGTTGCAGATTGTAAATGCACAAAGGCTTTGATGACATCATACGTAAATATTTCAGGATAGTAATCTGTAATCTTTGAGGATGATGTTATCTGAGCCATGAGATTAGATTAGAACTTTGAAGTCATTCTAAATTGTATATTTTTTAAATAATATAATATGTAGTTTACAGGGTGAATTACTCTGTTATACGTCCATTCTTTTGCTGGCAATGGCTGCCGTGGTCCTCAAGTTTTGCTTTAAATTGTTTTGCTCTTTAATGCACTATGCAATAATATATAAGCTTTAAGATGAGGTTGCACAATTAAAGGTGCTGCTGTATTTCATGTGAATCAATCCTGTTTCAACTCTTCTCCAGCGAAGTTACTGAAATTGATCTTTTGGAAAAATGTTGTCCCAAATTATTCGTCAGCATTCTTCTCGCTCTGTGTGTAAGGCCCCAAGTGAAATGTTTGTACACTCCTAATTCAGTTTCTTGTAACCTCAGCAACCTGGGTGAGTCTTTGTCTGATTGTATAGACAAGTACTTGAACTCTGCTTGCCACTTCCCCACAACTGCTCTGCTGAAATTGGTAACTCAATATGTAGCGAATCACAGGTACAAGTGTTCCCTCTTTTTTTAATAAGGGCTCTATTTTGAAATGGTGGCGGGTTGGCAGCAGGAGGGGCATGAGGGGTGAAGGTGCACGTGGCAAACCCGAATTAACAAAACTTACCATTTCCGACGCGATCACAACGTAATTGATGGTGATTAAAGTTCTTTCCGGGTTTCGCGCCCGGCAGCCAGTCTGATTGACAGGCTGGCTGCCGACAGGAGCTGCAACGTGACGGGGTGGGGGGGAGAAAGAGAGAGAGCGAGAATTCATCCGGCTCTGGAATGGAAGTTCGGGGAGGGGGGGAGAGTGGAAGATTGTGGGGGGGGGGGGGAGAGGGGAGGACTGGGGGAGAGACTGGAAGATCGGGGTGGGGGGAGAGGGGGAGATCTGTAGGGAGAGGGGGAGATCGGGGTACATCGGCGGGGTGAAGAGGGGGAGATCGGAGAGGGAGACATCAGAATTTGGAGCAGGGTGGAAAGGTAGGTTGATTTTGTGTTTTAACTTTGTGCAATGGTTTTTTATTTAATTTATTTAGTTTATTTTTGCCTGATCCGACCCTTTAGAAGCCATAGGAAAGCCGCCCAGGTAAGTTAAAAATCGTTCTAACTACCTAACACGTCACAAGTAAAGTGCTTTAAGTACCTCAATGAGGTACATTTGGTTCTTTAACTATCATCCCTCCGGCTTTAATTGGTGGCAGGACCTCCAGATTCGGTATGTCCGCGTGCACACAGGTGCGTCTGTGGGGAACTCGGAAGTCGGCGGGTTGGTGCTGACTTCCGAACCCGCTCTGCATTTCTGCAATTTTCGCAACCCCCAACGCACCTGCAATTTACGTTTAAAATCGAGTAGTAAATGTTCAATTAAGTTAAATGTTTTCTTAAAGCATGGATACAATTAGAGTGCACTGATGCCTCTGAATCATTAAGGATATCGTTGTATACCCCTTACATTCCTGGTAAAATGATACGCAAGTGACTTTTCTAGGCTGACGCTTGCCCTTTAACTACATTCTGTGATATCATCAAATAAGCCTTTAGATCGACTAATTTTAAATTTTGAACAAAAATAAAAGCAGTTCATCATCTTGTATACTTTTAAGTTGTGGGTGTCCTTTCAAATCCTCATTTTAAATGTTGTTAATCTAATGGAGTATGCTGTACTGGAATTACAAATAATGCATTAATAAGGTGCCTTGAAAGATAAGGGCACTACATTGCAAATGGATTAAAGACATCCATCAAAAAATATACAATTGATGAAAACTTTTAAAAGAAATTAAAGGAATTTAATGAAATTGCTGCAGTAAAGTGGCTCTGAAAACAGTTAAATTAAATTTGCTTAGAAACAGTCAATTTGCTTTCATCAAAGGAAATATGTTGCATGATGTTACAATGATAGTAGTCATGTAACTGTCATTTACTGACTTATTTCCAACCATATAATCAACGTTACGCCTGTGAAGTTTGTTCTGTACTTGCATCTGACTCTGTCAGTCTTACTTAAATAGCATGTAATATCTTTTACCACTAGATCTGACACCCAGCTTTGAAATAAAATCAATATTTTACAGAGTTCTGAAATTGTCTGGAATCATTTGGGAACTTGTTTGGCAAAGCCCCAAAGATGAAATTTGCATACAGCTGGGAGCAGCACACTTGTGAGGTGTTGACTGTTGCACTGACCTGTTACAGAATGATGTGGCGATGCCGGTGATGGACTGGGGTTGACAATTGTAAACAATTTTACAACACCAAGTTATAGTCCAGCAATTTTATTTTAAATTCACAAGCTTTCGGAGGCTACCTCCTTCCTCAGGTGAACGATGTGGAAATCGACATCGTTCACCTGAGGAAGGAGGTAGCCTCCGAAAGCTTGTGAATTTAAAATAAAATTGCTGGACTATAACTTGGTGTTGTAAAATTGTTTACAACTGTTACAGAATGTGTAATCTTTCGAGATTTGTGATCTGTAATCAGCAACGGAGGTGAGAAACTTGAGAGTAAGTAGGATGGTTCGTGTCTGGGAACAAACATTTTGTGGTCAAAGCTGTGCAAATAATTGTCAGGTGCGTTTTTCACTAATAGACCCAAAAAAAAGTACGTTTATCGACAAAAGATTCTTAAATACTCTATGATGAAAGAATCACTGATGATATAATTTTAATAAATATATATGTGTGAACCATGAATTCCTTCCATATATGCCAGGGCACAATTTGCAATTGCAGGTAGGGTGTAAAGATATTACTCCTGCTGGTACATTTCACGTAGTTCAAAAGCCTTGTTTGCTATGCTTATTGGGATGGTACACTGCATTGTTGCTGTAATGAGTCTAACCTGTATGTGTGGGCATCTGTATGTACACCGGCAGTTTTCATAATATCTCTCTGTGGGCACCTTCTGCTCCTGGGGATCCCCTGCAGATAATGACAAACTCTCAGGTACTCCCTTCTTAATAATAGTGTCAACTACGCAAAGGAAAGCAGTACTATCAATGAAGAAGATGTTTTCATTAGTATAAAGCCGCAGTTGTAACTGTAGTAGTAACACAACAAATACAGAACAAACAGAATTCTTGAGACACTGTGCTTGTGATGCACCGACTGCAGATGGATAGAATCGTCTATGTGTATAGACCACCTCAGATACCAATATATTGTATATAGTAATATATGTGTCAGCTGTGGCTCAGTGGTAGCACTCTCGCCTCTGAGTCAGAAGGTTGTGGGTTTGAGTCCCACTGCAGAAACTTGAGCTCAAAATCTATGCTGACACTCCAGTACAGTACTGAGGGAGTGCTGCAGTTGTCGGGGGTGCTGTCTTCTGGATGCAATGTTAAACCGTCTGCCCTCTCAGGTGGATATTAAAGATCCCCTGGCACTATTTGAAGAAGAGTTGGGAAATTCTCACTCGTGTCCTGGCCAATATTTATCCCTCAACCAATGTCATTAAAACAGATTATCTGGTCATCAGCTCATTGCTGTTTATGGGACCTTGCTGTGTGTAAATTGGCTGCCACGTTTCCTATATTACAAAGGTGACTACACTTCAAATGTACTTAATTGGCTGTAAAGCACTTTGGGACATTCTGAGATTGCAAAAGGCATTATAGAAATGCAAGTTATTTTTCTTTATAAGAAAAGGACAAAAAAAAAACGTTCAACCCAATCAAGTCACAGACTGTATACAATCCATCTCCTGGACTCTAGCCCTTGACTTAATCTTGCAAAGGAAAGTTCTGTATAATTCTCTCTGACCCCAAAGGTAATCGAACAAACCTCCAGAATATCTATCCATCCACACATCTTGACTGTTTAACTGTGGCAGGTTGCTTTCCATAGATGACATCTCTGGGTATCTGTACATTCAAACATTTAGGGCCCGATTTTAGCACCCGGTTCTGGGTGCGTTCTCGGCGGGGGGGCCTCTAAAATCCCGGTTTCGAGGAGCGGGACCGGATCGCGCCTCGATCCCGCCCACTTCCGGGTTGCGCGCTGACGTGCGGGGGTGCGTGCGTTGGCCCCGCTGGTGGGAATCCCGCAGGCAATTAAAGCCAGCGGGGTTCCACTTGAGTGTATTTATCTTGGTATTTCAGGTCATTAAATGACCTGATTGAGCTGTTTATTTAACAGGTGTCGGATTTTACAGTGAAATGAGACTGTTTCCCATACTGGGGGAAACACTCACACTCTCAACGGACGTGTTGCAGCCAGCAGCCTGTGGCAGCTGCCAAGGTGCATTCCACAGGTGGTGGGGGGGAGAGCCTTCACCAACGCAGGAGGACACTCCGTAACATTGGGCAACGCCTGCCCTCCACCACCCTCCTCCAAGCAAGAAGATTCACCGGCGTGGAAGTCCAACCCCTGTGCGAGGACACACTTTTCTAGCGTGCACAACCCCACAAACCTAAACCTGCCAGATGGGTGCTGCGTTGACATCCTCGGAGGACGAACAGCATGACCAGCCTCAGCAGCCTCGCAGTCCACGCCGTCCGCCTCAGAGACGTGCATCCCCACAACACGGTGCTGCGGCACATCCACCTGCACAGCAGGATGGAGGGCATCCGCAGAGAGAGATGCGTCGCAGGAGGCACTACCCTCCGCACAGGGTCTACAGACCGAGGCTCAGCTTCATGGACCTCTCTGAGCAGCAGTGCATACGGAGGCTCAGAGTCACTCGCCAGGTAGTCGCCGACATCTGCAGCCTCCTCAATGACTAGCTGCTCCCGGATGGACCAAGCAGCATCTTCTTACCCGTCGCCGTCAAAGTCACCACTGCCCTCAACTTGTTCGCCTCCGGATCCTTCCAGGGTGCCACGGGGGACATCACCGGGGTCTGTCAGTCGTCTGCACACAAGTGCATAAGGCAGGTCACCGATGGGTTGTTCCGCAGGGCCTCGACCTACATCAACTTCGCCATGGATGAGCGCAGCCAGACGGAGAGGGCGGTTGGATTCCATGCTGTGGCTGGCTTCCCACGGGTGCAGGGTGTAATCGATTGCACCCACATAGCAATACGGGCACCTCCACATGAGCCAGGGCTGTTTATCAACAGGAAAGGGTATCACTCCATGAACGCCCAGCTCATTTGTGACCACCGCCAGAGATTCCTACACGTGTGCGCCAGATACCCTGGCAGCTGCCACGATGCCTTCGTCCTCAGGGAGTCCACCGTCTCGCCCCTCTTCCACGCACCCAACGCCGGCAACGGCTGGCTCCTCGGCGACAAGGGATATCCCCTGCACACGTGGCTTATGACACCTCTGAGGAACCCCATTACCGAGCCACAGCGTCGGTATAATGACAGCCACATTGCTACCAGGTCTACAATTGAGCAGGCTATAGGGCTGCTCAAGATGCGCTTCAGGTGCCTTGATCGTTCCGGGGGAGCGCTCCAATACACGCCATTCAGAGTGGGACGAATTATAGTTGTCTGCTGTGCCCTGCATAACATGGCACTACAGAGAGGGGTGCCGCTGGAGGAGGCCCCATGCACACCCGCCACCCACATTGAGGACGACAATGAGGAGGAGGTGGAGGAGGAAGAGGAGGAGGAGGAAGAGGGAGAGGAGGAGGAACGACCCATGCGCCGAACACCGGCTCACCTGCGTGCTCATCAGGCCAGGGAGGCACTCATATGCCAACGGTTCTCCTAACATCACACTGTGTGAGGCGTTCACATGTCATAACGTGCACAGACGAGGGTCCATACAGGCTCCCTCCACAGAAGAGTGGTGCCTGTACACCTGCACCCACTGGATTATGCCCAATGGGTGGGACGGGGTGGTCGTCGTCATGATGAGGCGCACGGAAGGGACATATTGCACAAGCCGCAGAATTATGGACAAGAGGTGGCAGCATTGGTGAGAAAAAGTGAGTTTATTTTGTGGTGACATTCAAAGAGTAGAAAATTAAAAAAAAAACGACAAACACCCTGGTGCAATCCCTGTGTGCTCACGGAACTTTAGGCGTTCGTTTTCGGGACCCCCTACGTGGTGCTACCCCTGTGGCTCCAGCAGAGGTGGTGGCAGGTTGCTCCTGTTCGTGCCCTGACCGGGTAGATGCTTTGGGCTGACGCCCCCTGGGTTTCGGTGCCCGTGAGGGCACCTCCACAGACTGCTCCTCCTGCACCTGTGCAGGGGCAGACTCGGCCACCTGGAGAGGATGGACTATTGCGGGCACTGGTTGAGAGGGGGGCAACGGGTGAGACTTGGGGGCGCCTTGAGTAGCGTCCACACTTCCATTTCCCCGTTCACCATCTTCCCTCTCATGGCCAAGGCCCATATCACCCCTTCCACCCTGCTGGACGGCAGTTTGGATGACGTGGGTGAGACCTTGCAAGGCCACCTCCAATGTATCTGTCAACCTGTTGATGGCGGCAGAATGTTGTTCACCCTGAATCCGAACAGCCGTTGTGAGGGCCTGGATGGACTCATTGGTGAGCTGTGCGTGACGCTCGAGGGAGGCTAGCCTGTCCTCCACCGCAGACGTTCCCACACCTACCCGCGACACTATCTCAGAGATGCCTTCACGTCCCTGCGACACTATCTCGGCGATACCCTCCTGCACCTGTGCCACCATTCCCCTCATGCAGGAGTTGGACTCCTCCATCCTCCGTGCGATTGTGGAGAGTGCGCGTGGCACCTCTCCCAGTACCTCAGCAATGTTCTGGTGCCCCTCGACGAATCTCCTTTTGACAGGTGGCCCCCTGGGTTCAGCATCTGGGTCCGGCTGAGCAAAGCCTGGAGAAGAGTGCTCCCACCGACGCGGACCCTCCGCGGCTGACCCTGCCACCAGGGTCTGCTCATGCTCACGTGTGCGCGGTGACTCACCATGTGCAATCCCAACTAGCTGAGGGGGGGGACCCACCGAGGTGTGTGTATCTGCGCTGGTGGATGCAAGGCTCATGTGTGACGATGCACCCTCAGAGACGGGCATGTCCTCTGAGGAATCGCCCTCAACCGAGACGTCGATCACAGACGGTCCTGCAAGAGAACAGAGGGAAATATCAGGCATGTGACCAAATGTGGCGGTGCGGCATATGCCATGTGATGCTACGATCATTCACGATCATGAGTGATGAGTGCCAGCTTTCCCTTACCGGCCGTTTCGCCAGAACCAGACTCGCCATCCGCCATCGACAGGCAATGCAGCGTGCGGCTGATCTCCAGTGCCTCGACCTCGGCGTCTGTCAGGGCCATCTCGTGTGGCAGGCCCCCTCCGGTGCGTGCCCTATCGCGTGCGTTCCTGGCCCTCTTCTCCTGTGAGGGCAAAACACAAAAACGTTATTGAGTGATGATTACAATGTGAGACGCTTCAAGCATTGGTGTGATTGGGTTGAGCGTGTGCCAGATGGATGGGAGGATGCGTGTGCCACATGGCCATCCCATTGTATGGGCATTGGGGTGTGTGGTAGTGGTCGAGTGGGGACAGGGACGGTGG
Source organism: Heptranchias perlo (assembly GCF_035084215.1). Taxonomy (NCBI): domain Eukaryota; kingdom Metazoa; phylum Chordata; class Chondrichthyes; order Hexanchiformes; family Hexanchidae; genus Heptranchias; species Heptranchias perlo. Next base: position 2,390,056 of record NC_090343.1, read on the forward strand.
GTACGTTCAGGCACTGTGAGGCTGATAGTTGGGTGGCTGTGAGGATTGGTGCGGGAGCGCTGTGCTGTCAGTGGAGATGGGGTTGTGAGGTGTTTGAGGTGATGTGGAAGACGGAGTGACGCAGAGTGCGTTAGTGTACTCACTTTTCCGGACCTGGTGAGGTCATTGAATCTCTTGCGGCACTGAATCCAAGTGCGGGTGGTGTTTCCCCTGCTTGTGACCTCCGCGGCCACCTCCTCCCATGCCCTCTTGGTGGCGCTGGCAGGGCACCTCCTTCCATCCGTGGGGAACAGCGTCTCCCTCCTCATGCGGACCCCATCCAGCAGCACCTGGAGGGCGTGGTCCGCGAAACGGGGAGCAGCCTTACCCTTGTGCTCCTCCATCCTTGATGGAGTGTAGTTTGTGGCTGTAGGGGCTTTGGTGGACTGCCCCTTTAAATAGAGCGCAACCATCGCTCAGACGTCAATGCGCATGCGCAGGCCGCCGGCACGCAGCAGAGAAGCGCGGAACCCGTAACTGCCGGCTAATCACATCAATCATCCCGCGATCGCGTGCGCAACGCACTCAATTTGGCCGGCGCGTTTTCCTCGAGCCCGCCCGACCACCCGCTGCCAACCCGCACCCCTGGTAAAATCGGGCCCTTAGTTTCTGATTTCTCCATTTTAATTTGTTTGAAATTATTCTGAAAACTTTTTATTGACTTATCAGTTGTAAACCCCAAGAAAGAAAATCAAATCACAGTGTGTACAAAACCCTGTTTTTCTTCTGTTTTCTTGTGGTGCTGAGAATCAACTTTGATGAAAAGTTGAAAGGAAAGTAACTGCTTTTTAAAAAAATAATGACGAATGTATAATTTGAGCAGTGCTAGTGCTGTGAATTTTTCCCCCTAATTTGCTGGTGAATTTACTTCTAGTTGTTTTCTTGGACTCGGGTAGTAGAGATATTATAGAACAGATCACTTTACTGAGTACTTTGATGGATGCAGGATCACTCTTTGAACCAACCAGACCCAGAAAAAGAAAAACATTTTAACAGGGAATGCGGTTCATTTAAATAACTGTCACTTGGTTCCATGTATTTCTGTGCTTTACAATTATCAGTGGAGTTCTGGAGTTTTTCGTGAAGTGCTAGAGCATAGTGTGCCAATTCAATTTTCATTTTATATCTCTTTTAAAAATTACATAGAATTACATAGAATGTACAGTGCAGAAACAGGCCATTTGGCCCAACAGGTCCGTGCTGGTGTTTATGCTCCACACGAGCCTCCTTCCATCCCTCTTCATCTCACCCTATCAGCATAACCTTCCATTCCTTTCTCCCACATGTGTTTTATCTAGATTCCCCTTAAATGCACCTATGTTATTACCTCTTTTGTGTACTAACCCCTGACTGGGAGACCTATGCAAGAAACAACTCTATTATATCTAGCATAGGGCATGGACTTCCTGTCTACAATCCTTTCGATCATGCCTTTGTGTCAACATTTACCATTACCAATGTAGTTGCCACCAGGATGCTCTGTCGAACAGGTTTCTGAAGCCTCTCTCTCAATTTTGTCACTATCCTGTTTGTTAAAATAAACATATTCATCAACTGACAGTGGGCAATGCCACTAATAGACATATAAAAATCTTACATGGGCTAAAAATTAATAAAGATGAAGAGGTACTAGAAAGGCTGGCTGTACTTAAAGTAGATAAGTCACCTGGTCCGGATGGGATGCATCTTAGGTTGCTGAGAGAAGTAAGGGTGGAAATTGCAGAGGTACTGGCCATAATCTTCCAATCATCCTTAGATATGGGGGTGGTGCCAGAGGACCGGAGAATAGCAAATGTTTCATCCTTGTTCAAAAAAGGGTGTAAGGATAAACCCGTCAACTACAGGCCAGTCAGTTTAACCTCAGTGGTGGGGAAACTTTTAGAAATGATAATCTGGGACAGAATTAACAGTCACTTAGACGAGTGTGGATTGATTAGGGAAAGCCAGCACGGATTTGTTAAAGGCAAATCGTGTTTAACTAACTTGATAGAGTTTTTTGATTAGGTAACAGCGAGGGTAGATGAGGGCAATGCAGTTGATGTGGTGTATATGGACTTTCAAACAGCTTTTGATAAAGTGTCACATGGTAGACTTATCATCAAGATTGCGGCCCATAGAATAAAGGGGGCAGTAGCAACATGGATACAGAACGGTTGTTTTTCGGACTGGAGGGAGGTGTACAGTGGTGTTCCCCAGGGGTCAGTGCTGGGACCACTGCTTTTCTTGATATATATTAATGACTTGGACTTGGGTGTACAGTGCACAATTTCAAAATTTGCAGATGACACAAAACTTGGAAGGGTAGTAAACAGTGAGGAGGATAGTGATAGACTTCAAGAGGATATAGACAGGCTGGTGGCATGGGCGGACACGTGGCAGATGAAATTTAACACAGAAAAATGCTAAGTGATTCATTTCGGTAGGAAGAACGAGGAGAAGTAAAGGGAATTAGGGGTTACGGGGAGCGGGCAGGAAATTGGACATGAATTTAGATTTGAGGTTAGGATCAGATCAGCCATGATCTTATTAAATGGCGGAGCAGGCTCGAAGGGCCGATTGGCCTACTCCTGCTCCTATTTCTTATGTTCTTATGTTCTTATGAGGCAATATAAACTACAGGGCACAATTCTAAAAGGGGAACAGGAACAGAGAGATCTGGGGGTATATCTGCACAAATCGTTAAAGGTGGCAGGGCAGGTTGAGAAAGCGGTTAAAAAAGCATACGGGATCCTGGGCTTTATAAATAGAGGCACAGAGTACAAAAGTATGGAAGTCATGATGAACCTTTATAAAACACTGGTTCAGCCACAACTGGAGTAGTGTGTCCAGTTCTGGGCACCGCACTTTAGGAAAGATATGAAGGCCTTAGAGAGGGCGCAGAAGAGATTTACTGGAATGATTCCAGGGATGAGGGGCTTTAGTTATGTGGATCGACTGGAGAAGCTGGGGTTGTTCTCCTTGGAGCAGAGACGCTTGCAAGGAGATTTGATAGAAGTGTTCAAAATCATGAAGGGTCTAAACAGAGAAGATAGAGAGAAACTGTTCACATTGGCGGAAGGGTCAAGAACTAGAGGACATAGATTTTAGATGATTGACAGAAGAACCAAAAGTGACATGAGGAAAACCTTTTTACACAGCGAGTGGTTGTGATCTGGAATGCACTGCCCGAGGAGGTGGTGGAGGTAGATTCAATCATGGCCTTCTAAAGGAAACTGAATAAGTACTTGAAAGGAAAAAACTTGCAGGGCTACGGGGAAAGGGTGGGGTAGTGGGACTAGTTGGATTGCTCGTGCATAGAACCGGTGTGGACTCGATGGACCGAATGGCCTCCTTCCGTGCTGTAACCTTTCTATGATTCTATAATTCTACCGTAAATCTATCACAGTTCAGACATCAAACTTCAAAGTGTCAGATTTTGATATTGATGCAATCTTTTAAAAAAAATTTTAAAAGAAAGGAATTGTCATTTCTGGCTGTTTTTTTCTGTGCTGGATAACCTAGCCTTTCCCCAAAGGTAGTAACTGTGGATTTCAAGTAGCTGTTAATAATGGAACTTGTCTCTAATTGGCATCATGATGTACCCATCCATTTAGACCACTTCCCCACAAGGAGTACCTGAAAAGTGGTCCTATAGGACAAGCCAAGTTAAACACAGCTCCATTTAAGCGTTACAACTGGACTCCATGCTGCAGATTACCAATGAGCAAAGCCATGAGAGATCAGTTAATGCTTTATAAATAAACCGTCCACAATTCTTTTCATAGCAAAATATTTCAGCAGCAAAATGAATCCCATGAGCACGTAATGTAGCTTTTTAATAAAGTGATGGATCCAGATACAACTGCAACAATAACAGGAACATATGTCTCATAAATTATTCCTGGAAGTTGTCGAGAACACAGCATGACTTGGACTTGGTTGTCGAGGGGCAACCCTAGATCCTTCTCATACTGTAATGTAGGTCACAACAGCACTGGTTCAACAAGTGATGGTTAACGTTTTAGAGGCAAAGGGAATGTTAGGTAAAAAAATGAGGATTATTACATAGAATCACATAAAATTTACAGCACAGAAACTGGTCTATGCTGGCATTTATGCTCCACACAAGCCTCCTCCCACTCTACTCCATCTCACCCTATCAGCATATCCTTCTATTCCTTTCTCCCTCATGTACTTATCTAGCTTCCCCTTAAATCTAAAATAAAAACAGAAAATACTGGAAATACACAGTAGGTCAGTCAGTTTGAATGAAAAAGGCAGGTTGGCATTTTGGTTGGGACCCTCTATCAAAACCCATGAAGGTTTCCATACAAAATATTAAACTGTGTTTCTCTTTTAGATGCTAATGAACTCACTGGGCTTGAAAGTCTGGTCTGGTGGAGTCTTGGCAGACCTCTGGATCTGGGGCTGGAAAATAGGGCAGGACCCTGTTCCATTGGGATTCTGCCCAATTTTTTAGAGGCTGCCATTTTGCTAGATTGAGGGGGCATGTCAGAGAGTTTCTGGGCTACCCCGGGAATTCCAACTTTTAGACGCTTAAAGGACCTCACTGGAACTCTGGCCAGCTGCAATCTGGCATGAGTCCCTTTGAGGCCTTTTGAAAGTCCCCAATCCTTACCTAGACTAAGATAATAAACCCAGAAGAGGCTTGAGGCAGAATGGCTTCTTTTGGGGCAGAAGATTCATGAAGCCACCATTTATCTTCTGTCTGGAAGGGCCTGGGGCGAGCACTGCTGAAGTGCCCTTGCAGGCACTGACAGCCAATCCAGACCATGCAAATGATCTCGTCCCTGCAATTTGGGATAGGGTCGGCAGCCAAGCCTCTAGGTAGAGCGGGTGTTCCACTCTTCCACTGCTGGAGCAGCCCTTGCAGAACCTCCGGCTCCATTGTGCTTTTTTTTCGAAGTTTCTTATTTTCATTTTAAGGTAACGTGATTTAATTTCTCTCAAAATAAATGCGTTTATTTTTTTTTCACTATGTTACTGTTGCAAATGGTTGGATTTGTTAGTTGTATGAAGTTCAGATGATAATTGCTTTTTTTGAATGATTAATAGTTGCCTAGATGTAAACAGCAGATTGTTCCTGTGTTCTGAACAAGATCACAGTTGATCCATTCTCTTTTTCTGGTAGTGCTTAAATGGTGTGAAGCGATGCTATCAAAAATGTCTTTGCTTCTGTAGGATGCTGTGTTTAATTAAATGTTGTAGGAGACTGTTTATATTTTTGAATGGTACCATCATTAAGCTTTGTCTGTTTGCTCAAGAACCCATCCACACGTATCCCCAAAGCAATCTTCTCTGCTAAATCAGATAACAAGTCATCAAAAGGAAAAAAAACAGTTGTTTTCCAGTTCAGCAGTTCCTTCTGAGATATGGAGCCAGGGGACTCCATAATGTGAGGCTTGTGTTACATATATTACAATTCAAGTGCACCTGACACTGAGATTGAAAGGGGACCTGAGGTGAAAGATAGGCAGAATTTGACAATCCCGAGACTTCATTATTTCCAAAGGCTTTTTACAAAAAGGCAATTAACCCATTACAGGGATAAGAAGTAGTGCATACCATATACCATATAACAGCTGATATGGGGATGAATTTTAGGCTTGTATCTTCCATATGCACATGCACTCTGGTCAGGTGACAAAAACTATGTTGACTGATAATATTGGTGCTCACAGTGCTACTGCTCATTGGGCACCAGCTCCTGTATTATGGAGCACTGAGGCCTGCTTAATGCCCAATATGCATCTCATTGTAAAATTGTACATTGCATGCCCCTGGCACCGAGAGGCTGTGCAACTGTTATACGCTAGGCTCTTAAGGCTCAGAAAATTGTGTTAATAACTTGATGCTCCTATAATGCACTCTCAGCATCTAAACAGCACTGGATTCACTCATTACACATTTTAAATAGGTGCTGTCATGTAGACCCCAAAGTCAGCCATATTGGATCCTCTTTCTAAAAGTAAAGTTAGCTTGGTAGTTGTGACAAGCTTAAGCTACTCCCTTGAACTCTTATACTGCCATCCATGTATAATGGCCAAGGCATTTGGACCTCCACATAAGCAAGGATATCTGCCGTGGACACTATGGCCCCGATATTTACAGGGAGGCGGGAGGGAGTGGGAGCTTGTGGTGAGCAGCTGGGAAACCCAGAAATACCGGGAAGGCAGAGGTCCGTGTCGAATTTAAAGGCAGGACCTCATTAGAATTTTTTTCCTCCATTTCCTGCCCAGCAGCCAGGCAGATTGAGAGGCTGGCTGGCTGCTGGGTGGGAAAGCCTGCTGTAGACAGTCCCAGGCAATCAAGAAGATCGGGGGTTGGTGGTGGGGATGCTGGGAACGTTACAACGAGGAGGGAGGGAGGAAGAGATCGCGGGGGGATGACATCGTGAGGGTGGAGAGGCAGAAGATCTCAGCAGGTTTGCTTGAGGAGCCGGGGGAAAGCACTCCTCCTCCTGGCCCACAAGCAGTGTTCCAAAAAACACTTACCTGCTGGAGCCGGCAGCTCCCGCCTCCCTTCAGCTGTCGGGTTTCCGGAGCCCTCTCCAGGGCGGGTTACTTGGCTGCCCTCAACCCGCCGCAGTAAAACCAGAAGTAGGCACATTCTCAGCGGGTTGGGGTCGCGTTTCACATTTTTAACAACTTAACACCTCCCCGACCCTCTCCTGCCCTTTGTGGGGGGGTTAAAGGATTTACGAGAGAGAACTAGGAAGTCTCCAGCCGGAGCTTGAAACCAGCTGGAGGACAGGGACGGGTCTGACAGTGGCTGTCAAGGTGAGTTTTGCTTTGAAATTTTATGTCACTGGATCATTCCAAACAACAGCAGAGGTACAAGACGAGTGTCCCAATCTGCTGTGCACAGCTACATGTTACAGGTTATACCAGCATTGTTTGCCCAAGCCTAGAATCTCATTACTTCCTCTTGCCTGGGGACCAAGCCTATTGACTAGACTCCTAGCTCACGACCCTTTTGAGATACCCAGAGACTAGACCTGAACATGAAACACAATAAGGCACACGCAGATGATCTTGGTGGACCATCGGGATACTGAAACAAAGGTTCTGATGCCTCAATACATCAGAGCATCAGCATGACCCAGTGTCATTTTGAATCCACGACGGCCCCATTTACAGAGTTAAAATCAAACCCAATATGCATAATGTTCTTGATGTGCGATATTCACACAAGCGAATTAAGAATTGTGACGTCACTTCTGCGTCTATGTTAACATTTTAATACGGGTAATGATAAAAAGCATAAAATGTCCACTTCCGACTGTGTTTCATTGCTGTGACATTGTCACCAAACTATCACATTAACCCCTGTAGCTTAAATTAGATTACAGTGCAAATGGTTGTCATTAATACTGGGATGAATCATTACAACGCAAAGGAAATGCTTTTCAGAACTCAGTCCTGATATCCATGGGACACCAGGATAGAATGATACAGCACGGAAGCGTGCTGAAGAGTACTGATAAGAATAAGGAAGTCTTGCTGCAATTATATAGGGCTTTGGTGAGACCACACCTGGAGTGCTGTGTACACAGTTTTGGTCTCTTTACCTAAGGAAGGATATACTTGCCTTAGAGGGGGTGCAACGAAGGTTCACTGGATTGATTCCTGGGATGAGAGGGTTGTCCTATGAGGAGAAATTGAGTAGAATGGCTCTATATTCTCTGGAGTTTAGAAGAATGAGAGGTGATCTCATTGAAACGTATAAAATTTTTAGAGGACTTGACAGGGTAGATGCTGAGAGACTGTTTTCCTTGGCTGGAGAGTCTAGAACAATGGGTCATTGTCTCAGGATAAGGGGTCGGCCATTCTCTATCCCAGAGGGATGTGGATGCTAAATTGTTCAGTATATTCAAAACTGAGATCAATAGATTTTTGGACACCAAGGGAATAAAGGGATATGAGGATAGAGCAGGAAAGTAGATTTGAGGTAGAAGATCAGTCGTGATCTTATTGAATGGTGGAGCAGGCTCGAGGGACTGAATGGCCTACTCCTGCTCCTATTTCTTCTGTTCTTATGTTGTTAGAAGGAGGCCATGCGGCCCAATGTACCTGTGCCAGCTCTTTGAAAGAGCTATCTAATTAGTCCCACTTCTCTGCTCTTTACCCATAGCCCTGCAAATTTTTCCACTTCAAGTATTTATCCAATTCCCTTTTGAAAGTTATTATTGAATCTGCTTCCTTTCAGGCAGTGCATTCCGGATCATAACAACTCGCTGCATGAATTTATTTTCCTCATGTCGCCTCTGGTTCTTATGCCAATTACCTTAAATCTGTGTCCTCTGGTTACCCAACCCTTCTGCCACTGGAAACAGTTTCTCCTTATTTATTCTATCAAAACCATTCATGATTTTGAACACCTCTATCAAATCTCCTCTTAACCTTCTCTGCTCTAAGGAGAACAACCCCAGTTTCTCTAATCTCTCCACATAACTGAAGTCTTTCATCCCTGCTACCATTCTAGTAAATCTCCTCTGCACACTCGTCCTTCCTAAAGTGTTGTGTCCAGAATTGGACCAGCTGGGGCCTAACCAGTGTTTTACAAAGGTTTAGCATAAGTTCCTTGCCTCTATTTATAGCCCTTTTTAACTTTTAAACTTGGCCTTCCACCGTAAAAGACTTGAGTACATACACCCACAGGTCTCTCTGTTCTTGCACCCCCTTTAAAATTGTCCCATTTAGTTTATATTGCCTCTCCTCATTGTTCTTATCAAAATGAATCACTTTGCACTTCTCTGCGATAAATTTCATCTGCCATGTGTCTGCCCATTTCACCAGTCTGTCTATGTCCTCCTGAAGTCTATTACTATCCTCCTCACTGTTTACTACATTTCCAAGTTTCGTGTCATCTGCAGACTTTGAAATTATGCCCTGTATATCCAAGTCCAGATGATTTATATCGAAAAGAGCAGTAGGCCCAACACCAACCCCTGGGGGACACCACTGCACACTCCAGTCTGAAAAACAGCCATTCACCACTACTCTCTGCTTTCTATTCCTTAAATAATTTCGTATTTTTATTTTTTTTTAATTTTTTTTTTATTCGTTCATGGGATGTGGGCGTCGCTGGCGAGGCCAGCATTTATTGCCCATCCCTAATTGCCCTCGAGAAGGTGGTGGTGAGCCGCCTTCTTGAACCGCTGCAGTCCGTGTGGTGACGGTTCTCCCACAGTGCTGTTAGGAAGGGAGTTCCAGGATTTTGACCCAGCGACAATGAAGGAACGGCGATATATTTCCAAGTCGGGATGGTGTGCGACTTGGAGGGGAACGTGCAGGTGGTGTTGTTCCCATGCGCCTGCTGCCCTTGTCCTTCTAGGTGGTAGAGGTCGCGGGTTTGGGAGGTGCTGTCGAAGAAGCCTTGGCGAGTTGCTGCAGTGCATCCTGTGGATGGTGCACACTGCAGCCACAGTGCGCCGGTGGTGAAGGGAGTGAATGTTTAGGGTGGTGGATGGGGTGCCAATCAAGCGGGCTGCTTTATCTTGGATGGTGTTGAGCTTCTTGAGTGTTGTTGGAGCTGCACTCATCCAGGCAAGTGGAGAGTATTCCATCACACTCCTGACTTGTGCCTTGTAGATGGTGGAAAGGCTTTGGGGAGTCAGGAGGTGAGTCACTCGCCGCAGAATACCCAGACTCTGACCTGCTCTCGTAGCCACAGTATTTATATGGCTGGTCCAGTTGAGTTTCTGGTCAATGGTGACCCCCAGGATGTTGATGGTGGGGGATTCGGCGATGGTACTGCCGTTGAATGTCAAGGGGAGGTGGTTAGACTCTCTCTTGTTGGAGATGGTCATTGCCTGGCACTTATCTGGCGCGAATGTTACTTGCCACTTATCAGCCCAAGCCTGGATGTTGTCCAGGTCTTGCTGCATGCAGGCTCGGACTGCTTCATTATCTGAGGGGTTGCGAATGGAACTGAACACTGTGCAGTCATCAGCGAACATCCCCATTTCTGACCTTATGATGGAGGGAAGGTCATTGATGAAGCAGCTGAAGATGGTTGGGCCTAGGACACTGCCCTGAGGAACTCCTGCAGCAATGCCCTGGGGCTGAGATGATTGGCCTCCAACAACCACTACCATCTTCCTTTGTGCTAGGTATGACTCCAGCCACTGGAGAGTTTTCCCCCTGATTCCCATTGACTTCAATTTTACTAGGGCTCCTTGGTGCCACACTCGGTCAAATGCTGCCTTGATGTCAAGGGCAGTCACTCTCACCTCACCTCTGGAATTCAGCTCTTTTGTCCATGTTTGGACCAAGGCTGTAATGAGGTCTGGAGCCGAGTGGTCCTGGCGGAACCCAAACTGAGCATCGGTGAGCAGGTTATTGGTGAGTAAGTGCCGCTTGATAGCACTGTCGACGACACCTTCCATCACTTTGCTGATGATTGAGAGTAGACTGATGGGGCGGTAATTGGCTGGATTGGATTTGTCCTGCTTTTTGTGGACAGGACATACCTGGGCAATTTTCCACATTGTCGGGTGGATGCCAGTGTTGTAGCTGTACTGGAACAGCTTGGCTAGAGGCGCAGCTAGTTCTGGAGCACAAGTCTTCAGCACTACAGCTGGGATGTTGTCAGGGCCCATAGCCTTTGCTGTATCCAGTGCACTCAGCCGTTTCTTGATATCACGTGGAGTGAATCGAATTGGCCGAAGACTGGCTTCCGTGATGGTGGGGATATCGGGAGGAGGCTGAGATGGATTATCCACTCGGCACTTCTGGCTGAAGATGGTTGCAAACGCTTCAGCCTTGTCTTTTGCACTCACGTGCTGGACTCCGCCATCATTGAGAATGGGGATGTTTGCAGAGCCTCCTCCTCCCGTTAGTTGTTTAATTGTCCACCACCATTCACGACTGGATGTGGCAGGACTGCAGAGCTTTGATCTGATCCGTTGGTTGTGGAATCGCTTAGCATTGTTTATAGCATGTTGCTTCCGCTGTTTAGCATGCGTGTAGTCCTGAGTTGTAGCTTCACCAGGTTGGCACCTCATTTTTAGGTACGCCTGGTGCTGCTCCTGGCATGCTCTTCTACACTCCTCATTGAACCAGGGTTGATCCCCTGGCTTGTTGGTAATGGTAGAGTGAGGAATATGCCGGGCCATGAGGTTACAGATTGTGCTGGAATACAATTCTGCTGCTGCTGATGGCCCACAGCGCCTCATGGATGCCCAGTTTTGAGCTGCTAGATCTGTTCTGAATCTATCCCATTTAGCACGGTGGTAATGCCACACAACACGTTGGATGGTGTCCTCAGTGCGAAGACGGGATTTCATCTCCACGAGGACTGTGCGGTGGTCACTCCTACCAATACTGTCATGGACAGATGCATTTGCGACAGGTAGATTGGTGAGGACGAGGTCAAGTAAGTTTTTCCCTCGTGTTGGTTCGCTCACCACCTGCCGCAGGCCCAGTCTAGCAGCTATGTCCTTCAGGACTCGGCCAGCTCGGTCAGTAGTGGTGCTACCAAGCCACTCTTGGTGATGGACATTGAAGTCCCCCACCCAGAGTACATTTTGTGCCCTTGCTACCCTCAGTGCTTCCTCCAAGTGGTGTTCAACATGGAGGAGGACTGATTCATCAGCTGAGGGAGGACGGTAGGTGGTAATCAGCAGGAGGTTTCCTTGCCCATGTTTGACCTGATGCCATGAGATTTCATGGGGTCCAGAGTCAATGTTGAGGACTCCCAGGGCCACTCCCTCCTGACTGTATATCACTGTACCGCCACCTCTGGTGGGTCTGTATCCATGTATCCATGCAGCCATTACTTCATCAAAGAACTCAATCAAATTAGTCAAATACGATTTGTGGGGGTGGGGTGGGTGGTGAAGGTGCATGTGGCAAACCCGAATTTAAAAAATTTAGCGTTTCCGACGCAATCGCAATGTAATTAATGGTGATTAAAGTTCTTTCTGGGTTTCGCGCCCGGCAGCCAGCTTGATTGACAGGCTGGCTGCCGCCAGGAGCTGCAACGCCGAGGGGGAGGGGGCGGGGAGAGAAAGAGAGAGAGCAAGAAGTCATCCGGCGCTGAAACGGAAGATCGGGTGGGGGGAGAGTGGAAGATCGGGGGGTAAAGGGGAAGATCGGGGGGGAGAGGGGAAGATTGGGGGGACATGGGGGGGAGAGGGGAAGATTGGGGGGGAAGAGGGGGAGATCAAGGGGACATGTGGGGGAAGAGGGGGAGATCGGGGGGGTGAAGAGGGGGTGAACGGGGGGGAGGAGAGGGAGATCGGGGGGAAAAGGGGGAGATTAGGGGGAAGGGGGGGAGATCGGAGAGGGAGAAATCGGGGGCTGAGAGGGACATTGGAGAGGGAGACATTGGACATCGGAGCAGGGTGGAAAGGTAGGTTGATTTTGTGTTTTATCTTTGTGCAGTGATTTTTTATTTAATTTATTTTGTTTCTTTTTGCTTGATCCGGCCCTTCATGCCTGGTTTCACCAGGTGTGAATCAGAAGCCATGGGAAAGCCGCCCAGGTAAGATAAAAATCATTCTAACTGTCCAATATGTCACAAGTAAAGTGCCTTAAGTACCTCAATGAGGTACATTTGGTTCTTTAACTATCATCCCGCCGGCTTTAATTGTTGGCGGGACATCCGGATTCGGGACACCGCGCGCACACAGGTGCGTCTATGGGAAACTCGGAAGTCGGCGGGTTGGAGTCGGCTTCCGAACCTGCGCTTCATTTTTGCAATTTAAGTTTAAAATTGAGCCCAATGTTTCTGAAAGTTTCTTCACCACCGACGTTAGGCTGACTGGCCTGTAATTGCCGGGTTTATCCTCTCCCTTTTTTTGAACAGGGGTGCAACACTTGCAATCCTCCAGTCCTCTGGCACCACTCCCATATCTAAGGAGGATTGGAAGATTGTGGCTATAGCGCCTGCAATTTTCACCCTTACTTCCCTCAGCAACCTAGGATGTGTCCCTTCTGGATCGAGTGACTTTTCTACTTTGAGCGCTGCCAACCTTTTAAGTACCTCCTCTTTATCCATTTTTATCCTATCCAATTTCTCTTCTTCCTCCTCCTTTACTGTTACATTGGCAGCACCCTCATCTTTAGTGAAGACAGATGCACAGTACTCATTTAGCACCTCAGCCATGCCCTCTGCCTCCACAGAAGATTTCCTTTTTTGTCCCTATTCGGTCCCACGCTTTCTTTGACTACCCTTTTGCTATTTATATGTTTATAAAAGACTTTTGGGATCCCTCTAATGTCACCCGCTAATCTATTCTCACACACTCTCTTTGCCCCTCTTATTCCCTTTTTCAGTTCTCTCCTGTACTTTTGTATTCAGCTTGGTTCTGTACTGAATTATGAAACCAACATTTATCATAAGCCTCCCTTTTCTGATTCATTTTAATCTCTATATCTTTAGTCAGCTAGGGAGCTCTAGCTTTAAATGGCCATCCTTTTCCCCTCATGGAAATGTGTCTATCCTGTACCTGAACTATCTCTTCTCTGAAGGCCTCCCATTCCTCAATTACTGTTTTACCTGCCAGTCTTTGATTTCAATCCACCTACGTAGATCCCTTTTCAACTCACTGAAATTAGACCTCCTCCATTTGATTATTTTCACGTTTGATTTTTCCTTGTCCTTTTCAATAACTACTCGAAACCTAATGATATTGTGATCACTGTTTCCCAAAAGCTCTCCCACTGAAACATGCTCCACTTGCCCCATGTCATTCCCCAGAACTAGATGCAGCACTGCTTCCTTCCTCTTTGAGCTGGAAACATACTGATCAAGAAAATTCTCTTGTACACATTTCAGGAATTCCTCCTCCTCTTTGCCCTTTACACTGTTATTTTCCCAGTCTATATTAGGATAATTGAAGCCCCCCATTATCACTGCTCTATAGTTCTGGCATCTTTCTGCAATTTGACTGCAAATTTGCTCCTCTGTCTCCTTTCCACTATTTGGTGGCCTATAGTATACACCCAGTTGCATAATAGCTCCTTTATTGTTCCTTAATTCTAATCAAATAGATTCTGTCTTTGAACCCTCAAGTACATTTCTAGTGCTGTAACAGTGTCTTTGATCAATATGGCCACCCCCTCTGTTTCCTTCCCTATCTTTCCTGGATGCATTGTAGCCAGGAATATTAAGTGCCCATTCCTCCCCTTGTTTGAGCCAGATCTCCGTTATTGCCACTATATCATAATCCCTTGTGGCTACTTGTGCCTGCAGCTCACCAACTTTATTTACCGCGCTCTGTGCATTTACGCACATGCACTCTAAATCAACCTTAACCTGCCTCGCATCTCCCCTCCTGTCTGATCCCTCCTATTTCTGAACTACCATTAATCTTTGATGGTACCGAACTAAACTTACAAAAAAAACATTAACATCTTTTAAAGATGTATGAGTCCAAACCTGTAGTGAGTGGGTGGCTGAGAAGGATGTGGGTGAAATATTTTACTAAGAAACGTCTGAAAATCAGAATGAAATGAAACAGTCATAAAACCACTGAAATCTAGAGGTGGAGCTCAAGGATTAGGGTAAGGCTTCTGCTAACCCCCCTCCCCACACAGACACGCACACTCACGTGCACACACGCATACACAAAAACACACACAAAACCACACACACAAAACACACACACAGTCAGATACATTGAGCAGATGATAGGTACAACGATATGGGTTTATTAGCTCCTCAGAAATCAGCTCCTCTGCGCTGTTCTAATCTTGACTTTACCCTTCATGAAACAATTGTATTATTTATACAAAAGCAGAAAATGCTGGATACACACAGCAGGCCAGCCAGCAACTGTGGAGAGAATAGACAGGTCAATGTTCTCTCCACAGGTGCTGATTGACCTGTTGTGTGTACCCACCATTTGCCATTTTTTCCTTTGCATTATTTAAACACAGCTAATGCAAATTTTTATTTCTTTTTTTCTTGGTCTGAACCAACTGCAGTGGTCAAGGCATGAGAAAACTTCTCCCAACATTGATTTAAGGGAGGACTGTTGCTATTCTGGGGAGGGAGAGTTGTGCATATTCTCATTGCAATGATATAATACACAAGTGAAGCTACATTTTTCCACACTGTCATTTCTGCATGGACGTTAAGTCATGTACCGTAAAACATTTTTTGCTGGCAGTACTACTGCTTTAAAAAGAATAGAAATCATCTTTTGATGATTGAACTTTTTTTTTTGCAAAGGTTGTATATACCACAGAATGTCTGCTTTTCTAGAGCATTCAAAGTACATACAGTGTTAAAAGGTTCAGCTGTCTGAGTATTAATAGTCCTTTTGCAGCTCACAGCATTTTGTTTATCGGATAAACCTGTAATATCAACTTACTGAACATTTGTAATATGCCTCTGTGAAGCACTTTGGGGTGTTTTTCTACATTAAATATGCTATATAAATGCACGTTGTTAAGCGTTACGAAATTTAATTTGAGAAAAGAAAGGAACCATGCTTTAAAAGATAGTGTTCTCTGAAATAAAAGCTTAAAGTTCTAGATTTGTTCTTTATTGCAGAGATGAGAGGGAGGGAGTCAAAGATTTAAAAGTCAGTATGCAAGTGTTAATCTTCGTTTGACAAACTTACCAATCAGTACATTCAGCTTTCTGAAACCTTAGTGGTCTCCGCTTTTGGCCGCCTACTCCGCACAAGTTTTAACCAGAGTTAGGTAAAATGTTTCACAAGGTGTTTTCCACTGTTTGTGCACCTGTTCTGTGTAATGTTTTTATCGCTTCAGTCTAATCTCTCGCTAGCAATGTTGTTTCCATTTCTCCACACTCTTCCCTTGGAGAATAGTGTGAAATCGTGGAAGGATTTGCAGGCTGATTAGCAGTTTGACAGGCCGCGACATGAACAGCTCCTTCCATGGCTGTAATCATCTTCATACTAGGTGATTAGTCCTTTACGGCGGGAAGGTTTTATGGACTCCCACAACCCATATGATGGGGGGGGGTCACCTTTACTCACCAGACATGAGTCTTCCACTGAATGTCAACCCAGAATTCAGAGCCAGAGCTCCTGTGTCCACTCGCTGAGAATGTGTGGAGCAGGGTTTGAACCCTGCATCTTAGACTCAGGCAGGAATGTTACCACAAAGCCAAAGACTCGCTCCTGCTTGCTAGCAATAACAGGATTGAAAGGAGAAAAAACCCCCAGAAATTTGGGGATGGACAATAAATGCAGCCTTGCCAGCAACACTCACATCACAAGAACAAATTTAAAAAAAAGTAATTTCAACGAAAATGCAATTCAGATTTAGTTTGGCCCTTTAAAGGTGCCGGCCCACGCAGCACATTACTCTGTTTATTTACGAGTATCTCCCACCTTGCAAGAACCACTATTTCAGCTAATTTTGCAACATCAGTAAGTATCGCTAGCTGTCCCCCTCAGAGTATTGAAACTGTTGATATTTCCGGAGTGTTAGCATCTTCTATTTACGTACATTGATGTGTTGAAGATTTACCTAGAAATGTTGATTTTTCATTAATTCTTATAAAATAATCGAACCAAGTGAATGCAATTTTGTGACCAGTAGGTTAAAACTTTAAATGAACTCGGCTGTGTTATGTAGGGAACGGCTTCAAGAGACTATTGTGAAGAAGCAAAGGGGTAGATCTTTGCCTTTACTGTTAAGCATCACCTGAGCGAAGCACAGAAAAGAAAATGCAATGGACAGGGAATTAATGAAAAGAAAATCAGGCGGGTCCCGTAAGGAGTGTGTGAACGTTCATGCCACATTTTCCTTTCTGCCCTAAACCCAATCAATGCTTAATGGCCAGGTGGAAAAGACGGAAATGTATCGCAATGTTTAGTTATCACCATTTCAAAATGGATGACAACAGCCATTCTACAGCTCCACACAGCAGCCTCAGGCAGATTTCCAGAACTGTCGGCAATTTTATTTCTTTGGTGTCAAATTATGGCTTCATTAAGATGAGGAGACATGGAATACTTTGAGCATCTAGGATCAGTATCATGCACTCCCAGATCATGTATAGCACAGGCTAGATGCAACGTAAAACTCTCTTCAGTATTCCTTAATCCCAACCTCAGAAAACTGCCTCAGAGGAACTCAGTATCTCATTTCAGTTTGTCACCCTAGCCATCCTTGTTGCCTCTTTAGGTACAAGTGCAATCTTAGTGCTGAGTTATGTATCTGCAGTTGTCTCCCGCCTACCAACTACTGGATTGAGATCACTCTACATTTCACTTAGATTCTCATAGGATCAGATCTTTGACAAGATTTGAAATTAGAGATCAAAAAACAGAGTGTGATAACCACCTGCACTGTCCAACCTCCTTATGAGTTTTATTATCTAACAGTTCATTTATGTAGCTAATAAAACTGTACTGACTGGAAAGTATGAGTTAGTTTAGGCCTATTCATAAACCAATCAGGCTGTTTACATGAAATTATTAAACAATCATTCATATGCTGATTTATTGGAAAGTGTATTATTTTTGGATCATCCAAGTTTTTCTTTTGTTCAGTTGTGCTCAAACAGTTGTTACTGTTTTTACTGAGTCAGTGACATACTGCTTTACAGGAAGTTTTGCACAGAGTCATAAGGGCTGATTTTAACCCCCAGCTGGAACAATGGGGGTTGGGGGAGTGGGTGGGGAGGAGTGTAAGACGGCGGGGGGTTCGCACCATGCTCCCGACACGTTTTCTTCCCCCCCCCCACCATTTTTACTTATCTGTCTTTAGACACTGGTAGGAGAGGAGTGGGGATCTAATTTAAATGGCAGTGTCACATCTCAATTACATCATCGGGACAGTGCATGCTGTTTTAACCGTGGGCCCAACTACGGCCCGCACAGTCTCCAACCCAACAACAAGTATCCAAGCCCAGTTGAGACCTTAAAAAAATGTTTTTTTAAAGGTTCTTTGTGGGCCAGGAGAAGCAGGAGTATCCTGTCCTGGGCTTCTCCCCCCTCCCCCGATCGTGGACTTGCTGACGCCCCCCCAATCCCTACTTACCTTGCAGGGGACTGTTTCCGTAGGTCCTTGGTAGCAGCCTATAGCCCAACTAATTTTACTCCCGTCCGCCAATGGTCTATCCTGTCAGCTTCGGGCAGAAGCCAGATTCTGGGCTAAAATCCGGACAGTTCTCTGCCCACTTCAGCCCCTGAACCTCTGAGTCCCACCTCGAATTAAGATCGGCCTGACAGTGTTTGTTGGGATTTTCTTTTCTTGACAGCATTCAAACTGAAAACTGCGATCCCTCTAGGAGAAGGTCTAAAATACCATGTAAACTCAATCAGAAATGTATCAGCAGAGTATGTTGACAAATTTGCAAACTCTCCACCCACATCTCTTGACAGACAGATCATTGCTGTGATGTGCGGTGCTGTCAAGCTTATTCCATTTGCGAAAATCAATGCCAGTTCTCCCATTCTATGTAACTCACTCAAATGGCCATTCTTCTTGTATGAATCTAGACAGTAGGTGCTGGCAGATTATTCAGCCAACGAGGCTTTAGAAGCCAGGCTGATCTTGCTCGCACCTGACACCCACACACCTGTACTTTCCAGCAGGGGTGCTTGAATAGTAATCGGGTAAATTTTAACCGGGAGCCAGGAAGAGGGCGGTGGCGGGGGGGGGGGAGGGAATTTCCTGACGGTAAACTGGTTTCCCTGACGTTCTTGTGATTTTGACGTAAGAACGTATTTCAATTTTTTTGTGGGTTTCCCGCCTGACAGGCCAGCCAGATTGACAGGCTGGCCGTCAGTCGGATGGGAGAACAGCTCGGGAGCGGATGCCAGCAGGTAAATCTTAGATGTGGGGGAGGGGGATCATCAGGAGGTCAGAAGTCAATGGGGGGGTCGGTCATCGGGGTATGGGATCATCGGGGGAGTCATCAGGCTCAGGGTTCGGTACTGGGGGGAGTCATTGGGGGGACAGGGAGAGAGGGTCAGTCATTGGGGGTTATCAAGGGGAGTCATCGGTGGGGGGGTGTCAGTCACAGGGGGGAGTCGGCAATCTGGGTGGGCCGGGGTCGGGGGGTGATTGGTCATTGGGGAACTCATCGGGAACGGAGGTCTTCGATGGGGAATCAATCATCGGGGGAGTCCTCAGGATCAGGGGTCATCGGGGGGAGTCATCGGCCTCAGGGGTCATCAGGGGGAGTCATTGAGAGGTCGGTTACTGAGGAAACTCATCAGGGTCGGGGTCATGGGGTGTCATCATCGTTGGGCCTGGGTCGGAGTCATCGGGTGGAGCCATCGGGATCGAGGGGTGGTCAGTCATCGGGGGGAGTCCGTGGTCGGGGGTTATCGGGGGGGAATCATTGGTCAGGGGTCATCAGGAGGGTCAGGGATCATCGGGGGTCTGTCATTGGGATCAGGGGTCATCGAGGGGTCAGTCATTGGGAGAGTCATTGGGACCAGGGTCATAGGGAGGAGTCATCAGGCTCAGGGGTCATCGGGGGAAGTTATTGGGCTCAGGTCATCAAGGGGTCAGTTACGGGGGGAGCCATTGGGGTCGGGAGTTGGGGAGGGTCATCATCGGTGGGGTTGGGGTCGGGACTCATTGGGATCGGGGGGGGTCGTTGGTCATTGGGGCGAGTTGAGGTTGGGGGTTATCGGGGGGGTCATTGGGGTCAGGGGTCATCATCAGGGTCGGGGTCATCGGGGGGGTCGGTCATTGGGGAGTCATTGGGGTCAGGTGTCATAGGGGGAGTCATCAGGATCGGGGTCAGAGATCATGGGGGGGGGGTTGGTTGATCGCGTGCATGGGATTGCAGCAGGTAGACTTGTTGGGCCTGGAGGAAGCATTCCTGTTCCTCCTGGCCCACAAGCAGTGCAGTAAAGGCACTTACCCGCTGATCTGGGCCTTTTCACCTCCTCTTACATGACGTGAAGCGGAAGGCCCGGGAATCCCGGCCCCCAGGAGTAAAAATAAAAAAACTGTAAAAATGGAGGCCCTCAGCCTCCTTCAAAGCTTTCACTGACTTGAGAACAGGTTGGTCGCCTGCCCTTCGTCCCACCTCCATGAAAACCGGAAGTGGATGGGTTGGAGGTGGGTTGGGGTTGGGTTTTAGTTTTTTACAATTTTTACCTTCCCACCCACCCCCAACCTACTCGTTCGTGGTGTTAAAATTTACTCTCAGGAGCAGGAGCCCTGACATAACATTTCTGCCCCGCTCTTTTGATGATACGTCTTTAAAGGGACGGATTGAACTTGAAAACCCTAATGGGGAAAACGATAACCCGCGAGGTTGAACCGTCAGATACTATTGAAAATGTAAAGACTAAGATTCAGGACAAAGAAGGTATTTCCGCTGATCAGCATCTTTGCTGGAAAACAGTTGGAGGCTGGCCGTACACTCTCTGACTACAACATGCAGGAGTCAATTCTGCACCCTGTACTGAGACTTTGTGGTGATGCCAAGAAGAGGAAGAAGAAGTCTTAAACCGCCCCAAAGAAGTACCAGCATAAGAGTAAGAAGGTCAAGCTTGCTGTCCTTAAATATTACAAGGTTGATAAATATGGCAAAATCTATCGCCTGTGGCGTGAGTGTCCTTCTGAGGAGTGTGGTGCTGGTGTGTTCATGGCCAGTCACTTCAACAGGCAATACTGTGGGAAGTACTGCTTCAACAAGGCTGAAGGTGCATAATTATATACATTTTAATAAACTGTGATGGAAAATGAAAAACAAACATTTCTGCCCCCTAGCTCATTGGCCACTCGTAGCACTCCTCCGCAGTCCTGGGTGAGATCAGGTAACAGCACAGGCCAGGGATTGAACCTGGGACCATTCTGGTTAGGTTTGCCAACCCTCCAGGATTGTCCTGGAGTCTCCAGGAATTAAAGATTAATCTCCTGGACACTTGCTGCCAGCAACCCCAGAGAAAAATCATAGGGGCATTAAAAAATTGTGCATTTTCTTTGAACACTTTCATTTATTAGTTATAAAAATACTAGAGATGGGGGGAAAAATGCTGCTTGATCGGGTGGGTGGTTGGAGGCAGGAGATCATGTGATGAAACCTCCAGGAATATGTCCAACATGAGTGGGTAACCCTAATTCTGGTCTGTATGGCTCAGTACCATACCATTTGGTTGCATTTGTCCACAGGTGGGGACTTTTGGATTTGTACCTCACTTGGTTGGGTATTCTTGATCTGAAACAATATGTGATTTTATCTTCTTCAGAGGTCTTTGAGTAAGTTGTTGGAGTAGACAAAGGACTTTGTTTTAACTCATTCAAAAATGAAAGAAAATTCTAAGAACGTTCATTAATAGAAGTTATATTTAGATATTGTGCTTGAAGAAAAATATAATCAGATTTAAGGAGTAACCTGTAGAAAACCTGGATGGTATATAAAGGAGCTGTAATCTTCAAAGGCCAGCAGCATTGCACAGAGATAAAGGAATGCCCATGTGATGGCCACTGACCTTTGAGCTAGTTCACAATTCTAATTACGGAAGAGATGTCCTTTAAGTGCAAGTATTGAAAATTTTATGACATTTAAGGTGAAATGCTCAGGAGAAGCAGCGGTGTAGGCAAAACAACCCAACAGCATGAAGCACACAGAGCTCTGATCAGCTGCTTTCCTATTTTAACCATTCACTGGCTGCAAGATTTCTTTAATTTATTAAGTATGAGAAGAATCACTATTTGGGTTGAAAATTAATTTTAAAAAAAACTTGAGCACTGGAGTTTTCTTCATAATTTTCAAAGTATAGATACGCTTTTTCATTGTTTGGGCTTCAAGGTCATTAATTTGTTGTGTGACACTTGCATTTTTAAACATCTGTTGCTGAGGTGTTCAGAAGTTTCTTGTTATTGTGCTGAGAGTAACCTTTCCTACATGTTGGTTGAGGGAGAATTTCAGTTGTCATGTAGCAAGAAACAAATAATTTCCTGTCTTTTATTTCACTGTCTTTCCTTTAAACTATTTATATACTTTAGTTTTGCATGAACTTTCGTGTTGGTTAAGTAACAGGATGTCAGTTTTTGCACCTATTGTCAGCATCAAGGACCCCAAAACCAGGTACAGCACTTTTTAGACTCAGAATAAAGCTCCCTCTGTACTGCACCAACATGGCATTTTCTATTTTTCAGCTCTACTCCACACTATGTGGATAAGATTGCTAATTAATGTTAAAATAGGATAGTTCTGTGCTGGGATTGGAGATATCACTGACCAAGCATGAAGAACCCTTACAGTCAACTGAGGAAGGATTATCCCATCAGTCTGACATAGATTTCAGACCCAGGTCCCAGGCGTGAAAAACCATTATGCTAACCACTGTGTGACACAGTCCCCTCAAGCTACACGGTTTTCTATTTATACAAAGGATAGAGTTGGTTTTTAAAACTTCAAAACCGTTGTTATTATAAATTAAATAAATGGAAGACCAAAGTGAGGGAATACTATAATTCCATGCAGTGATTGGGGTTGTGTACTAGGATTTAGGGTAGTGTGATGTGGGAATGTTCCAGACACTAATTTTTGTTACTTATGTATTTTTAGATAACCTTTCTGTGTGTTTAACTTTATTCAAGTGTTCCAGTGTTATGGTTTGATACTTTTCTTTTTTAACTCAATTTTTTTGATACCTTTCTAGTTTTAACTGAAACTTAATGGTATATGAGAGTGATAGCAACAGCGTGAAACTTGGTCACATAGTGTAGCTCATGACTGTGAAAGTTATGCTGTGAAAAAGTGGTCTCTCACTAGTGTTATTGCACTGCTCTGGAGGCCACAATCATTGTATAAAGATCCCTCTATCAGTCACTCTTAACTCAGATATAGCATTGGTTAGATGCAGGGCTCCTTCAACTCTTTCCCAAGTAGGATTTTTTTATTCCAGCCTTTTACTCCCGTATGCACCAGAGTGACATGTCCTTTTCTCACATAAGCTATCATTGTTGCTCTTCAAGGACATCTCCTCAGTACGGGTCAGATTCAAATCTAGGTTCTAAGTTAAACCATCCACTCAGTGCAGTTCTTCATTCTTGTTGTGTAGTATGAACTTCTAGACAGTTCCTTTACAAGAAAGAAAAACTTGAATTTATGTTGCACTTTTTCATGTCTCAGAATCATCTTAAAAGACTTCACATATTACTTTTAAATGTAGTGATTGTTTTCATGTAGGCAAATAAGAGTCTAAATGGGCAGAGGAGCAAAGGGATCAAGGGGTTTAGATACAACAAAATCACTAAAAGTATCAGTGCAGATTAATAAGGCCATAAAAAAGGCAAACCAAGCACTGGGGTTTATTTCTAGAGGGATAGAATTGAAAAGCAGAGAAGTTACTTTGAACTTGTATAGAACCTTGGTTGGAACACACTTGGAGTACTGTGCAGTTCTGGTCTCCATATTATAAAGAGGATATAGAGGCACTGGAGAAGGTGCAAAAAAGATTTACAAGGATGATACCAGAACTGAGAGGATCTACTTATCAGGAAAGGCTGAACAGGCTGGGGTTCTTTTCTTTAGAAAAAAGAAGGCTGAAGGGTGATCTGATAGAGGTCTTTAAGATTATGAAAGGGTTTGATAGGGTAGACATAGAGAAAATGCTTCCACTTGTGGGAATCCAAAACTAGAGGTCATAAATATAAGATAGTCACTAATAAATCCAATAGGGAATTCAGGAGAAACTTCTTTACCCAAAGAATGGTAAAAATGTGGAACGCGCTACCACAAGGAGTAGTTAAGGCAAATAGTATCGATGCATTTAAGGGGAAGCTGGATAAATACACAAGCGAGAAAGGAATAGAAGGATATGCTGATAGGGTGAGATGAAATAGGGAGGAAAGATCTTTCCTGATAAGTATTCAGTTTGAGAGTGATGTAATTAAGTCCGAAACTAGGGTCTTAAATTTAAACAAGGCCAATTATGTAGGTATGAGGGGCAAGTTGGCTGAGGTAGATTGGGAAATTAGATTAAAAGAGATGATGGTAGATAAGCAATGGCGAACATTTAAAGAAATAATTCATAATTCCCAGTGAATATACATATCCTCGAGGAATAAAAACTTCACAGGAAAAGTGATCCAATCGTGGCTAACTAGAGAAGTTAAGGATAGTATTAGATTAAAAGAAGAGGCTTACAATGTTTCCAAAAAGAGTGGTAAGCCTGAGGATTGGGAGAGTTTTAGAAATCAGCAAAGGATAACCAAGAAATTGAAAAAGAAGGAGAAAATTAAATATGGGAGTAAACTAGCAAGAAATATAAAAACTGATTATAAGAACTTCTACAAGTATGTAAAAAGGAAGAGATTAGCGAAAGTAAATGTGGGTCCCTTAGAGGCTGAGACAGAAGAAATTATAATGAGAAATAAGGAAGAGACAGAGACGTTAAACAAATATTTTATATCTGTCTTCACAGTAGAAGACACAAAAAACGTACCGGAAATAGTGGGGATCAAGGGTCTAATGAGAGGGAGGATCTTAAACTAATTAAGATTAGTAAAGAAAAAGTTTTAGAAAAATGAATGGGACTAAAAGCCGACAAATCCCCTGGACCTGATGGCCTACATCCTAGGGTTTTAAAAGTGATGGCTGCAGAGATAGTGGATGCATTGGTTTTGATCTTCCAGAATTCCCTAGATTCTAGAACGGCCCCCGTGGATTGGAAGGTAGCAAATGTAACCCTGCTTTCAAGACAGGAGGTAGAGAGAAAATAGGGAATTTCAGGCCAGTTAGCCTGACATCAATCATCGGGAAAATGCTGGAATCTATTATTAAGGACGTAGTAACAGGGCACTTAGAAAATCATAATATGATTAGGCAGAGACAACCGGTTTTATGAAAGGGAAATCATGTTCGACAAATCTATTAAGAGTTTTTTGAGGGTGTAACTGGCAGGGTAGATAAGGGAGAACCAGTGGATGTAGCATATTTGGACTTTCAAAAGGCATTCGATAAGGTGCCACATAAGAGGTTGTTGCACAAGATTAAGGCTCATGGGATTGGGGGTAATATATTAGCATGAATTGAGGATTAGTTAACGGACAGAAAACAGAAAGTAGGAATAAATGAGTCATTTTCGAGTTGGCAGGTTGCAACTGGTGGGGTGCCACAGGGATCAGTGCTTGGGCCTCAGCTACTTACAATCTATATTGATGACTTAGATGAAGGGACCAAGTGTATTGTAACCAAGTTTGCTGACGATACAAAACTAGATGGGAATGTAAGCTGTGAGAAAGACGCAAAGAGTCTGCAAAAGGATATCGACAGGTTAAGTGAGTGGGCAAGAAGGAGGCAGA
Source organism: Heptranchias perlo (assembly GCF_035084215.1). Lineage (NCBI taxonomy): Eukaryota > Metazoa > Chordata > Chondrichthyes > Hexanchiformes > Hexanchidae > Heptranchias > Heptranchias perlo. The sequence continues at coordinate 2,415,309 of NC_090343.1, forward strand.
TGGAGTATAATGTGGGGAAATGTGAGGTTATTCACTTTGGTAGGAAAAATAGGAAAACAGAATATTTTTTAAATGTTGGTGTTCTGAGGGATTTGGGTGTCGTTGTACATGAAACACAGAAAGTCAACATGCAGTTTCAGCAAGCAATTAGGAAGGCAAATGGGATGTTGGCCTTTATTGCAAGGGGGTTGGTGTACAAGAAAGAGTAAGGAAGTCTTGCTGCAATTGTACAGGGCTTTGGTGAGACCACACATGGCCTACAGTTTAGGCCTCCTTACCTAAAAAAGGATATACTTGCCTTAGAGGCGGTGCAACAAAGGTTCACTAGATTGATTCCTGGGATGACAGGATTGCCCTATGAGAAAAGATTGAGTAGAATTTTTTTTTATTCGTTCATGGGATGTGGGGTTCGCTGGCAAGGCCAGCATTTATTGTCCATCCCTAATTGTCCTTGAGAAGGTGGTGGTGAGCCGCCGCCTTGAACCGCTGCAATTCGTGTGGTGAAGGTTCTCCCACAGTGCTGTTAGGTAGGGAGTTCCAGGATTTTGACCCAGCTAAGATGAAGGAACAGCGATATATTTCCAAGTCGGGATGGTGTGTGACTTGGAGGAGAACGTGCAGGTGGTGTTGTTCCCACGTGCCTGCTGCCCTTGTCCTTCTAGGTGGTAGAGGTCGTGGGTTTGGGAGGTGCTGTCAAAGAAGCCTTGGTGAATTACTGCAGTGCATCCTGTGGATGGTATACACTGTAGCTACTGTGCGCCGGTGGTGGAGGGAGTGAATGTTTAGGGTGGTGGATGGGGTGCCAATCAAGCGGGCTGCTTTGTCCTGGATGGTTACGAGCTTCTTGAGTGTTATTGGAGCTGCACTCATCCAGGCAAGTGGAAAGTATTCCATCACACTCCTGACTTGTGCCTTGTAGATGGTGGAAAGGCTTTGGGGAGTCAGGAGGTGAGTCACTCGCCACAGAATACCCGGCCTCTGACCTGCTCTTGTAGTCACACTATTTATATGGTTGGTCCAGTTAAGTTTCTGGTCAATGGTGACTCCCAGGATGTTGATGGTGGGGGATTCGGTGATGGTAATGCCGTTGAATGTCAAGGGAAGGTGGTTAGATTCTCTCTTGTTGGAGATGGTCATTGCCTGGCACTTGTCTGGTGCGAATGGGCCAATAATCTCTGGAGTTTAGAAGAATGAGAGGTGATCTCATTGAAACATAAGATTCTGAGAAGGCTTAGAGGGTGTTTCCCCTGGCTGGAGAGTCTAGAACTAGGGGACCTAGTCTCAGGATAAGGGGTCGGCCATTTAGGACTGAGATGAGGAGAAATTTCTTGACACAGAAGGTCATGAATATTTGGAATTCTCTACCTCACAGGGTTGTGGATGCTCAGACATTGAGTATATTCAAAACTGAGATTGACAGATTTTTGGATTCTAAGTGAATCAAGGGTATATGGGGATCGGGCGGGAAAGTGGAGTTGAGGTCAATGATCAGCCATGATCTTATTGAATGGCAGGCTTGAGGGGTCGTACGACCTACTCCTGTTCCTTTCTAATGTTCTTAGGAGGCTTGTGTGGAGCATAAATGCAGGCACAGACCATTTGGGCCGAATGGCCTGTTTCTGTATTGTAGATTTCATGAAACTCAAAGTAAATACAGAAGCCAAATTACTTACATCAAGAACAGTGTAAACGGCAAGGAGGGTGAAGAATTCCGAAAATGTGTACAGGAGAACTTTGTTAATCGTTATGTTTCTAGCCCAACGAGGAAGGAACCAGTGCTGGATCTAGTTCTGGGGAATAAAATAGGGCAAGTGGAGTCTGTTTCAGTGGGAGAACATCTGGGTAATAGTGTTCATAATATAATTAGGTTTAAAATTAAAGTTGAAAATGCCCAGCTGGAAGAGAGCGATTTCCAATGATTTGAAAAGGGATCTAGCACAGGTGGACTGGAAACAAAAATTGGCCAAGAAAACCGTAAATGAACAATGGCAGGCCTTCAGAGTGGAGATAGTTTGGGTACATATTTGCATAAGAAAGAACAATAGGGCATCGAAAACTAGAGGGGATGATATAAAACTTGACAACGTAGTAAATAGTGAGGAGGATAGTAGCAGACATCAGCAGGACATAGTCAGACTGGTGAAATGGGCAGACATGTGGCAGATACAATTTAATGTGGATAAGTGTGAAGTGATGCACTTTGGGAGGAACAACGTGGAGAGGCAATATCATCTAAATGGTACTATTTTGAGGGGGTGCAGAGGGATCTGGGGGTGCATATTCACAAATCTTTGCAGGTGGCAGGGCAAGGTGATAAGGTGGTTAAGAAAGCCAATGGGATACTTAGCTTTGTAAATAGGGGCATTGAATACAAACACAAGGACGTCATGCTAAGCCTTCATAATTGCTGGTTAGGCCTCAGCTGGAGTATTGTGTACAATTCTGGGCACCACACTTTAGTAAGGATGTCAAGGCCTTTGAGAGGGTACAGAAGAGGTTCACCAGGATGATACCTGGGATGAAGAACTTCAGTTATGTGGAGAGATTAGAGAAGCTGGGGTTGTTCTCCTTAGAGCAGAGAAGGTTACGGGGAGACCTGATAGAGGTATTTAAAATAATAAGTGGAAAACTGTTTCCTCTGGCAAGTGGGTTGGTAACCAGAGGTCATAGATTTAAAATAATTGACAAAAGAACTAGAGGGGAATCGAGGGGAATTTTTTTTACACGGGAGGTTGTTAAGATCTGGATTGCACTACCTGAAAGGGTGGTGTAAGCAGATTCCATAGAAACGTTCAAAAGGCAATTGGACATGTAGTTGAAGAGGACTAATTTGCAGGGTTATGGGGAAAAAGCTAGGGTATGGGACTAAATTGGACTGCTCTTTCAAAGAGCCAGCACAGGCAGGATGGGCTGAATGACCTCCTTCTGTGCTGTAAGATTCTATGATTCCATGATTCCAACCCACAAACATCAATAAAGTAAATGACCAGTTAATCTGATTTTGCTTGAGGGAAGAATGGTGGGCAGGACACCAGGATAACCCTTTGCTTCATCCAGTAGTGTCATGAGAGCTTTAAAATCAACTTGAACAGACTAACTGGACATTGGTTTATGTCTTATCCAAAAGACAACACCACTGACAATGCAGTACTGCTCGCACTGCACTGAAATATTAGCCTCAGGTAGAACTTGAACCTATAATCTTTGTATTCAGAGGCAAGACTGAGCTAAGATACTTTTTAAAGAGGGGAAATTATAAACTAATAACACTGAGTTGAAGGGTGAAAATCTTCACGCAATGTGGAGTTTCACCAATTTTTAGCTAGTTTGGAGTTTTTCATAGAGACTTATAAAATAACAAAAACCTTCATCAGCATTGTTTTCAATCTCTGCATATGCTTGAAAAATGCCATTAGCACGGTAGTGTGGCTGTACTTATTTGGCTTTTTAAGCCATAAGTTAATATTTTCTGTTAATGAATTGCTTCATTATTACATGAAGCTGCTGCTCCCTGATATGTTGTTTATGTGTTAATGTGGTTTTGCCATTTGCCTCGTGCCACCAGTGGAAAATAAGTCACACCACTTAAAGCTCAAGTGGGTCATTTACAGTTGTTGTTTCATTATTTTTTATGTTGACTTGGATGGCTTAAGTTAGCACCAGTAAACTGTTTGCAAACAATACCATTTGTATGGTTCAGTGATAATTGTGCATAATTAACAATAGATCAGTTCTGGCAAGTGATTCCAATAGCAGTTGGCCACGACTAGATTCAGATACACTGGAAAGCTGTTCATTTATCCCTAACTATTACCGCCATTAGATTAAGTTTCCCATTCTCGTGGGAGAGTTGCATTTAAGTCAGTGGTTGAATTCACGCCCTTTAGTTGATCATGAGATTGATACAGACAAGGGAGCCCATTGGGCCTATCTGATCTCATGCATTTAGAATAATATAAACTCCTCCATCACACATCTAACTGTCTCCGAAATGAGTCAAAAACTTTTGCCTTTACTACCCTACCCAAAAGACCATTCCATTTTTTGCATGGAAATGGTCTTCCTGGCATCTGCCCTAAACTTTCCTTGCACCAGTTTTTACTATGCTCCCTATTTCCATTCTCCTGGCATACCTTGAAGTAGTGCTCCAGATTACTTTATGCCTTTTAATATTTTATATACTTCTATAAGGTCCATTCTCAGTCACCTCCTTTCAAGGCTAAAGAGCACTAGTTTCCTCAGTCATTCCTTACAACTCAATCCCTTGACACTGGCATCAGCCTTGTGGCTATTCTCTGCACTGCCTCCATGGCCTGAATGTTTTCCTTATGTCTACTTAAAGCAGAAAACAGTACAATGTCCTAGGCCCAACCATCTTCAGCTGCTTCATCAATGGCCTTCCCTCCATCATAAGGTCAGAAATGGGGATGTTCGCTGATGATTGCACAGTGTTCAGTTCCATTCGCAACCCCTCAAATAATGAAACAGTCCGAGCCCGCATGCAGCAAGACCTGGACAACACCAAGCTTGGGCTCATAAGTGACAAGTAACATTCGCGCCAGACAAGTGCCAGGCAATGACCATCTCCAACAAGAGAGAGTCTAACCATCTCCCCTTGACATTCAACGGCATTACCATTGCCGAATCACCCCCCATCAACATCTTGGGAGTCACCATTGACCAGAAACTTAACTGGATCAGCCATATAAATACTGTGGCTACAACAGCAAGACAGAGGCTGGGTATTCTGCGGTGAGTGACTCACCTCCTGACTCCCCAAAGCCTTTCCACCATCTACAAGGCACAAGTCAGGACTGTGATGGAATACTCTCCACTTGCCTGGATGAGTGCAGCTCCAACAACACTCGAAGCTCGACACTATCCAGGACAAAGCAGCCCGCTTGATTGGCACCCCATCCACCACCCTAATTATTCACTCCCTTCACCACCGGCGCACAGTGGCTGCAGTGTATACCATCCACAGGATGCACTGCAGCAACTCGCCAAGGCTTCTTCGACAGCACTTCCCAAACCCGCGACCTCTACCACCTAGAAGGACAAGAGCAGCAGGCACATGGGAAAAACACCACCTGCACGTTCCCTCCAAGTCACACACCATCCCGACTTGGAAATATATCACCGTTCCTTCATCATCGCTGGGTCAAAATCCTGGAACTCCCTTCCTAACAGCACTGTGGGAGAACCTTCACCACACGGACTGCAGCGGTTCAAGAAGGCGGCTCACCACCACCTTCTCGAGGGCAATTAGGGATGGGCAATAAATGCTGGCCTTGCCAGCGACGCCCACATCCCATGAACGAATAATAAAAAAAAGTACTCAGGTGTGGTCTGACCAGGGCACTCCACAGTTTTCGCATGACATCTTCCAATTTATATTCAACTGACCCAATGATATAACTCAACACTCTTTTTGCTTTGTTTATTGCTGCTGCACAGTAATTTTACATGTTCAAGTCTGAATCTACTATTAAATCTGTATTTCTTCCTGCTTTACCTTTAGTTTGTTAGACTTGTTTGTTTTGAGCATTTGATGCCTAAAATCTTCAATTTGTTAATGTTGAAGTCCTTAAATCTGCTTGGATTATTTCCATCACACTAGGATGTGGGTGTCCATTAGAAGGCTAATGTGGTAACTCTGGGCTGCAAACTGCCATTAGCTGACTGGTGAAGCCCTGGTCAGGCTCTTTCTACTTTGCGCATGTGTATGCATAACCCTGTGCAACCTCAGCTGTTTAAATTTCCTGAGCATAGACGGTTAGAAAAGGCTGCCACCTGATTGGTAGATTTGGATCAGATCGTAGCCTTTTTGCACCAATCAGGGAGCAGCATTTACCAGTTCTTTAGATTTGGAGGTCAGAAAGTGGAGAGCAAATGTACAAGTGAGATACAGGCAGCCAGGAAGTTTGAAGTTTTGTTTGTTAGATCATGGCTGACTTGTATCTCAGACTGTAAACAAACCCAACACAATTCAGTCAGAGTAGCTCCCTTTCCCAATTCTCCTGGATCCTGATCCCATAAACATGGGACACTGACAATAAGCATATGAAATGTTTGAGGAGTTATCAGTAACTTATCATAGGTAATGTGGTCACTTCACAAATATTGCTTTGCATATTGATTGGCAGGCAAAATTGTAATCAAACAATGGATGGTCTTTAAAGAGGAGATGGTTTGGGTACAGTCTAGGTGCATTCCCATGGGGAGAAAGGTAGGGCAACTAAAGCCAGAGCTCCCTGGATGATGAAAGACATTGAAAGTAAGATGAAGCAGAAAAAGGGGGCATAAGACAGATGTCAGGTTGATAATACAAGTGAGAACCAGGCTGAATATAGAAAATACAGAGGAGAAGTGAAAAAGGAAATAAGAGGGGCAAAGAGAAAGTATGAGAATAGACTGGCAACTAAAATAAATGTGAATCCAAAAGTCTTCTATAGGCATATAAATAGTAATATAAACGGGTAGTAAGAGGAGGGGTGGGGCCAATTAGGGATCAAAAAGGAGATCTACGCATAGAGGCAGAGGGCATGGCTGCATCTGTCTTTACCAAGGAAGAAGATGCTGCCAACGTCACAGTAAAAGAGGAGGTAGTTGAGATACTGGATGAGCTAAAAAATGATATAGAGGAGGTACTAGAAAGGCTAGCTGTACTTAATGTAGATAAGTCACCCAGTCCGGATAGGATGCATCCTAGGATGCTGAGGGAAGTAAGGGTGGAAATTGCAGAGGTGCAGGCCATAATCTTCCAATGCTGCTTAGATACAGGGATGGTGCCAGAGGACTGGAGAATTGCAAATGTTACATCCTTGTTCAAGAAAGGGTGTAAGGATAAACCCAGCAACTACAGGCCAGTCAGTTTAATCTCGGTGATGGGGAAACATTTAGAAATGATAATCCGGCACAAAATTAATAGTCACTTGAACAAGTGTGGATTAATAAAGGAAAGCCAGCATGAATTTGTTAAAGGCAAATCGCGTTGAACTAACTTGATTGAGTTTTTTGATGAGGTAACGGAAAGAGTTGATGAGGGCAATGCGGTTGATGTTGTGTATATGGACTTTCAAAGGCGTTTGATAAAGTCCCACATAATAGGCTTGTCAGCAAAATTGAAGCCCATGGAATAAAAGGGGCAATGACAGCGTGGATACGAAATTGGCTAAGTGACAGGAAACAGAGAGTAGTGGTGAACGGTGGTTTTTCGGACTGGAGGAAGGTATACAGTGGTGTTCCTCAGGGGTCTGTACTAGAACCACTGCTTTTTTTGATATACATTGATGATTTGGACTTGGGTGCACAGGGCACAATTTCAAAATTTGCAGATGAAACAAAACTTGGAACTAAACAGTGTGGAGGATAGTAATAAACTTTAAGAGGACATAGACAGGCTGGTGGAATAGGCAGATGAAATTTAATGCAGAAAAGTGCAAAGTGATACATTTTGCCAGGAAGAGTGAGGAGAGGCAATATAAACTAAATGGTACAATTCTAAAGGGGGTGCAGGAACAGGGAGACCTGGGGGTATATGTGCACAAATCTTTGAAGGTGGCAGGACAAGTTGAGAAAGCAGTTAAAAAAGCACATGGGATCCTGGGCTTTATAAATAGAGGCATAGAGTACAAAAGCAAGGAAGTTATGTTGAACCTTTATAAAACACTGGTTTGACCACAACTGGAAAATTGTGTCCAATTCTGGGCACCGGACTTTAGGAAGGATTTGAAGGCGTAAGAGAGGCTGCGGAAAAGATTTACTAGAATGGTTCCGGGAATGAGGGCCTTTGGTTACGTGGATAGACTTGAGAAGCTGGGGTTTTCTCCTTGGAGCAGAGAAGGTTGAGAGGAGATTTGATAGAAGTGTTCAAAATCATGAAGGGTTTAGATAAAGTAAATAAAGAGGAACTGTTCACATTGGCGGAAGGGTCGAGAACCAGAGGACATAGATTTAAGGTGATTGGTTCTTTTGCCAAAGGCGACAAGAGGAAATACTTTTTTACGCAGTGAGTAGTTATAATCTGGAATGCTCTGCCTGAAAGGGCGGTGGAAGCAGATTCAGTCATGGCGTTCAAAAAGGAATTGGATAAATACTTGAAGGGAAAAAATTTGCAGGGCCACGGAGAAAGAGCAGGGGAATTGGACTAACTGGATTGTTCTTATGAAGAGCTGGCACAGGCTTGATGGGCCAAATGGCCTCCTTCTGTGCTGTAACCTTTCTATGATTCTATGATTAAGAACATAAGAAATAGGAGCCCCTTGAGCCTGTTCCACCATTCAGTAAGATCATGCCTGACCTTTGACCTCAACTCCACTTTCCCACCCGATCCCCATATCCCTTGATTCCCTTAGAGTCCAAAAATCTATCGATCTCAGCCTTGAACATACTCAACGACTCAGCATCCACAGCCCTTTGGGGTAGAGAATTCCAAAGATTCACAACCCTCTGAGTGAAGAATTCCTCCTCACCTCAGTCTTAAATGTCCGACCCCTTAACCTGAGGTTATGTCCCCTAGTTCTAGACTCTCCAGCCAGGGGAAACAACCTCTCAGCATCTATCCTGTCAAGCCCCCTCATAACTTTATATGTTTCAATGAGATTCTATGTGGGTTATTCAGAATATAGTATAGACACGTTAGTGACATTAAGCTTTTTCTGCAAGAGAATCTCCCCAACACTGGTTCGACAATGTGTCTAAACCTAAAGTTGGAACCCTCGTCTTTTCAACTGATCATGATTCTGCATTCTCTAATTTGCAGACCTAGTGAAGTGTTAAATCAGGATGTTTTGTATCTTTGGAACATGATTTTGAACTGGAGTTAGATTACCCAAGCTAATTTTGTTTGAGAGCCTAACAGAAGTAACCTTTATCTCTTTTCCCTTGGCTTGATTTAGACAATAATCTCAATAATTAAGGTACAGTTATGGCAAGTCACAGTGATATCAGGACTTGGCGCATGATTTGTTAACATCATGCTAACTTTAACCCTTGCTGTTAACCAACTAAAAAAAATCTTAATTTTGAGATATGTGCAAGACTCAACGATCTATTGTAAAGGATGTGATAACAGGACACTTAGAAAATATCAACGGGATTAGACAAAGTCAACATGGATTTATGAAAGGGAAATCGTGTTTGACAAACCTACTGGAGTTTTTTGAGGACGTAACTGGTAGAATAGATAAGGGAGAACCAGTGGATGTGGTTTATTTGGATTTTGAGAAGGCCTTTGATAAAGTCCCACATAAGAGGTTAGTGTGCAAAATTAAAGCACATGGGATTGGGGGTAATATACTGGCATGGATTGAAAATTGGTTAACAGACAGGAAACAGAGAGTCGGAATAAATGGGTCTTTTTCGGGGTGGCAGGCAGTGACTAGTGGGGTACCGCAAGGATCAGTGCTTGGGCCCCAGCTATTCACAATATATATCAATGATTTGGATGAGGGAACCAAATGTAATATTTCCAAGTTTGCTGATGACACAAAACTAGGTGAGATTCTGAGTTGTGAGGAGGATGCAAAGAGGCTTCAAGGTGATTTAGACAAGTTGAGTGGGCAAATACATGGCAGATGCAGTATAATGTGGATAAATGTCAAGTTATCCACGTTGGAAGGAAAAACAGAAAGGCAGAGTATTATTTAAATGGTGATAGATTGGGAAATGTTGATGTTCAAAGGGACCTAGGTGTCCTTGTAAACCAGTTACTGAAAGCAAATGTGCAGGTGCAGCAAGCAGTTAGGAAGGCAAATGGTATGTTGGTCTTCATTGCAAGAGGATTTGAGTACAGGAGCAAGATGTCTTACTGCAGTTATACGGGGCCTTGGTGAGACCACACCTGGAGTATTGTGTGCAGTTTTGGTCTCCTTACCTAAGAAAGGATATACTTGCCATAGAGGGAGTGCAGCGAAGGTTCACCAGACTGATTCCTGGGATGGCAGGACTGTCGTATGAGGAGAAATTGGATCGACTAGGCCTGTATTCACTAGAGTTTAGAAGAATGAGAGGTCATCTCATTGAAACATATAAAATTCTGACAGGACTATACAGACTGGATGCAGGGAGGATGTTTCCCCTGACTGGGGGGGGTCTAGAATGAGGGGTCACAGTCTCAGGATACAGGGTATGACATTTAGGACTGAGATGAGGAGAAATTTCTTCACTCAGAGGGTGGTGAACTGTGGAATTCTCTACCACAGAAGGCTGTGGAGGCCAAGTCACTGAACATATTTAAGAAGGAGCTAGATAGATTTCTAGACACAAAAGGCATCAAGGGGTATGGGGAGAGAGCGGGAATATGGTATTGAGATAGAGGATCAGCCATGATCATATTGAATTGCGGAGCAGGCTCGAAGAGCCGAATGGCCTACCCCTGCTTCTATTTTCTATGTTTCTAACACTGTTGAATATAGTTCTTCAGAATGTAGTTTTCTTGTTCATATTAACTTGTTTCTGCCATTTTCCCCTACTCACACCAACCTCCAAATAGACCACCGCAGCCATGCTATTCCCCTGGATCAATAAATGCATGAACATCTTCATATGTATTGCCATTGCAGGATCTTGGTTGATCTGACAGGCGTTATGCTGGTATAACCGGGGAAAGGACCTATCTTCACTTGTCCATTTCTTCATTCCTCAGACAGCCAAACAAAACCAACATAATCCACTCACTAAAGGAGGTCTGAATGTGGGCCTCATTTGAGACCAATCTTCAAACTGGGGACTCACAGTTGGAATTGAAATGTTCTAGTGATGTAGCTGCCCCACTGTACAGACATTTAGTACATTGTAGAGGGCTCAATAAAAGTCCTTAAGTCCTCACAAGGACTGAAAATGGGAATGAAGACTACAGGAGTCTTTGTCAAAGAGTCCCCTTTGTCATCTTTGTATGAAACTTTTTTAATACACTAGCAGACATCCCATGGTGTTGCTCATCGTGAGTCTGGATGAATACACTGTTTTATAACAATGGGGGTGTTATCAACAAAGCCTGATTGAGAATATGTGAAAGGGAAAGTGTGACAGGAATAATGTGATACTTATAGGAAATATGTGCTGTATGCAAGACTTTTAATATATTATATTTTGTTAGCTTATTTCAGGATAGTGATAACAACAGTGTAGGGCTTAATTTCTTCTGTTAGCAGGCTGGTTTGCCCTCTCATGTAAAATTCCATTTTGTGTTATTTTAACAGTTACCTGTTTATTTTAACCTGTCAAATCGCACACAAAGGAATTTTATGTGAATCAGTGCACCATCAGAGTATGTTAAACCCCTACAAGGATCTTATTACAAAGAACAGGAGTGCATGAATGGTATGTTTGTACATTTATAATCGCTGCATTCTGCTTTACAATCAATATGTTTTTGCCTACTTCTTGTATTCTTACAGAAGAGGGCTTCGGGTGATTAGTGTACAGAACTTTTGCATTGTTTTCCATTTGTCACTTTCACCTTTAAGATGTAACTACAAATGCTCTTTAGTTTATATACTATTAATAAATGCAGCTTTTAACAAAAATCTCTCTACGGTGGAAGAAACCTGTACTAGGATTTCCACTGGTTTAAACATAACTTTTGACATTATTAGCCATGGTGCTGTGCATAAATGAAAACTGATTAAAAACTGATGGATTTTCATTTGCAATTTTTCAAGCTTCTGTTAAAAGCCATTTACTATTTATTTTTATACGCGCAAATAAGAAATGAGATATTTTGTAAACACAACATCGTGCACTGTCTTCTTCCTGTATTAGAGCATTAGTCTGGGCTGTCCAACACCTCAAGTATCCATTCTACAACGTCCAGCCAGACAGTACAAAGGCGGCAGAACATTGCAAAGAAATGTTGAAGGTCACATAGCTCCTCATCTATTCAGACCTAAGAATTGCAATGCCTTTCTTTTGCAGGGCTGATTGCTAGGCTGCAGAGGTTGTTTTGAACTGTGCTATTTTTACTTTTGTCTGCTGCTATCAAACTTTCAAAGGCAGTTAGCGTTCACTGAATGGAGGAGGTGTGCAATAGTTGAAGATTAACAAAGACTTTAACAGAATTATTTTAATTATTTAAGTGCACATTACTCCATGAGCAATTTTTTTAATCCTGTGTTACTGAGAATTAATAACTAATGCCCAACACTACAGACACCCTGCACGGATATTAATGAGGGATCACTGAGCAGCAAAACTAAGCATTGCTAGTAAAATGATTTACAGTGAAGTTCATGTAAAAACTCTAAGATAAAAATCTTACTTACAGTTAATTTTATTTTCTGTGGCAATCACTGCAACCTGGTCCGTGTTGATAGGTATCACTGGTTCACAAAAGTATTATTTTAGTGCAAAGGGTGCGCAACCATTCTCCCTCCCTAGGATCAAAATGATGCTTCTTTAAGATTTATGTTTTTCAAACTACAACAAATTTTGTTTAACTGCAATGATAGACATGATTAAAATCATGTTCATAGGATTAAATCTCACAGAAGAATACTATTTAAGTTAATTTAAGATCTAAGGATTCAGTTTTAAGTGCTGCTGTTCCACAGAAGCACCTGGGACATCTAATTAAGTTGGAAGAACCTCTTGTGTAGATTTTAGAGTAGATTTTCCAATCAGCTGCACTCGTTGCAGATGCACAGAACACACATGGGGGACTAGAAAATTGGGTGAGCAGATCTTAGACATGTATGGCAACCAATTTCTTCTGCCTGCGAATTCTCTGGCTGACTGCATTCTGTATACTAGAATTCTAGTATACAGCATTTTGTGCATTACCTCATTAAGGTCCCAGTATGTTTGCAAAAATATTTAATGAGTACTGAGTGCAATTTCCCAGCTTTCATGCTGGGAATGCACTTTTTGCCTGAAGCCCATTTTGAACAGACACGGGGGAAGCTCCATGTGTGATAGAGCTCTTAAAGGGAGACAAACTGTGTATTTCTTGTAGCAATATTTACAATGTATTTTTAGCAATAAGTTATTTTTATTGAATATTTTTCTAATATTTCTGACATTTGTATTAATAATATGCACTTTTGGGGACAATTTTGATTTACTCATTACAATAAGTTTGCTTTTAAACATCTGTAAACCAATCGTCTTATCTTGCCTGATAAAACAGTGAAAAGTGAAGTATCTGGAGGTTCAACGGAATAGGAACAGATATAAAAAGAGGACTCAGGAAAAATACATTGAAGCTAGTTTGTCATAAATCTAGAGGCATTTTGTCACTAAGTAACTGCAATCTAATTCCATGTGGTAACTTGTCTGTTTTAGCTCTTAAAATGTTTGAATAAGTTGACCGGCAGTTTCAAGGGAAGTATAAGTAGTGATTAAAATGTTTCTAGGAGGGATATTCCAGTTCTGCATGAGAAGCTGGAGATCAAGTTGAAAAGTCTTTGAGTCTTCCATCTTCCCTCCCTCCATACACAGCCAGCTATGGGGATGTGTCTGGGGGAATTCTGGCCAACACACACCCGTCAGGCCCAATGGAAACCATGCCTGCTGAAAGCACCGTGAGTTTGTACTGGGCCTTAAGAAGGTCCTAAACATCAGAGGAAGGAATGACCCCGGCTGATTACATCATAGTATCTAAATGCACCTGTTTCAGGACTTTCTCTTTGAGGTCTAACAGTCTTTTCCCATTCCATGTTTTCTTATATTTTCATCTGCATGAGCCTGATTCAGATCTCAGATGTAAATGGACAATGTGCTAACACCATATGCCATCCAGTCTCCTGTAATAACTCCCTCATCCTTTTACTCTCATTATAATGCTGATCTTCAGTGGGAGCTGTGCTGTACATTTTTGTTGTTACTGCAGTAGCAGCTCATGTGAAAAGTGTACTTTATGTTTTAATCAGAAGACGATCAATTGTGACAACTTTATTACATGTTACATGTACACTTCAAAAGGCTTCACTTTCTATCTGAAATCAATGTATGCCATTAAGCAGCCTCATTAGAGAAATGACAGTGTTCACTTACACGTGTCTTTTAAAAAAGAACCTTGTTATTCAGTAATTTCCATAATTATGGAGCCTTTGAGACTTGCTCTGCTATTACTGTACAACCAACTCACTTTAATCTTTGGTAAAATTATAATGAGAAGACTAATAGTGCATTCTTTCATTTTCACTAATGATCCCCCATTTGTTTGTTGTCTGTATCAAATGCTTAAAATATATTTTAGAATAATTAATTTACAAAATTATAAAGCAAAATAATAATTTATGAAGAGTTCAATTATTTACTTTATTCTGTTAATGTTTAATTAGTTAAGTTTTTTCATTAACTCGTGAAAGAATTCAGTACTTTCTCATAAAATGTACACATTAGTGCAATTAATTTTAATTTACAAGTCAAAACATTAAAAGGACTATGGTTCCCATTACTTAAATCCAAGCACAATGATGAGACAATATGTGTTGAAGAATAACAGAGTGGAATGACTCATATTTGAACCTCCACCTGTCCATTTCCTTTTTTGAGTTGATGTGGGTGGATGCTGCAATGTCTCCTTGTAAAGAGGAGATAAAATCGGATGAAGAGGTTGTTGCTGCATCACTGTTACGTGTCTTCTGGCAATCGACGAAAGTGAACATTGGTGAAAGTCCGCAAGCAGGCTGGTAGAAGCATGGGACCCAGATGGGACAGAGAAACACCCATTGTTGGAAGGTTGAAATTTGTAAAAAAATTGAAAGTGGTGGTTGAAGCAATGTGAAGTGTGGATTGTAACTGGCCGTAGTCGAACATCATTTTGATAGGAAGTTTGTTCTCTCTTGGTTCCTTTTGCATACAGGTGAGGAAGCTAGGGAAGGAGAATGGAGTGGGGCACATCCTACTCTGTTTAAGCAATCTACTGGTGAGGTAGACCTGAAGGAAAAAACATAATGGGATCTGTAGAGGTGTAAATAAAAGAAACATTGTGCCCTCCTAACTGATCAAGGACAGTAGATGCATTCATCAAAAATATCATTTAGCAGGCATAGAAATAAAAATAGAGAGTAAATTAGGAAAAGCAGAATGCATGGTTCCAATATTTTTGTGATACAGGTTTCTTGAGACAGTTTTAAGGCTAGGATCAGTTGACAATCCAAGGTTATGCTAGTGGTATATCATCTGGAAGGCCAGTATTAAAGAAGAAGTTTGGCCAAAATTTCCCATGTTTTTCTTCCCTTTGTTGCTGTGGGTTGATCAAGCCAGAACTGAAGGGAGTGAGATGTCCTGAGGTGTCCTCTATTGTCAGATCTAGTTGGCCTTTAAGAGGTATGCAAGAGTAGCACAGTAAAATCATCGTATCGTAGTAGTACTATGAAATAATAGCAGTACTTGCATGTATATAATGCCTGAATACACAATTAACTTTTGAGTGCTGTAAGCAAATGCAGCGATCATTTTGGAAATATATCGCCGTTCCTTCATCGTCGCTGGGACAAAATCCTGGAACTCCCTTCCTAACCACTGCAGGAGAACCGTCACCACACGGACTGCAGCGGTTCAAGAAGGCGGCTCACCACCACCTTCTCAAGGGCAATTAGGGATGGGGAATAAATGCCGGCCTCGCCAGCGATGCCCACATCCCATGAACGAATAAAAAAGTAATGTTGCACAAATAATAATGAGATAAACGTCCAATTTATTTTTGGGGGGAGTAGTGATTGAGGGAGTAATATTGGCCGGGGCACTGGGAGAACTCACTGTTCTCCTTTGACCAGCTCCATGAGTTCTTAAAATACACCTGAACAGGCAGATCGGACATTGATTTATCATCTCAGCTCTGACATTTCAGTACGCTTTCTGTATCAAGATTATGAATTCCAAGTCCTAATGTTGTATTTAACCTACTTCTAACCCTTCTAACCTTCAATCTTCTAGCTTGGCAAGTTCGGATCTGATGTCAGAGAGAACTTCTTCACACACAGTTATTAATATTTCAAATGGCCTCCCAGTAAGGGCGGTGGGGGCAAAAAGTCTGCAATCATTAATTGGAGCGGTAGTTGGAGGTTGGTGGGATCATAGGTTTTTATGGAAGGATGAGCTTAATAGGCTGAATGGCCTCCCTTATCTGTACTTATCTTTGTGATATCACGCAAAGGTGACATTGCTACCAACGAAGACATAGGGCTCAATTTTGAAATGGTGGCGGGGGTGGGGGGGGTGGTTGAAGGTGGACAGTCTGGTTGCCGTCAGGAGCTGCAAGGCGAGGGGGGGGGAGAGTGAGACGTCATCCGGTGCTGGAACGGAAGATCGGTGGGGGGGTGAGTTTTTTTTTATTCGTTGATGGGATGTGGGCATCGCTGGCGAGGCTGGCATTTATTGCCCATCCCTAATTGCCCTTGAGAAGATGGGTGGTGAGCCGCCTTCTTAAACCGCTGCAGTCCGTGTGGTGAAGGTTCTCCCACAGTGCTGTTAGGAAGGGAGTTCCAGGATTTTGACCCAGCGACGATGAAGGAACGGCGATATATTTCCAAGTCGGGATGGTGTGTGACTTGGAGGGGAACGTGCAGGTGGTGTTGTACCCATGTGCCTGCACGAGTGGAAAATCGGGGGGGACAGGGGAAGATCGGGGGGGACAGGGGAAAATTGGGGGGTGGAGAGTGGAAGATGGGGATAGAGGGGACGATCGGAGGGACATCGGGAGGGGGAGATTGGGAGGTGAAGAGGGGGAGTTTGGGGGGTGAAGAGGGGGACATCGGGGGGGTGAAGAGGGGAACATCGGGAGGACATCAGGGGGATGATGAGGGGGACATTGGTAGAAGGAGACATTGGATATCGGAGCAGGGTAGAAAGGGTAGGTTGATTTTGTGTTTTAACTTCCTTCAATGGTTTTTGATGTAATTTATTTTATTTCTTTTTCCCTGATCCGGTCCTTCATGCCTGGTTTCACCAGGCATGAATCAGAAGCGGTGGGCAAGCCGCCCAGGCAAGTTAAAAATCGTTATAACCAAGTAATCTGTCACAAGTAAAGTGCCTTAAGTACCTCATTGAGGTACATTTGGCTCTTTAACTGTCATCCCAGCGGGACTTCCGGATTCGGAACGCCCGCGTGCACGCAGGTGTGTCTTTGGGAAACTCCGAAGTCGGCGATTTGGAGCCGGCTTCCAAACCCGTACGGGATTGCTGCGATTTTCGGAACCCCCTCCCCCCCGCCCCCAATGCATCCGCAATTTCCCCGTAAAATTGAGCCTATAATGACACACAACAACCCACCTTCTGGTTTTCTCTTCCTGTAACAGAATGAGGCCCATCCTATTTCAAATGCAAGATTTGATACATATTCCTTCATTCTTTAATTAGTTACACTGTATATTAGTTACACTATCCAGGACAAAGCAGCCCGCTTGATTGGCACCCCATCCACCACCCTAAACATTCACTCCCTTCACCACCGGCGCATTGTGGCTGCAGTGTGTACCATCCACAGGATGCACTGCGGCAACTCGCCAAGGCTTCTTCAACAGCACCTCCCAAACCCGTGACCTCTACCACCTAGAAGGACAAGGGCAGCAGGCGCATGGGAACAACACCACCTGCACGTTCCCCTCCAAGTCACACACCATCCCGACTTGGAAATATATTGCCGTTCCTTCATCGTCGCTGGGTCAAAATCCTGGAACTCCCTACCTAACAGCACTGTGGGAGAACCTTCACCACACGGACTGCAGCGGTTCAAGAAGGCGGCTCACCACCACCTTCTCAAGGGCAATTAGGGATGGGCAATAAATGCTGGCCTTGCCAGCGACGCCCACATCCCATGAACGAATTTTTAAAAATGTAGGGAATAGGTGAATGATTTTCTGAACTGGCTAGTGTTAGAATGAAAGCTGATTTTTTTTCTCTCAAGACAACCTTACTGAACATGGAAACATGGACCTTAAAAACCTGTGATTCTTCGGGGTATCTGGGGCACTATCAGGGCGGGTTGAGGTGGAAATTGGGGTGATACGCTTGGTCTCTTTCCTATCAGCACAAGGTTTTTCGGGAGGGGAGCAGTCCCTGCCTCCACCGCCTTTGAATTGCACGTCAAGGACGGAAGCAGGACTGATATTAGTTGTCATCTTCCAAAGTTCTGTAGATTATGGAACAGTTCCTGCAGATTGGAGAGTGGCAAATGTAACCCCACTATTTAAAAAAGGAGGGAGAGAGAAAACAGGGAACTACAGACTGGTTAGCCTAACATCAGTAGTAGGGAAAATGCTAGAGTCAATTTTAAAGGATGTGATAACAGGACACTTAGAAAATATCAACGGGATTAGACAAAGTCAACATGGATTCATGAAAGGGAAATCATGTTTGACAAACCTACTGGAGTGTTTTGAGGATGTAACTGGTAGAATAGATAAGGGAGAACCAGTGGATGTGGTTAATTTGGATTTTCAGAAGGCCTTTGATAAAGTCCCACATAGGAGGTTAGTGTGCAAAATTAAAGCACATGGGATTGGTGGTAATATACTGGCATGGATTGAAAATTGGTTAACAGACAGGAAGCAGAGAGTAGGAATAAATGGGTCTTTTTTGGGGTGGCAGGCAGTGACTAGTGGGGTACCGCAGGGATCAGTTCTTGGGCCCCAGCTATTCACAATATATATCAATGATTTGGATGAGGGAACCAAATGTAATATTTCCAAGTTTGCTGATGACACAAAACTAGGTGAGATTGTGAGTTGTGAGGAGGATGCAAAGAGGCTTCAAGATGATTTAGACAAGTTGAGTGAGTGGGCAAATACATGGCAGATGCAGTATAATGTGGATAAATGTCAAGTTATCCACGTTGGAAGGAAAAACAGAAAGGCAGAGTGTTATTTAAATGGTGATAGATTGGGAAATGTTGATGTACAAAGGGACCTGGGTGTCCTTGTACACCAGTCACTGAACGCAAATGTGCAGGTGCAGCAAGCAGTTAGGAAGGCA
This sequence comes from Heptranchias perlo, assembly GCF_035084215.1. Classification (NCBI taxonomy): domain Eukaryota; kingdom Metazoa; phylum Chordata; class Chondrichthyes; order Hexanchiformes; family Hexanchidae; genus Heptranchias; species Heptranchias perlo. Next base: position 2,434,230 of record NC_090343.1, read on the forward strand.
AATGGTATGTTGGCCTTCATTGCAAGAGGATTTGAATACAGGAGCAAGGATGTCTTACTGCAGTTATACAGGGCCTTGGTGAGACCACACCTGGAGTATTGTGTGCAGTTTTGGTCTCCTTACCTAAGAAAGGATATACTTGCCATAGAGGGAGTGCAGCGAAGGTTCACCAGACTGATTCCTGGGATGGCAGGACTGTCATATGAGGAGAGATTGGGTCCACTCACCCTGTATTCACTCGAGTTCAGAAGAATGAGAGGGGATCTTATTGAAACGTATAAAATTCTGACATGGCTGGACAGACTGGATGCAGGGAGGATGTCCAGAACGAGGGGTCACAGTCTCAGGATATGGGGTAGACATTTAGGACTGAGATGAGGAGAAATTTCTTCACTCAGAGGGTGGTGAACCTGTGGAATTCTCTATCACAGAAGGCTGTGGAGGCCAAGTCACTGAATATATTTAAGAAGGAGCTAGATAGATTTCTAGACACAAAAGGCATCAAGGGGTATGGGGAGAGAGCGAGAATATGGTATTGAGATAGAGGATCAGCCATGATCATATTGAATGGCGGAGCAGGCTCGAATGGCCGAATGGCCTACTCCTGCTCCTGTTTTCTATGTTTCTGTGACAGGATAATGTTACCCACTGGAATTCCTGCCGGTCCCGCCTTTGGTGTCCACAATTTACTTTATGCCTGCTTGAAGCAGGTGTACAGTACTGTCACGAAGATGGAAGTAGGCCACTCCTCATACTGAGAAGTCAGCTTCCTTACAACAGCCGGTCACAAAGCAATTGACTGAGGAAAATGGTTTTCTGGGAAATGCTCTCATTTTCTACGATTCTTTACTCTTCTGGCAGACTTGTTGCTTGGCTTTGTCTTCAGCGCCTTGCCAGCATTGCATTTTCCACTTCTTCCCCCCCCTGCCCAAGTGGGCAGCCGCAGCTACATTGATACTGGCAAGGACACGACCCTTGTATGTAAATTGCCTGACCCCAGGAATTTTGACTGGAATTAGGTATGTAACTGATTGGCACTGAGGAAGTCCCGCAGTTGTGTTAGCAGAGTGGGATCATAGATTTTCAGTCTCATGAAAACAGGTCAGATTGCTTGATCAGATAAGGGAATCCCATGTTTGTATAAATGGTGTCATCTTTAGCATTTCCTGAGTAACATAAACAAGTGATATTGCTGCTCAGTAGCATGGAATGTATCCATTAGCTGGCATTTTTGCTCAGACTGACAGTTCTGTAGCCCAAAATTACCTGGGAAGAAAATGACAGCTGCTGGTGATTGCTTTAGTTCACGAGATTGAACTATTTAGCTCCATGGCATAGTGACAAGCCTGGTGCTTGGAGCCCATTTTAATGAATTCTAAACAAAATGGTTCTAAGAATCTTGAAATGATTTGTTTTGTTGGACTCACAGACAGATTAATGTGGCTGTGCAAATTAAGTGATATATTGCTATCTAATATGTTGGTCTATTCTTGCTGTATAATCTTACTTCTTAATAACCCTAATTTGTAGCTTTTAGCCTGAGCTATGTGGTCCAGCAGTGAGGTGTTTTCTGCTGATTTGAAGATGTGTGCAGCTTGCATCATTTCCAGTGCTTAACTCAACGCTAAAAGGATTTGTTGTTTGCTCAGTGTGATTGTATTCCAGTTACTTTGCAGATAAGATCAAGTTTCGGTTCACAGCAAGCGTGAGCTTGCCTATTGGAAACTGACTTTTGTGTTAAGCATGATTATAAAGCACTGTGAAGAAATCCAGACTGGAAACCTCGCTGCAGTGAGGCGCCAAATTTTGAGCCAGTGTATTCATGTGCAAACGGCTTGATGCTCCAATACTCAGTGTCACCACATCAGCCCAAACAGTACACTGTTTTAAAGAAGGAGGGGGTTAAATTGGTTAACCCCCGAAAACGGGCGCTGGGATCGCAATGTGCGATTAACCCATGGCCGTTGGTTGCGATGCAACATTCATGCTGCCTGATGACTTTAATGACTGCTGCATGCAGCCGGCGCTACCTCCGCTGTTGGTTGGCTGCACGCACCAGCAGGTGCCCCGATATCAGGAGTGGCCAGCGCTACTTAAAGGCAGTCTGCACCTCTTAAAGGTGCAGCTGGAACTTGTTTGGCAACTAACTCTGTGCTACAAGATAGTGAGGAATGGCTGTGCCTGCGAGAGAGTGTGCACCAAGGTACTCGGACAGTGCACTAGAGGCCTTGGTGGAAGAGGAGGAGGCACGGGGGGGGCATCCTTTATCCACAGTGGGGGCAAGAGGCCCTCCAGACATATGCTGAAGAGGCAGTGGGAGGAAGTCGCGCACGAGGTAAATGCCAGGAGCACATGGATGCAGTGCAGGAAGAAGTTCAATGATTTACATGAGTGGTCAAGGTGAGTGAGTTCAACTGTCAAGTGGCATATCCTACCAACTGCATCACTAACCCCATCCACTGCTCCGCGCACTACACCCCCCATCATCCACCCACCAACAAACTCAGTCAGCTTGCAACTTTTCAAATCAGATGCTTCATCTCACCATCACGCATTACCACTGTTGCAAGCCGCACATCTACTCACAGGTCACACACAGTGGCAGCTATTCAACCATGACAGCCACATCACCCAAACATTTTACAAACTCTCACTGACACACTTCCCTCTTTCATGCAGGAGAAGGTGGCGCACAACAGTAGGCAGCAGGAAAGAATTGGAGGACAGGCACGCCTACATGTCCTCACCCCCATAGAGGAGACAGTGCTGTCCATCATTGGACGAGCCGTCGTTGCGACCGTGGCTACTAGCAGTGCAGGAGATTTCGATGATGAGGGTCTCTGCATACCTAATCCTCCACCTCGCTTCCCACTTCTCCCTCATTCCACAATTTTTCATGGCTCACGTGCTGCAGATGGTGCGAGCATGCATATCTTACTTTCTCCTCTCCCCGCACCACAACCTTTTATCATTTTAGATATCCAAGAACTGGAACCGGCACAATCGGAGGAGTCAGATGACAATAATGATGCAGACATACTGTCATTTGATCTTACACTCGCAGTCACCAGCTCAGAGACTGACACTGCGCGTGCTTTAGAGGCTAGGATCGAGGAAGGATCTGGACATGGTGAGACACCGGGCACAAGTGCGCAAGAGCCAGGGCGGGGGGAACGGATACCGCAGGAGCCAGCTCGCCGGAGGGCGAGGTCGCACACTAGTTCTGCTGCAGAGGAGTCTGATGATGACTTCGATGGGCCAGGCTACAGAAGAAGGCTGATGGGTATACACAACCAAATGCTTGGTGCACTGGAAAGCCTGCCAAAAAGCCTGTGCACAATGTCAAGGGGCATGGAGGAGTCCAACTCCAACTTGGCACAGGGCTTTACACAGAGCTTGGAGCCCATCCTTTCCCACGTGGAATGCCTGGGTACCTCCATCAGCACATCTGTGGAACACACCAGGATACAGTGTCTGATGACCGATGTCACAGCTTCCATTGCAGCATAAACAGCTCCCATCTAAGATCTGCATGCTGCATTTGGACTGCTGCTCAGACTCAGGCTCAGACTGCTGCTATCGTGACTCTGGGTACCATTGTGGAATGGGGCTTCTACTTCACAGCACCCCAGCCAACTGTTCTCCAGCAGATCACCAGGAGTGCCGAGGCACTGCCCCAGAAAAGTGGCAGTGGCACCATGGAAGACGGACCTGCTGTCCTCTCTCAAGATGACAGCATTCCTGCTCTCACCCCAGCCTTGCTGTTGCCTGTCAGCCAGCCAGGCCTGACTGCTGCAGCCCAGGCCGAGATGGTGCAGTCTGAAGCCGGGCCCTCCTGGTCCAGAGCTACTCGAGGTCGTCCTCCAAGGCCACTTGCACGCTCCTCAATTGAAGGTAAGCAGCCTCCCACCACCCATGCTCCAGCCACTGGGGATGCACCTCGTAGGATCACTAGGAAAGGTAAAGGCACACGAAAAACAGGCACAAAGGGAATGCACAAGGGTGAATAGTATCAGTTTGTTTGAATTATATCATGTGTAAATCTATAAATGTGGTTATGAGTTTGTATTTGGTGTTGGTTTTCATTTCTGCGTTAAGCTGAGGGAGGAAGCAATTTGTAATCATAAGGAGGATGATTTGATGGTCATGTGAGAGAGGAAAGGTAAGGAGCGTGGGACTGTTGGTGAATGGAGAGCTGTTGTTGAGGTTACTGGTATTGCCCATTAATCATCTGATCATGCAGAGCTCTGGCAGGCAGGGCCTGTCTACCTTGTTGCCACCCTGCCTCTTCCTCCTCCTCCTCCACTTCTTCCTCCATCTTTTGCTCAGGTTCACGCCGGAGAGATGGTGGCGAGGGCTGCCTCCTCATGATGGCGAGGTTATGCGGCATGCAGCATACGATGACAAATCTTGATACCCGCTCAGCTGAGTACTGCAGGGCTCCTCCAGAGCAGTCCAGGCAGCAGAAGCATTGCTTGAGGACGCCTATGGTGTGCTCTATGGTGTTCCGTGTGGCAGCATGGTTCTCGTTGTATGCCTGCTGTGCACGTGTGCGTCCGTTCCGGACTGGACTCGTGAGCCACTTCATGAGCGGATAACTTTTGTCGCCCAACAGGCAGCCTTTGACTTGCTCTGCGGTTGACATATAGGTGGCACATCTAACTGCAGCAGAATGAAGGAATCATGACTGCTGCCAGGATAGCAAGCATTTACCTGCATGATGCACTGCGTGTGGTGCACATTGAGGGAGTGGATTCCTTTCCTGTTCATGAATATGGCTGAATTCAGATGTGGCTATGCATGGCTATAGCAATGGCACTCTCCACCATGGGGAAGCTTGCAATGCGAGCAAACCCTCATGCTCACTCATGCTGCTTGTCTCTGTCAGAAATGCCGTCAGCTGCTTCAAATTAGCGTTGCACACTGATTTACATCATAATCGCCCTACTCTACATGCTTCCGGCGTTCGTTAGCTGCGCATGCGCAAACGTCTTTATCAGTATGGTGTCCTGCGCAGGTCACACCGGAAATGTACACTCGCATGTAAAACGCCATTTTCAGTGCTTAGGTATCCGCGTAGCGCCTACAAAGCGGGCGCTAAATGGTTCAATTTAGCCCCCGGAGTCTTGTTATCAGGACTCATTTTAAACTACTGTAAAAGAGATTTTAAATTCTTTGTTTTTAATTTAATACTTTTGAAGGGCTTCTGGTGAGACTGCCTCTTTAAACAGATTTTACTCGGCCTTGTATCTTGCTGACAGAAGTTAGAAGTGACACACAATCAAACAGAGCTGCTGAAAGAGTGACAGTTAGAACTGATGTCACACATCCACTGTCAGATTGTGGCTATTTTCTTATTATTTAATAATACGAGTACTACTGGGGGAGTGAGACTAACAAATTGGGGTTTGTGCTGAAGTAAAGCTTCGGTTTTGACAGTAATACAACTGCCCCAGACTATAATACCCTTGATTCGACCGCAACTGTTAAAACAACAATGCTTACAGTTTCATCACTAAATACTGAAACCATGTAGAACACCGACTTTGTAACACACGATGCTGTGACACTCTGAGATATCATTACCTTTCAGAGATGTGCCATACACAGTAAACACAGAAACCATGTAAACCCTCACCTAGGTAATAAATCCACAGGTTGTAATTGTGATGGATGAGCCCATTGATCTCACCGTCTTCAGTGCCTGTCGGAGCTTGTGGGGTCAGCAGGAGGGCATGTTCCCGTCCCTGTAGGCACCTGTGCAACTATGGGCTCCTGTGCCCACCTGTCCCATTCTAGAAAATCTGGTGTCTGCATGCCATGGGAGAGCGGAGGGTATCCCAAGCCCCGCTGCAGCCCCCCCCCCCACCCTTGCCCGAGACTCCACACTACCCTCCCTCAGCCCTCTGTGCAAGGGAACAGACTGTTCTCCCTGCACGGGTGCCCCCAGGTGGGATTGGTGTGCCTCATCTCACTCGGCATCCCAGCCTCCAGTATTACGTCAGATCCCTTGGCCTTGTCAAGAGTGGGTGGAGGTTCTGCCCCTTAAAAGTTTGACCACAAGCTCTCAGAATTGGTGGGAACTTACCGTTTACTGGTGGTTCTGCCAGATTCCCGCTGGAGTTACAGTGGAAATCCATTGGAACCCCTGAGAAATTTTGGGGCCCAGGTTTATTTCTCCTCAGTTTTCTCTCCATCTCTCCTGCAGGTATCCCCTCTTAGAATCATAGAATGATACAGCACAGAAGGAGGCCATTCGGCCCATCGTGCCTGTGCCAGCTCTTTAAAAGAGCTATCCAATTAGTCCCATTCCCCTGCTCTTTCCTCAGAGCCCTGCAATTTTTTCCCATCAAGTATTTAGCCAATTCCCTTTTGAAAGTTACTATTGAAACTTCTTCCATTACCCTTTCAGGTAATGCGTTCCAGATCATAACAACTTACTGTGTTAAAAAAAAATGTCCTCATGACACCTCTAGTTATTTTGCCAATCAGCTTAAATCTGTGTCCTTTGGTTACAGACCCTTCTGCCACTGGAAACAGATTCTCCTTATTTACTCTATCAAAATCGTTCATGATTTTGAACACTCTATCAAATCTCCTCTTAACCTTCTCTGCTCGAAGGTCCAGATTCCCCACATAACTGAAGTCCCTCATCCCTGGTACCATTCTAGTGAATCTCTTCTGCAACCTCTCTAAGGCCTTGACATCCTTCCTAAAGTGAGGTGCCCAGAATTGAACACGGTACTCCAGCTGAGGCCTAACCAGTGTTTTATAAAGGTTTAGCATAACTTCCTTGGTTTTATACTCTATGCCTCTATTAATCATAGAATCTTAGAATCTTACAGCATAGAAGGAGGCCATTCGACCCATCATGTCTGTGCCGGCTCTTTGAAAGTGCTATCCAATTTAGTCCCACACCCCAGCTTTTTCCCTATGACCCTGCAAATTAGTCCTCTTCAAGTACATGTCCAGTTGCCTTTTGGAAGTTTCTATGGAATCTGCTTCCACCACCCTTTCAGATACTGCGTTCCAGATCTTAACAACCCTCTGTGTGAAAAAATTTCTCCTCGTTACCCTTCTAGTTCTTTGCCAATTATTTTAAATCTATGGCTTCTGGTTACCAACCCACTTGCCAGTGGAAACAGTTTCTCCCTATTTGCTCTATCAAAACTTCTAATTGTTTTGAATACCTCTATCAGGTTTTCCCTTAACCTTCTCTGCTCTAGGGAGGACAGTCCTAGCTTCTCCAATCTCTCCATATAACTGAAGTCCCTCATCCCTGGTATCATCTTGGTAAACGTCCTCTGTACCCTGAACAAGGCCTTGACATCCTTCCTAAAGTGTGGTGCCCAGAATTGTTCACAATACTCCAGCTGAGGCCTAACCAGTGATTTGTAATGGTTTAGCATAACTTCCTTGATTTTGTATTCAATGCCCCTATTTACAAAGCCATGTACTCCACACACTTTCTTAACCGCCTAATCAACTTGCCCTGCCGCTTTCAAAGATTTGTCAATATGCACCCCCAGGTCCACTGCTCTTCCACCCCCCTCTCAAAATAGTACCATTTAGAATATATTGCTTCTTCATGTTGTTCCTCGCAAAGTGCATCACTTCACACTTACCTGCATTAAATTGAATCTGCCGTGTATCTGCCCATTTCACCAGCCTGACTATGTCCTCCTGAAGTCTGCTACTATCCTCCTCACTATTTACTATGTTGCCATCCGCAAACTTCGAAATTGTACTCCCTATACCCAAGTCCTTTATATATAACAAGAAAAGCACTGGTTCTAATAGCAATCCTTGGGGGACCCCACTACATACTTCTCTCCGGTCAGAGAAACATCCGTTCACCACTACTGTCTGCCTCCTACCCCGTAGCCAATTATGTACCCAAGTTACCATCGTCCCTTTAATCCCATGTGCTTCTATTTTCTGAATGAGTTTGTTATGTGGTACTTTAGCAAATGCCCTTTGAAAGCCCGTATATACAACATCTACTACACTACCTTCATCAACCCTCTCTGATACAAAGAACTCAACCAGGTTAGTCAGACATGATTTGCCTTCAACAAATCTTTGCTGGCTGCCCCTTATTAACCCATGTTTCTCCAAGTGAGAATTAATTTTGTCCTTGACAATGGTCTCTAGAAGTTTTCCCACCACTGACTTTGGATTGATAGGCATGGCTTGTTTATCCCTCTTCCCTTTTTTGAATGGGGGTATAACATTTGCCAAGGATCCCAAATACTTTTTAACAGCCTTCTCAACTTGTCCTGCCACCTTCAAAGATTTGTGTACATACACCCCCAGGTCTCTCTGTTCCTGAACCCCCTTTAAAATTGTACCATTTAGTTTATATTGCCTCTCCTCATTCTTCCTATCAACATGTATCATGTTGGGGTATAGTTCCATGGGTACTGAGCAAGAGGTTATTCTTCATTTGTGACCTTGATCAGTGACGGGGGCATCACATTCAAGTAGAAAACTAGGAGAAAGTTTTTCTTAATATTGAGGAATATGGATTACTGGCCCCGATTTTAGAATGGAGGCGGGATGGTGGTGGGTGGGGGGGGGCAGTGAATGGGCACATGGGTAACCCGACCAATAAAATATGTCCGTTTCCCACGCAATCGCAAGTGAATTGGTGCCACTTAACGTGGCTTCCGGGTTTGCCGTCGGAGAACTGCGCAGCGGGTGGACTGCGCACACACATCACAGGCTGTCAGCTGGAGGAGCTCTATTTAAAGGGCCATTGCTCCAAAGGCTTTTGCAGAAACCACAATGGAGCAGCACAGGGGCAAGGCTGCTCCAAGTATCAGTGATGCCTCACTCCATGTGCTACTGGATGGGGTGAGGAGGAGGAGGGAAGTGTTTTACCCCGCGGATGAGAGGCCTCCCTCTGCCACCAAGAAGGCCTGGCTCGAGGTGGCCGACGAGGTCACCAGCAGCAGTAACATCTCCCGCACCTGGATGCAGTGCAGGAAGTGGTTGAATGACCTAACTGGGTCAGCAAAAGTGAGTACATTTATTGATTCTCCTGCATTCCATGTTCCACATCATCGCCCCCCCCCCACCGCCCCCACAGCTCATTCTGCACTGCCAATTCTACTTGATTACATCACTCCTCAGACTCACTTAAGGATCATCCTCAACTTATCTGCACTTCCTCAGCACTTCCTCACCTCCCAATTTTGTGACCCCATCACTACCACTCATCCCAGTCCTCATCCAATGTGATATCTCTGTCTCATACTCACCCTCTGATGCACCTCTTTCACGGTCAGCCTCACCCAAAGCAATGCATTCATCAGTTGGCCATTTCACTATCACTCATGTCTGTTCTTTCTGCCCTTGTGGGAGAAGAGAGCACAAAATGCACGCGAGAGGGCTAGGACTGGAGGGGGGCCACAACAAGCAGTGGTCCTCACAGATGGGGAGCAGGAGGCGCTCGAAATCAGCCGCACCCTCAAGTGCCTGTCCGTCGGGGACGGCGAGACTGGGACCCCACAAACGTCTGATAACACAACTTTAACCTTCATCACACACAATATGAATTGAAGTTAACAATGCTTGGCATGTTGAACACCTCAGTATGCTCATCGCAACATGGCACATCTGTGATGATGCTTAATATTGCCTTCTGACCTTTTACAGGCCCTTCAGCGACCACAGTGACGGCAGAGGGCCATTCCTCAGAGGACCTGCTGGCCTCTGAGGGTGCACCGTCACATCTTAGCGAGCTATCCACCAGCACAGATACTCACACCTCATTGGGTCCTAGTAGTCAGTTAGTTGGGTTGGCACCTGGTGAGTCACCACACACAAGTGAGCACAAGCAGATACTGGTGGCAGGGGCAGCTGTGGAGAGTCCACATCGGTGGGAGACTCCTCTCTCGGCTCTGCTCAGCTGGATGCATATGCTGAACCCCGGGGGCCATCCTTTAAAAGGAGAATGATCGAGGGACAGCAGCACATTTGCGAGGCACTGGAACAGCTGCCATGCGCACTCTCCACAATAGCGCAGAGGATGGAGGAGTCCAACTCCTGCATGAGTGGAATGGTGGCACAGGTACGGGAGGGAATCTCTGAGATAGAGTCGCAGGGACGTGAGCAACTGTCTATGATAGTGTTGCACGTAACTGCTAAAATGTCTGAGATAGTGTCGCAGGTAAGTGTGGGAATGTCTGCGATGGAGAGAAGGCTAGCCTCCGCTGAGCATCAAGCACGGCTCACAAATGAGTCCATTCAGGCCCTAACAACAGTCATTCAGACTCAGGGTGAACAACATTCTGCCACCTTAAACAGGCTGACAGATACTTCAGAAGTGGCCTTCCAACGCATCACACATGACCACAACATTGTTGTCCAGCAGGATGGTAGGAGTGATGTAGACTTGGCCCAGGGGAGGGATGAAGGCGAAAGGGAATATGGAAGTGGAGGTGCCACTCAAAGCGCTCCCACGTCTCACCCGTTGACCCCCTCTCAACCAATACCCGCAATACTGCCTCCTCTCCAGGTGGCTGAGTCTGCCCCTGCACAGGTCCAGGTGGAGCAGTCTTTGGAGGTGCCCTCATGGGCTCAAAATCCAGAGAACGTAGACCAAAAGCATCTAAGCAGTTAGGGCATGAACATGAGTAACCTGCCACTACCTCTGTTGCAGCCACGGGGATGTACCACGTAGAAGTAGTAGGAAGAGAAAGGCTAAGGTTTTGTGAGCACAAAGGGTATGCATAAGGGTGTTTGACAGATAGTCATGTTTTTCATTTATATTTGCTTTTTGTTAAACTCACATTAAATGTTACGATTCTCACCACCACTGCCACGTCTTGCCCATTCTTGACTGGCTTTTGTGATAGGGCCCTTTCATGAAGTTCACCATGAACGGCGACACTTGATGCCACCCAGTGAGTGTATGTGTAGTTGCAGGACTGTTTTGTGCAGGGAGGGGTGGAGGGGGGGCTGGAATTGGCCCTGCTCTTTCCAGGTGGCCTGAAGACTGGACTCTTCACACTTTCTGATGTTAGGAGAACTGTTCACATTATCAGTGACTCCCTGGCCTCACGAACAGCCAGGTGAGCCACTGCTCTGCCCATGGGTTCCTCCTCCGCC